>NC_089839.1:25240492-25603825 GCF_035609145.1 Eleutherodactylus coqui
GCAGGGGGAAGCGGGGGGGGGGGGGGTAGAAAGGGAGAGAGAGATTTGCCCTCGGTTCCTCCCCGCTCTCCCCCGCTGCTCCCCACCCCCCGCCGGCAGCCGAATCTTTAGAGACGAGCGGACAGGTACTCGAATAAGGCACTACTCGAGTAGTTAGCCTTAGTGAGTATGCTCGCTCATCTCTAGATGTGAGGTGTGACAAGTGCCTTATAGTGGAAGAATAATATTCTCGTCCCTCACCCCTATATCTCTTTTAATGCACCCCAAGACTTTATTTGCTTTTGCAGCAGCTGACTGGCATTGATTGCTCCAGTTAAGTCTACAGTCCACTAGTACCCCCAGGTCTTTTTCCATCTCACTTTTCCCTAGCAGTACCCCATTTTGTGTATATGGGTGGCATCCATTTCTTCTGCCCCTGTGCATAACCTTACATTTATCAATATTGAACTTTATTTGCCATTTTTTAACCCAAGCCCCCAATTTATCTAGGTCCGTTTGTAGCCGTATATTGTTCTCCTTTGTATTAATTATTTTGTATAGTTTTGTATCATCTGCAAATATTGATATTCTACTGTGTAGTCCCTCTATAAGGTCATTAATAAGTATATTGAACAGAATGGGGCCTAATACTGAAGCCTGTGGCAACCCACTAGCAACAGTGGCCCAATCAAAGTACAAACCATTCATTATCAGCCTCTGTTTTCTGTCTCCGAGACTGTTCTTTACCTAGCTACACACGTTTTCGCCCAGTCCGAGCTGTCTCATTTTATATATCAGCCTATTAAGCGGCACGGTGTCAAATACTTGATTGATCTAGTATATCTAGATTTTTCTAGACTCTCCCAGGTCCAGCCTAGAACTTACTTCATTGTAGAAGCTGATCAAATTGGTCTGACATGAAGTGAGCCCGTGCTGATGAGGAGTTATGCTGTTGTTCTTCTTGAGGCATTCTAGGATGGCGTCTCTCAGAAACCCCTCAAATATTTTTCCAAGTGAGACTTACCGGCCTGTAGTTACCAGGTTCTCTTTTAAACCCCTTTTTGTATATTGGGACCACACTGGCAATGCACCAATCTAGTGGTACAACCCCGGTCTCAAGGGTGTCCCTAAATATAAGAAAGAGCAGTCTATCTATCACGTTACTTAGTTCTCTTAGAACTCTTGGGTATTCCATCTGGGCCCGGCAATTTGTCAATTTTGAATAATTCTTAACCAGCTCTGCCCTTCCTTCTGTGTTAGGGCTCATTTAGACGGAAAGATCGCTCAAATGGCAGTTTGAGTGACAGTTTTGAGCGATCACTTTGCATAAGCTCTTAAGTAGCTAATCAGCTACTTAAGAGTTTATTAGCATGTAAATTAAGCAGTCTGCTGTATGCAGAAGTCAGCGTGAGCACTGTCATCTGCATCCAGCTGCTTTGTTCCCCGGAGCTATCAGCTGGTATCCCTCTGAGAGCTCCAAATGGGATACCAGCTGAAAGAATAGTATCAGCGGTCTCCAGCTGAGAATTCAGCGCGCAGCGCTGATAAGAGTCATGGCTGGCTTTCAGCTTGCTAAAAGTTAGCGATGAATGAATAGTGCACAAAAAGTGCATGATGGGCGCGCGTTTAGAAAGCCATTATTGCTCAAAAGATGGCTTTTGAGCGATAAGCATTGTGTCTAAATGGGTCTTAAGGCATGCAACACTTAGTTAGAGGTTCGTTTTATTCCTCTGCGTCTCTTGTGACATTTTTTTCATTTGTGAATATTCTTGAGAAAAAACTTTAATAGATTTGCCTCCCCCCACCCCCACCCCATCGTCTTCTATAGTTTCTCCTGCATTATTTGTTAAGGGGCCAGTACTCTCAGTGCAAATCATTTTACTGTTTATGTAATTGAAGAATGGTTTAGGGTTATTTTTCTCCTCCTTGGCATTTTTGATCTTTTCCTTAAATAATTAGTTTTTTTCCTTTTATGATTTTAGCGCTTCTTTGCTGCTTTCTTGTTTTAGTAATTTACATGCTTTCTTTTTTTTCGCTTATTGCCCCCCTTGTCTAGCCACATTGGTTTCCTTCTACTTGTATTTCTTTTATTTTTAAAGTATATGAAATGCTCACATGAGGTGATTAGGATGTTTTTAAACTTCTACCGTTTGTAATCTGTACGGTTATTTTTGAGGACTTTGTCCCAATTAATGTCCTCAAGAGTAATTCTGAGCAGATCAAATTTTGCTTTACTGAAGCTTTACTGAAGTTTAGTTTTATTTGTCTATCCCTGATAAGGCTTACTATTGAATGACAGCTGAAATTTAAGTATATTGTGGTCACTATTTCGCAAGTGTCCCTCAACCTGCACCCCCATTATTTGGTCTGGTTTGTTAGGGCCACTCTGGACTTAGTATTAACTATCAGGATTTTGTTATTTTTCTCTCCCTGTATTTCTACCCACAGAGATACCACGTGTTGATCTCATACATCTATATCTTCTCGTAGCTTCGGCATGAAGTACGATTTAACATACAGGCACACCCCTTCCCCTTTCTGCTTCCCACGATCTTTTCTGAAGAGATTGTAACCCTGTAAGTTCACTGCCCAATCGTACTTATCATCAAACCATTTGTAGTGTCTCAAAAAGTCATCCTGGTCCCCTTAATAATTGTTATACATGTATTGTCTTATGTAGATGTACTTTGCAAATCTGTTATGTCAATCTTCTGTATGTGTGTTGCACAGCTGCAGTGTCTAAAGGGTTAACTCTCATAAAATCATTGCCTGTTAGCTCTGTCTACAGGTAAATGTATCGATCTTACTGTGTCATGTGGTACAAGTGAGGTTATAAATGTGAGTGTCTGAGAGTGGAAAAGGAGTTCCAAGTTCTGGGTTGTCTTTATCTTGAGTGCTAACACATAGCCGCATGGAAGCACCATCAGCTTCCATGTTGGCGAAGATGGAAGAGGAGGAACAACATCCTGTGCCACATGGAGAGTGGATGTGAGAGGAATAAGTCCCTTCCAGAGAGAGAGACAGAGAGCTTAACAAACCCCAGTTCTCTTAACCAGGTACCCGTTCACACTACAAGCCTCTTTTTCTTGTGTCGCCGTCCGCTATTAGGATCACCACACAAAGGTACGTGATTGTGATACCCACACAGATGCTGTGCGGGGTGCATCTAGGCTAAGCCTTTCTTCAGTAATTGTCTGCTAGAGTGTATGTGGAGCGCCTCCTACCTTCTACCTCCTCCGGAGTATACTTAATTTCCAGGACCGGTGACATATAGATAACGTGGACTATAGGGCCTTATTGTTCCTGTGTTTTCCTCTCAACCTCTGAGCTTCTGACTGTAATTTTATGCAAGTGAACTGTACCTGTAACTGCCTGTCATTACCAGTTTATTTCAAGTAAAGAGGTACAACACACAAGCCTCTGTGTTTATTACTCCGCCGTATAGAATAACAGTGAGGGAACAGTGGCGTCACGACTTGACATATATACCTTTACAAATATCCACCTTGTATTACTACTCGGCAACACCATGACAAGGATTAGGCCTCCAGCCATACGCACTGTGAGTGTATGTGTATTGGGGTATTACAGCCCCTGATAATTTTTGGCATCTCTCACAGGGCGTTACACATGTTTCCGTTGTTCCACTATATCGTAATTTTCTTCAGACATTTTTGCTTCGAGCTCACCCATTTTACTGATCAGACTTCTTGCATTTGTTGCTATAGAACTTATATGGTGGTTGTGATTCTTTATTTTCATTGTTCTATCTCTGGTCCTATTAGCTGTTCCACCAGTTCTAGCTTTACTTACAGCTGCACCCTCTTCATTGAGATGCAGGCCATCCCTATGGTAGAGCCTGTAGCTGACAGCAAAGTTAGTCCAGTTCTCCAGGAACCCAAACCCCTCCTTGTTACACCAACTCTGCAGCCACTTGTTTACCTCCCTAAGATCCTGCTGCCTTTCTAGTGTGGCTTGTGGTACAGGTAGTATTTCCGAGAAAACTACCTTGGAGGTCCTCACCCTAAGCTTGGATCCTAGGTCCGTGAAATCGTTTTTGAGGGTCCTCTATTGACCTCTAATTTGTTTATTGCTGCCAATGTGCACCATGACCGCTAGATCCTCACCAGCCCCTCCAATGAATCTTTCAACCCAATCTGCGATGTGTCGAACTTGAGCGCCAGGAAGACAACACACCGTTATAAGGGGGACAGATAGGGAAATCTGCCATAAAGACCGGTATCATCGAACAGTGTGTTGTCTTCTTGGCGCTCGAGTTTGACACATCGTGGATCAGATTGACAGATTGCTGGTGAGGATGCAACGGTCATGGTACACATTGGCACCAATGAACAAATTAGAGGTCAATAGAGGGCCCTCAAAAATGATTTCAGGGACTTAGGCCTCATGTCCACGGGGAAAATCAGATCCGCTGCAGATTCTACATGTAGAATCTGCAGCGGGTCCCTCCTGCCCCGCGGACATGAGCGCTGAAAATAGGAATTTAAAAGCATTTACCTATCCGTAGCGGGCGGGGAAGGTCAGCTGTTCCTCACGGCCGGATCTTCATTTTCGGCCGGCGGATGAATTCCTGACGCCGGCGGCACGTCGCCGACGTGCCGCGCGCATGCGCCGGGCACATCCGCCGAGCCGAAGCAAGGGAGATGCGGCCGTGAGGAAGAGCAGAGCTTCGCGGCCCGCTGCGGGTGAGTAAATGCTTTAAATTCCTATTTTAGGTCTCCCGCGGATCCGGACGGCTTCCATAGGCTTCAATAGAAGCCCGCGGGAGCCGTCCCCGCGGGAGACCCGCATGAAAATGGAGCATGGTTCAGATTTTTTCATGCTCCATTTTTTTTAAAATCACTTTTATTGACGATACGCGGGTATTTATCTACCCGCGGGTGGTCAATGCATCCCTATGGGGTGCGGATCCGCGCGCGGGAGATCCGCTGCGGATTTTAAATCTCATTTTGCCCGTGGACATGAGCCCTTAGGGTCCAAGCTTAGGCCTTAGTCACACGGGAGTTTATTGCCGCGATTTGCGCATACGCATGCGTCCGGCGATTTTTTAAAACCATTGCTTTGCAATGGTATCGGACACATGAGCGCTTTTTATGCGCTCGTCCGATAAATTATAGAACAAAAAATCGCAGATCGCACCTATCTGCGATCTGCGATTCCTGTTCTCTTCTGTATATGCGCTCAATGGGGCCGGCGGCAGCAGCGCCGACCCTATTGAGAACATATAGAAGACAAATCATTCTTCTCTGCCACAGCTGTAACAGCTGTGGCAGAGAAGAACGATGTTTGCCCATTGAATTCAATGGAGCAGCAATACAGCCGCTCCATTGAAAGCAATGGGCTGCCGGCGTGCGCGGGGTGAATTGTCGGGAAGGGGTTAAATATATAACCCCTTCCATGCAATTCATCCTAAAATGTGTTAAAATAAAAAAAAATTGTATACTCACCTTTCCGCTGCAGCCGGAGTCCAGGCGCGGCCGCTGTCAGTTCTCCTGAACTGCTTCTCGGCACTATTCAGCCGGCGGGGCTTTAAAATCCCCGCCTGCTGAATGATCTGCCTCTGATTGGTCACAGCCCTGACCAATCAGAGGCAAGTTTCACTCACACACCCATTCATGAATTCATGAATGGGTGAGTGACTGCTGCCTCTCAGTGCTGAGCCAATCAGGGGCAGGTCTGACTCACATCCATTCATGAATTCATGAATGGGTGTGAGTGAGGCATGCCTCTGATTGGCTCAGCGCTGAGCCAATCAGGGGGCAGGTCTGACTCACACCCCCTTCACACCCACTGCAGGACGGCCGCGCGGAGCTTCGGCTGCCGGCAGAAGGTGAGTACATATATATTTTTTATTTTTACACATTTTAGGATGAATTGCAGGTAAAGGCTTATATATTTAAGCCCTTACCGACAATTCATCCCGGGCTCGCCCGCAGCGCATTGCTTTCAATGGAGACGGCTGTATTGCCGTCTCCATTGAATGCAATGCGCTGGAGAGCTCCGGCCCGTTTCTAATGAAACGCGGCTAGGAGCAGATTTTCGGGCGATTTGCGGGCGACTTGCGCGCACCGGTCACGCATCCGTCATGCGATCCGCAAATCGCGCGAAAAAACGCCCGTCTGACTGAGCCCTTAGGGCGAGGACCTGCAGGGTAGTTTTCTCAGAAATACTACCTGTACCTAAAGCCACACTAAAAAGGCAGCAGGATCTTAGGGAGCTAAACAATTGGCTCCGGAGTTGGTGTAAGAAGGAGGAGTTCGGGTTCCCGGAGAACTGGGCTAACTTTGCTGTCGGCTACAGGCTCTACCGTAGGGACAGGTCGCATCTTAATGGGGAGGGTGCAGCTGTGTTGGGGGAGAAGATGGTTAGAAGGCTGGAGGAGTGTGTAAACTAGGGACTGGGGAGAGTGAAAAAAGAGAAACAAGGGGGTAGTTAGTGTAGCTAGCGAACTGGGTCCAAGTAGTGAGAATGGGGGTTGAGCAGGGGGTGGGGTTAGTACAGTTAGAACTGACAGAACAGCCAAAAGTACCATTAGTACCAAAATGAATTCAAAGAACAAAAATACCCATATAAATTGTATGGCAACGAATGCAAGAAGTCTGATCGGTAAAGTGGGCGAGCTTGAAGTGAGAATGGCTGATGAAAACTCATCAGAAGAGACCGTAGAAACCAGAAAGGGGGATGGGTATGTCTGTTAAATCCTACTTAATGCCGAGGCTACGGGAGGATATAGGTGCAGGAGATGAACCATGTCGAATCCCTGTGGGTAGAAATACAGGGAGAAAAAAATTACAAAATACTGATAGGGGTTTTCTATAGGCCACCAAAAGCAACAGAAGAAACTGAAGCCTTACTATTAAGGCAGATAGAAGAGATGTCAAACCATAATGAAGTTATTATTATGGGGGACTTTAATTATCCGGATATAACATGGGATAACGAGACCTGCAAATCTCATAAGGGTGATAAATTCTTGAGAACAATTAAAGATAACTACGTTACCCAACTTCTGCGGAAGTCAAAGAGAGGGAGGGCCATTCTCGACTTAGTATTAACTAACAAACCAGACTGAATAATGGGGGTGCAGGTTGAGGGGCATTTGAGGAACAGTGACCACAATATAATTAACTTCCAGCTGTCATTCAATAAGAAACCTTATCAGGGAGCGACAAAAAACACTAAACTTTAGTAAAGAAAAATTTGATCAGCTCAGAACTACTATTGGTAACATTAATGGGGACAACATCCTCAAAAATAACAGTACAGAGGACAAATGGGAAAAGTTTAAAAAGATCCTAATCACCTCATGTGAACAGCTCATACCCTTTAAGAATAAAAGAACTGCAAGTTGAAGGAAACTGATGTGGCTCGACAAGACTGTAAGGGGGGCAATAAACAAAGAAAAGAAAGCATTTAAACTACTAAAACAAGAAGGCAGCGAAGAAGCGCTACAATTATGCAGGGAAAAAAACTAAATATGTAAAGAAAAGATCAAAATTGCTAAGGAGGAGGCAGAAAGACTTGTCGCCAAAGAGAGCAAAAACAACCCTAAACTATTCTTCAATTATATTAAGAGTTAAAGGATTTGCACTGAGAGCACTGGCCCTTTAACAAATAATGCAGGAGAAATCATAGAAGACGATTCGGGGGAAGGCAAACCTATTAAATAGTTTCTCTTCAAGTGTATTCACGAACGAAAAGGAAATGCCACATGAGATGCAGGGGAATAAAATGAACCCCCCGCAAAATATCTCATACCTAACGCAGGAGGAATTACGGAACCGGTTAAAGAGGAGTAAAATCGATAAATCGCCAGGCCCAGATGGAATACACCCAAGGGTACTAAGGGAACTAAGTGATGTGATAGCTAGACCGCTATTTCTTATATTTATGGATACTATGAAAAACGGGGTTGTACCACTGGATTGGTGCATTGCCAATGTAGTTCCAATAAACAAAAAGGGGTCCAGAAGTGAGCCTGGTAACTCCAGGTCGGAAAGTCTCACTTCAGTAACTGGAAAAATATTCGAGGGGTTTCTGAGAGACGCCATCCTAAAATACCTCAAGGAGAACAACAGCATAACTCCTCACCAGCATGGGTTCATGAGGAGTTGATCGTGTCAGACCAATCTGATCAGCTTCTACAATGAAGTAAGCTCTAGGCTGGACCTGGGAGAGTCTATCGATCTCGTATATCTGAACTTCTCTAAAGCATTTGACACTGTGCCGCATAATAGGCTCATATATAAAATGAGACAGCTCGGATTGGGTGAAAACTTGTGAATCTGGGTAAAGAATTGGTTCAGAGATAGAAAGCAGAGGGTGGTAATAAATGGTTCATACTTTGATTGGGCCACCGTTGCTAGTGGGGTGCCACAGGGTTCAGTATTGGGCCCCATTCTGTTCAATATATATATCAACGACCTGGTAGAGGGGCTGCACAGTAAAATATCAATATTTGCAGATGACACAAAATTATACAATATAATTAGTGATGAGCGAGCATTGCCCTTAGCGAGTACCTGCCCGCTCGAGACAAAAGGTTCGTGTGTCGGCGGCTGGCAGGGAGCTGCGGGGGAGAGCGGGGAGGAACGGAGGGGAGATCTCTCTCTCCCTCTCCCCCCCCGCTGACTGCCGCTACTCACCGCTCCCCCGCACCGACACCCGAACCTTTTGTCTTGAGCGGGCAGGTACTCGCTAAGGGCAATGCTCGCTCGAGCAATTGCCCTTAGCGAGTATGCTCGCTCATCTTTAAATATAATCAATGCAATGGAGGACAATATACGGCTACAAACGGACCTTGATAACCTGGGGGATGGGCAGAAAAATGACAAATGAAGTTCAATATTGATAAATGTAAGATTATGCACATGGGCAGGAGAAACGGATGTCACCAATATACACTAAATGGGGCACTGCTAGGGAAAAGTGATCTGGAAAAAGACCTGGGGGTACTAGTGGACTGTAGACTTAACTGGAGTAACTAGTGCCAGTCAGCTGCTGCAAAAGCAAATAAAGTCTTGGGGTGCATTAACCCCTTGAGTGGCACGCCCGGAAATTTTCCGGGACGAGCTCCACTGCTCATAGCAACATAGCCTGGAAGATTTCCGGGCTATGTATCACTATGGGAGCTGCAGAGCACACTGCCACAAGCTGTGACATTGTGCCCTGCCTGCACAGTCCCACAGAGAACAAAGCAAGGGCTTTGAAAAACCAGCAGAAGATATTGCCGATATGCCGGCAATCTCCTGCTTAGTTTACAGGTTGCCATAGAGACCATCGGCTTGTCAGAAGCAAGCCGATGGTCTCTGTGGCAGGGAGAGCTGGTTTTTAGCTGTCAGAGGACAGCTAGGTACCAGCTCTTACAGCAGAGATCAGAGAAAACCTCCGATCTCTGCTGTGTTAACCCTTTACATGCTGCAGTCTATGTGACTGCAGCATGTAAAGGGCTGTCACCATCGGACCCCCGAAATGTGTTCAGGGGTCCTGATGGGTCCCTGTGGAAGTCCCCTAAAGGGACAAAAAAAAAAAATTTAAAAAAATTATAAAAACACTTGTCTCCCTTTACTTTGTAAAAAATCAAAAATACAATCACACATGTGGTATCCATGCGTCATAATGACCCAGAGAAGGAAGTTAATACATTATTTAACACCCTTAATGACATGGCCCCTTTTTTTCTTTTTTCCCCATTTCTTTTTTTCCTCCCCCCTGTTTAAAAAATCACAACTTGTCCCGCAAAAAACAAGCCCTTATATGGCCATGTCAATGGAAAAATGAAAAAGTTATGGCTCTTGAGACGCAACTGCAAAATTAGTTGAAATTCAATGATTAGCCTATTTTAAAAAACCTGCCCTGGTGGGCACGACAGGGTGGTAGGAAACCCGCCACTCAAGGGGTTAAAAGAGATATAGGGGTGAGGACGAGAATATTATCCTCCCACTATATAAGGCACTTGTCAGGCCTCACATGGAATACTGCGTACAGTTCTGGACACCGTTGCTCAGGAAAGATGTTGCAGTGCTGGAGGGGGTTCAAAGAAGGGCAACTAAACTAATACGTGGAATGAAGGGACTGGAATACCCAGAGAGGCATCAAAATTAGGATTATTTACTCTGGAAAAAAAGACGTTTAAGGGTGACTACCCACTACAGTTTTTTTCACTGCGAAATTTGCAGCATTTTTGTTTTCTGCAGGGGTCTATGGGACTTGTAAAGTTAAAATCGCGATCGCGCAAAATCACGATTTCACGGTAAACCGCGATTTTGCGCGATCGCGATTTTAACATTACAAGTCCCATAGACCCCTGCAGGAAAAAAAAACGCAGCGAATTTCGCAGTAAAAAATAACTGTAGTGGGTATTCACCCTAAGGAGCGACCAAATAACTATGTAAAAATACATTAGGGGACGATACAAGGATCTCTCCTATGATCTGTTTCATCACCAACACAGAAAGGGGTTCCTTACTGTAAGAGCAGTGAGACTGTGGAACTCTCCGCCTGGGGACGTGGTGACCCCACAGTTTTTGAATGAATATAAGCAAAGCAAAAGGAAAAATTACAATTTTTATTTTTTTAGCAATCATTTAAAAAAACATTTTTTTTGTACAGCAGACATATGAATGAAGACTTGGGCCTCAAAATGAATACCCCCATTTGTCCCATGTTCAGAGACATGCCCATTGTGGCCCTAATATTATGTCCATATGCACAACAGCACCCAAACCGAAAGGAGTAGTCAGTGGCTTTCAGAACAGACATTTTGCTTGAAGGCGAATTAGGCCCCGTTGCCCACTTGTAGAGCCCTTGAGCGGCCAAAACGACAGAGAACCCCCACAAGTGACCCCATTTTGAAAACTAGACCCTTCACTGAATTTATCTAGGGTGTACCGCGTTTATTTTGACCCCACAGTTTTTGAATGAATCTAAGCAAAGAAGAAGGAAAAAATTACGATTTTTTTTTGGCAATTATGTCATTTTAAAAACAGGTTTTTTTTGTACAGCACACATATAAATTAAGACTTGCACCCCAAAATGGATCCCCCTGTTTGTCCTGTGTTCAGAAATATACCCATTGTGGCCCTAATCTTATGTCTGGCTGCACAGCGGGGCCCAAACTGAAAGGAGCATTGAAGTTCAACTGTTTTTAACTTTTATGTGATTGCCGTTATCCGTTGGCTAACTGACTGGGGACCGCGGCCCTCGGTCACTGCTCCAGGCTCTCAGCTACGTTTAGTAGCCAGGAGAAAGGAGATTTCTTTTTAGCTTTTGCACTTGCGTCCGCCATTTTGCCAATGGGCGCATGCACCAAAGTTGGGGAAAGGTCAGCAGATAAAGATCCCATCGAAGGACATCGCTGAAGGCCTTAGGTAAGTAATTTCACCTCCCCTCATGAATTGGATCCATGATGGGAGGTGAAATTTTAACTTTTTTTTATCTTTACGTGATCGCCATTATCCATTAGATAGTGGCGATCACATGACCAGGGAACGCATATCATGGCACCCTGTAAAATCTCCAGGCTCTCAGCTACGTTTGGTAGCCAGGAGCAATCTGCGGCTTTTGTGCATGCGTCCGCCACTTTCACAACGGGCGCATGTGCAGAAGCGGGGGTAAGGTTTACAGATAAATCCGGGGTCTTAGGTACATCATTTCATCCACTCTCACGGATATAATCCGTGACGGGAGATGAAACTTTAACTTTTTAAACTTTTTTTTTCTTTTTTCTACACTTTTTTTTAACTTTACACGATCACTGTTATCCTTTGAATAACAGTGATCTTGTGACTGGGAACTGCATACAGCGATCCCCGGTAACATCTCTCTGCTCCAGGCTGCACATGCTGGCCGGGAGCAGAGGGATCTTAAACCTCCTGGGGGCGCGAGCCCTTCTGTGCACACGCTCGGCGTTTCCGTCAGGCGTGCATGTGCAGAAGGCGAAGCGAGGTCCTGGAAGAACCAGATCACTGCGGGACATCCCGGAGGATGGGAAGGAGTATTTTCACTTCCCCTCATGGTTTCCGATCCATGAGAGGAGGTGAAACTTGAACTTTATTTGACTTTTTGGCACTTTGGATAGTGGTGATCACGGACCCAGGGACCAGTCTCATCAGTCTCTGGTGACATCTCCTGCTTTCCAACTACCTTCAGTATAAGAACGGCCTGATAAGAACGGCCCCACTGTCCCTAACGGAATACAGGAGAGAAGCAGAAACCAAAATGGCAACAGCAAGCAAAATAAATGTACTATCAGAGGTATACATACCTATAATCAATACTCTAACCACATTAAATAATGCAAGGTTCTTGGTATATTATGTGATCGAATTACATTGGCCCATCTACCAACGGACAGGTGACCAAGCTCAGATTGTGATAGACATGATGATTAGTCAGTATAAAATGTCTATTGATTTGTATAAACCAAATGTATTATGCTATTGTAATGACTTTTAACTTAGTGGAGGTTGATGGCCACACAATCTTATCATGGTATTTGCTAGACAATGGGATGGTGAAAGATGTGTGGTGTAATGTTAGCTGAGTACATAAAGTTGCACAAGCAGCCTCTAAGAGTTAAAGGTCATAGTGTTATATGTATACTCGTCCAATACTGAGTGTTTTCCTAGCCCTCTTCCACCACCCCCCCCCCACTGAATTTACTTAAACAATGGGTTGCCACGCACACAGAAATGCCTTCAGCTAGGACAAAGTCCAAGCTACATCAAGACTTGAGGAAGGGTGGGCAGAGAGACGGGAGATTCTATATGATCCGACAAATGAGAATCTTATATGTTACTGATGTAATCTGTTGCACGCCCATTAAAGGGCAGGTGTCATGTGGTATAATAAAAAGCCCTAGCCTCTACACATTGTAGAGACTCTCCCGGTTTAGACTAATAATTTGTGTCTGATCTGGTCGATGATGTGTGCACACTATACAATTTGGAAGCTACAGAAATACCCCGAAGCCTGCTGGAGAAACCATATTCCAGCTCAGTGGCGTCTCTGGGTGAGCCGAGTAGAGATTTTGATTTCTTTCATTCTGGAAAAATACAGAGATCGGCAGATAGCACGCAGAACTCAGGGGCCCGAAAATCTACAGAACACGGTAAGATTTCTTTATGAAAATCTACCAATGTGAGCTGATTTCTAACTGCTAATCTGCCTGTTTCTGATCCAGAGTGATAAATCAATGAAAGGCAGGTAATATAGTTCTTTCTACTCGGAAAAAAACACCATTTTAACCTGCCTAAGGGGTATTTTGTATGCTGTGTATATTATGTCTGAGACGGTTAAAAATTGTGTATACAAGACCAAGAGATAAATTCTGTGAGGGTTAATGTGTCAGAAGGGCGGACTTGGCTGTTTAAGTCTGAGGGAACACGCCAGAGACACTTACTCCTAGGCAACTAGTGTGAGGTTAGGAAAATTTATGATACGCATATTTACCTGTATGATTGAGCGTGTTATGTTCTCATATGTGAAAAGTTATATACGCGGGAATTATAGCCGTGCTTTGTGACGGCCGACGTCTCCAGGATATTGTTGAGGTTTTTGGTCACTGAATATAATCGTCAGTCTCTGTGTATAGCTAAATGTCCTGTCCAGATTGTGTGCAGGGAGTGCTGTTGGGGATTACTAGTAGAGGGTGGGTTGTTACAAAGGTAGGTGAGATATATACCTTGAGCCGTTGTGGGTATTCTCCAGTAATCCCGTCTGTTCGGTATTATAGAATTAATGTGCAGTGTTTATTATTGGGGGAGGGTTATTGATAAGAGAGTGGACTGAAGTTAAGCCACTGAAAGCATTTCCCAATTAACCCCTCTGTTCCCTTTGTCTTGTGTTTTGTAGAAAGGAGTTTTACTGTGTCTAGAAAGTTCAAATAGGATAGAATAAGCAGGCAGAATAGAATGAGGGATCAGTACAGGATGTTTTGGAATATGCAAAACATGTAGAAATGCTTTACAAAGAAAAGGATCAGGAAAAGTTGCAGAAAGAAATGTCAGGTTATGGACAGATAAGCAGAAATGAGTATGGTAAGATAGATTGTAGAAAGTTTTCAGAAGATGAGCAGGAAGTCCAGCAGAAAGAAGGGCGTTTTAGCTAGTTTTTTGGTATAACGTAGTTAAGAGATTCAAGAGGGGAAAGCATGTAGTGGGGTATGTGTATTGCTTATGAACAATGTAATGCCTTTGTGTTGACTACAGACCCTCCCTGTAATGGCGGCCGCACTTGCAATGTTTAAAACCCCACATAGTGTGACTCTGCAGCAAATGTGGTGAGCCCTGCCCCCACCCTGAAGTTACTTCCCCCCATGTGCTCACTTTCAGGGTGTGTGATGTTACTTCCGGTCCCTCCCCATCCGGGACAGGACCTGGCCCCGCCCCTTCCTCCGGCAGCCATCTTGCCTCACCTGGGGGATTTGTAGCCCCGCCCCTTTCTGCCTCTGGTGGCCATTTTGCTGCACTTGGGAGGCCTACATTCCCCAATGCCACTGTATCCAGTGCTAACATCATGATTGTCTGAAGTAAGGTTTTGTTTGACCGGACTTTGTTACGCTCCAAGATGCGGCCACTTTGGATGTGTGATAAGTTCAAGGAAACAAACCTTTGTGAAGATGCAGCTTGGGACATAGTAGATGACTAAGCTGGTTTATAGTGTATGGAAGATTGGAGTTGATGCATGGGGGACAGAGGCCAGGAATACATGACAGGGGACGCTCTCTCATGTTCCCAGGGGCTCTGTTTTCCACTGCCCGCTTCTCCAATGGATGCTCAGACAGATGATGTTATGGAAGGCTCCTACAGATGGAATAATTTCCCTATAGTCACCCAGCAAACTTTTTCACGCAATTTGATGAAGTAATTTTACTTTTTATGTGAGAAAGAGGGACTGAATTGCCCAGAGTAGGATGTTAATTCATCCGTATTCTTTAGTTTTTCCTTAAGTCTTTTGTATATTCTAGTGTCAGTCTACACTGAAGCTATAATTATATTCCGACAGGAGAGTGAAAGTTAAACGCTGGACATTCCCTAAAATACTATTACACTGGGTGACGTAAATTTTACTTGTGTTGCGCCCCCTTATGTTAAAAAATGCTAACTGCGACCTGAAGAGAAAAAAAATCTAAAGGATATTTTCGCTCAGACTTCGCTGCATACAATGTCACCTTGACCTACAAAGTGCTTGTTTTTGTGCCTCTTGGTTTCCTTTTTCAACGTTGTACTAGTTTTGAACACGATTACTCTTTTTTTATTGAGTATTCTGGTTCAAAAGGGGGGAGGCATAGGTGATCTGGGTCATAGATGATCTAGGTGTTGTAGATCAGCTATTGGGTTTAAAATAAATAAATGATTTTGTGCTACAAGATTCCGAGCCATGTGAAATAGAACATCAACACGATTATTTAGTACTAATACAGTAAGAAACTGCAGGTATGCAAACAGTTACTGGAACCTCTGTTGATAATGCATATGTTGAGCTTTTTGCAGATGGTACCAGGGTGAGGATTGATGACTCCACATCGGATATGCAGTGGTCACACAACAAGATGTCCTAGAAGCAGAAGCTCTTCCTCCGCATGTCTCAGCACAAGAAGTGGAATTGAAGGCCATCACTGAGGCGAGTAGAGTGGCGAGAGGTAAGACGGCAACCCTTTACACTGACTCCTGGTATGCATTTGGCATAGCTCATGATTACGGCCCAATATCGAAGGCCAGACAGTTTTTACCTTAGCAGGACAACCAATTGAGAATGGTGCAGCGGTGCAGAGTCTCATGGAAGGCCCTACTTCTACCTGACAAAGTTGAGAGTTCGCACTGATTCCTACACTGGAGAAGCGAGAGACGACACCCTCGCCGACAGCACAGTAAAGGCAGTGGCCCTCAAGCTGTGGAAGAAAGAAGAAAAGATACTGACAGCATGAGTCAGTGGTAAAAACTTTGGACTTGACAAAAACTTGGACTTTGATATGCTTAAGACTTTTACAGTTACAAGCCAGCAAGGCAGGAAAGAATAAATGGACTAATATGGGAGCAGCAGAAACAGGACCGTGTATGGTGAACAGTCAACAGCACTTGCCTATCACAGTTCCTGTATCCCATGATGGCCCAGCTGATGGACGGAAAGACCCACCTAGTAAAGCAGCAATGACGACGATGCTTGAAAGAGGATGGGCGACTCCTGGGTTCTCTGTAGCTGCTGCATCATTTGTCCAGTTTAGCATGATCTATGCCATGGGTGAGACAGGGCAGAAGTAAATTTGCCACATCACACTTGCCGGGACCACTCTACCCATTTCAGGGATTGCAAAATTGACTACGTTCAGCTCCCACTTGTTGGGAAGTATGAATACGTGCTTCTTGTTGTTGATGTCTTTTACAGGTTGGAGACCGACCCTGTTACCAAGGCAAACAAGTAGGTAACCGCAAAGAAGCTCATGAACGAGGTAAACTGTGAATATGGGGTACCAGAAGTGATTCAGAGTCAGACAGAGGTATAAACTTCGCAGGTGAATGTAACATGTCATGTCTGCTCTGGGTGTATCCCAGGCCTTTTACATACTGTACCATCTTTAGATACTTAAAAATGTCGCCACTTTGGAAAGACTGTCATCCAATAGCCTTATACAGTGTTAGATATGAACCCAGGGGGGATCATGCATTATCTCCCTACGAGATTGTTTGGGCTAGCCCCAAGGCTAGGTTGCCACTATCCTCAGCAGTTACAATTGCAATCTGATGTGTTGACTAAGTATGTGATTTCCGTTGTTAAAGAACTAACCAAAGCCTATGCACAGGTGTTCTCTTCCAGACTCAGAGGCAGACACTGGGACACATATTTTGCAGCCTGGGGATTGGGTGTGCATCAAGAAGTTCCTCAGGAAGCACCCTCTTGAGCCCCGATTTGATGGCCCCTACCAGGTGCTTCTGACTACTGCCACAGCTGTGAAACTAGCCGAAAGACTTACATGGATCCATGCTTCATACTGTAAGAAAGCTTCAGATCCGGGAGACCAGTCTTAGTTGTGCCAAAGACATTACTCTGGTTAGGGCTAGTGAGAGAGGAGGGTGGCAACTGGAATCCGTAGTCGGAAGAATATGAGGGTATGGTTACCTTCTGGTATAACTCGTTCAATGCTCAAGTAGCCGCATATTCCTTCGACTATTGTACTGTGGTCCCGTGTCTAGGCGCAAGATCCCACCGCAGGCCAGATTTAGCTCAGTCCAGCTGGTTATATGACTTACATACCCGGGGAATACAATATGTTTGCGCCACTGATAACGTCTGGGGAGAAGACTGCCGTTATTGGGGATTAGTGGGATGTAACACAGGAATAGACTGGTCCTATAAACCGCGAAGTGCCTTAAATAAGAAAGATAAGAGCGGGAAATCCCTAATTAGTCGTATAACCCTCCTTGAGAATAATAAGGACAGCAGGTATTGGAAGGCTGAACTTAGTATGTTGCTTGGTTTTAATGCGGTTGTTACACTAACCATGGGAGATCCAAGCCCGGGGAATGGGGGGGACTTACAGTCTGGGGACATACCGGTACGGGAGGACAGATCCCTTAGGGAAGTTTAAAATAAGGGGTATGGTAGATGCACCCAAATGGAAGCCTTCACTTAGTCCCGTGCCCATAATTAACCCCCTCCGCCGTAAGATAAAGACCTTGACGAACATGATGATCATAGCCGACCCTACCTTTTGAGGACACCTTGACAGTAGCGACTGGCTACTCTGACCAGAATCTCTGGTTGGAGTTGATGAGGTACAATGCTAACAGGAGCAACAAGTCTAACTGTTGCGTGTGCGGTAGTGCCCGACCACACTTGGGGATGGTCCCCCTAAATCTCCCTGTAGATGCTGAAGAGTGGTTTATCAGTCTCTTCACGAACATTTCCGCTAATTACACTGTCCGTGAGAAGTGGAAGAAGGAATACTCTATAACTACTTAAGTGTTTTGCACCGGAGAGAGTATTACTGACTACCCTGGAAACTACACCTGCCAGGCAAATAGGCAGGGTGGAGGGAGATTTTTGGGGAACTCACCAACGGGTATTGCTCCTCCTACGGTACGATAGGAGGGGAATGGATCCAGAATCAGGTTCAGTCCTTAGGAGACGTTTACTGGCTTTGTGGAGACATGAGGTAGAGGACCCGCCTGGAGGGTAATTGGACAGGGAGTGTGCCTTAGTAAAGCTCTTATGCTCCTCCGCATCCTGTCAGATAACATTGAGGATAATGAGGTTACCCCCAATAGTTAATTTATCTCGATCCAACTCAGTCTGTGTTTTGTGGTTATCCTGTCATGTCGGTCTATCCTTGTTTTCCGCATAGGTACGGCGGTTCCTTCCAGTCTTGACACTAGGTAGTGTAGGGTCACGGCAGGCGGCCTGGACGTGTTCACCATCCGGACTATCTCCAGGAGGGACATTGGTGTGGGTGAAGATTAGGGAGTCCCAGGCCGTGCGTACCTGTGCACACTACAAGTATTGTAACATTATACTAGAGCGAGAAGAGAGACCCCTGGTGGTAGTTTTGATCTACACGTGTACATTGACGTCATAGGATAGCCAAGGGGGGTACCTGACGAGTTTAAAAAAAAAAAAAAAAAAAATAGAGACCAAGTTAAAACTAGATTCGAGTCCATTTTCCTGATCATTATGGTAAATAAATGTTGACTGGATTAATTATGTTTTATTATAATTAGCAGTGGTTTATAAATTATACTAGAGACGCCTTATAGGGACTAGTCGACCAATAGGACCTACCTCGACTATGACTTTTCAAAAATAGAATGGCCTTAGATGACTTTAGCTAAAAAGGGGAGTGTCTGTAAGATGATAGGGGAGACTTGTTGTACCTACATCCTAGATGACACGTGACCCGCAGGTAAAGACGCAGTTGCCGTTAAGAAGCTGACCGCACTAACTAAAAAGAGCTAACTTTTGGGACCAGCACTCGCCATGGATGAGTGGGTGGTAAAGGATCCTGGCACAGATGGGCGTCGCTGTTGTATGTGAACTGATGATTACCTTTTCTGTTCTAGTCTGCTGTGTTATCCCCTGTGTCAGAGAGACCTGTGAAACTGATGCTGGAAAAGCTACTCCCACAATGAGTTTGCTGGATGCATCCCCAGAAGGAGTGGACAAGTCCTACACCCCCTTGAAGACTCTAAAACGAACCTTGAACGCGCTCCAGTTATAGGCTCACGCGCAGAGAACTGTGAAAATTAGATGGAGAGTTAGAGGATAGACATTTTAAGGGGGGATTGTGATAGACATGATGATTAGTCAGTATAAAATGTCTATTGATTTGTATAAACCAAATGTATTATGCTATTGTAATGACTTTTAACTTAGTGGAGGTTGATGGCCACACAATCTTATCATGGTATTTGCTAGACAATGGGATGGTGAAAGATGTGTGGTGTAATGTTAGCTGAGTACATAAAGTTGCACAAGCAGCCTCTAAGAGTTAAAGGTCATAGTGTTATATGTATACTCGTCCAATACTGAGTGTTTTCCTAGCCCTCTTCCACCCCCCACCCCCCACACTGAAGTTACTTAAACAATGGGTTGTCACGCACACAGAAATGCCTTCAGCTAGGACAAAGTCAAAGCTACATCAAGACTTGAGGAAGGGTGGGCAGAGAGGCGGGAGATTCTATATGATCCGACAAATGAGAATCTTATATGTTACTGATGTAATCTGTTGCACGCCCATTAAAGGGCAGGTGTCATGTGGTATAATAAAAAACCTGAGCCTCTACACATTGTAGAGACTCTCCCGGTTTAGACTAATAACTTGTGTCTGATCTGGTCGATGATGTGTGCACATTATACAATTTGGAAGCTACAGAAATTCCCCGAAGCCTGCTGGAGAAACCATATTCCAGCTCAAGATGGGTCCTAACGCTAAAGCCAGGTGGTTTAATAATAGCCTGGGGAAGTTGGGTTTCTACCTCTTAGAATGCTCCTCTCTAAGTTTCTACTTCTATTGTATGTTGCAGCCATGGTTTAACATGCACCTATATATTTCTATATATTTCCATTTGGTAGTGCTGATCAATTTTATCTTTTTTTTTGTACAAATATTGTAGCGTTTTGGCTGCCTTCACTGGGTCGTGCACACCTGCCGCCCGTTTACCTTCTGTCCCTCCTACTGGAGCATATGAATGGTATCCTACCTTCCCTGGTTTAATTTGTAGGCTTAGTCCCAAGAGAGGAGCATTCTGAGAGGTAGGAACTCAGCTTTCCCAGATTGAGATTTCCCAGCTGGTATTAGCATTAGGACCCATCTGAGAGCTTGGTCACCTGGACGTTGGTAGGTGGGCCAATGTAATTTGATCGAATTATATACCAAGAACTAGAGATGCGCGAATCTACTCGGTTCGGGTGTTTTTGAACTCGAGCACCGCTTTTTCCGAGTAACTGACTACTCAGACGAAAAGATTCGTGGGGCGCCGGGGGTGAGCAGGGGGTTGCAGAGGGGAGTGGGGGGGGGGGGGGAAGAGAGAGCGAGAGCTCCCCCCTGTTCCCCACTGCTACCTCCCGCTCCACCACGTAAGTGTTTGATCCGTAGTGATAAGCGAATCAATGAAATGCATTAGATTACACATTTCCGCTCACATTAGCTGGTCAGTTACGTAATCCACTCACAGAAAGCAGAACGCAGCATGTTCTATTTTACCGCGGATATCTGCAATATAGGGCCGCTTCTCCATCAATAGTGTCACGTGTCATAGAAGGCGTTACCACCCACAATGGACAGCACAGTGGCACCCATGGGTGCTCAATGACCACGACCAGCGACATCTTGTTAGAATTGTCAGTGTGAACAGAAAAGCGACTCTGGCAGAAATCACATTCACATTCAGTGCAGGAGCCCCCCATGTATGTCCTTGCAGGTCAGTGCAGGAGCCCCCATGTATATCCCGCAGGTCAGTGCAGGAATCCCCATGTATATCCTGCAGGTCAGAGCAGGAGCCCCCCATGCATGTCCTGCAGCTCAGTGCAGGAGACCCCACATGTATATCCCACAGGTCAGTGCAGGAGACCCCCCGTGTATATCCCACAGGTCAGTGCAGGAGACCCCCCGTGTATATCCCACAGGTCAGTGCAGGAGCCCCCCATGTATGTCCTGCAGGTTAGTGCAGGAGCCCCCCCATGTATATCCCGCAGGTCAGTGCAGGAGCCCCCATGTATATCCCGCAGGTCAGTGCGGGAGCCCCCCATGCATGTCCTGCAGCTCAGTGCAGGAGACCCCCCCGTGTATATCCCACAGGTCACTGCAGGAGACCCCTGTGTATATCCCGCAGGGCAGTGCGGGAGCCCCCCATGTATGTCCCGCAGGTCAGTGCAGGAGCCCCCCATGTATATCCCACAGGTCAGTGCAGGAGCCCCCCATGTATATCCCACAGGTCAGTGCAGGAGCCCGCCATGCATGTCCTGCAGCTCAGTGCAGGAGACCCCACATGTATATCCCGCAGGTCAGTGCAGGAGCCCCCATGTATATCCCACAGGTCAGTGCAGGAGCCCCCCATGCATGTCCTGCAGCTCAGTGCAGGAGACCCCCATGTATATCCCACAGGTCAGTGCAGGAGCCCCCCCATGTATATCCCGCAGGTCAGTGCAGGAGCCCCCATGTATATCCCGCAGGTCAGTGCGGGAGCCCCCCATGCATGTCCTGCAGCTCAGTGCAGGAGACCCCACATGTATATCCCACAGGTCAGTGCAGGAGACCCCCCGTGTATATCCCACAGGTCAGTGCAGGAGACCCCTGTGTATATCCCACAGGTCAGTGCAGGAGCTCCCATGTATATCCCGCAGGTCAGTGCAGGAGACCCCCCGTGTATATCCCACAGGTCAGTGCAGGAGACCCCTGTGTATATCCCACAGGTCAGTGCAGGAGCTCCCATGTATATCCCGCAGCTCAGTGCAGGAGACCCCACATGTATATCCCACAGGTCAGTTCAGAAGACCCCCCGTGTATATCCCACAGGTCAGTGCAGGAGACCCCTGTGTATATCCCACAGGTCAGTGCAGGAGCCCCCACGTATATCCTGCAGGTCAGTGCAGAAGACCCCACGTATATCCTGCAGGCCAGTGCAGGAGCCCCCACGTATATCCTGCAGATCAGTGCAGGAGCCCCCACGTATATCCTGCAGATCAGTGCTGGAGCCCCCACGTATATCCTGCAGATCAGTGCAGAAGACCCCCCATGTATATCCTGCAGATCAGTGCAGGAGACCCCTGTGTATATCCCACAGGTCAGTGCAGGAGACCCCACATGTATATCCCACAGGTCAGTGCAGGAGACCCCCCGTGTATATCCCACAGGTCAGTTCAGAAGACCCCCCGTGTATATCCCACAGGTCAGTGCAGGAGACCCCTGTGTATATCCCACAGGTCAGTGCAGGAGCCCCCACGTATATCCTGCAGGTCAGTGCAGAAGACCCCACGTATATCCTGCAGGCCAGTGCAGGAGCCCCCACGTATATCCTGCAGATCAGTGCAGGAGCCCCCACGTATATCCTGCAGATCAGTGCAGGAGCCCCCACGTATATCCTGCAGATCAGTGCAGAAGACCCCCCATGTATATCCCACAGGTCAGTGCAGGAGACCCCCCGTGTATATCCCACAGGTCAGTTCAGAAGACCCCCCGTGTATATCCCACAGGTCAGTGCAGGAGACCCCTGTGTATATCCCACAGGTCAGTGCAGGAGCCCCCACGTATATCCTGCAGGTCAGTGCAGGAGCCCCCACGTATATCCTGCAGATTAGTGCAGGAGCCCCCACGTATATCCTGCAGATCAGTGCAGAAGACTCCCCATGTATATCCTGCAGATCAGTGCAGGAGACCCCACATGTATATCCCACAGGTCAGTGCAGGAGACCCCTGTGTATATCCCACAGGTCAGTGCAGGAGCCCCCAGGTATATCCTGCAGGTCAGTGCAGAAGACCCCACGTATATCCTGCAGGTCAGTGCAGAAGACCCCACGTATATCCTGCAGGCCAGTGCAGGAGCCCCCACGTATATCCTGCAGATCAGTGCAGGAGCCCCCACGTATATCCTGCAGATCAGTGCAGGAGCCCCCACGTATATCCTGCAGATCAGTGCAGGAGCCCCCCATGTATATCCTGCAGATCAGTGCAGGAGACCCCTGTGTATATCCCACAGGTCAGTGCAGGAGACCCCACATGTATATCCCACAGGTCAGTGCAGGAGACCCCCATGTATATCCCACAGGTCAGTGCAGGAGCCCCCACGTATATCCTGCGGGTCAGTGCAGAAGACCCCATGTATATCCTGCAGGTCGCCTCTTTATTAAGTTCAACTGGAAAACATAGACACCGTTTCGGCTGGACACCCATCCTTTTTCAAGCCGTACTAACACCGTTATAAGGAGGCGTCCTCGGTGCTTTGCGGGTGTGAAATTTTACTTTTGCACCAGCTTGCTGCTCCATCTATTTTCTTTGGAAGTGTTTGAAGCTTGGATCCGTGGTCGGGGTCTTTTTGGAGCGTGCATCAGCTGTTCGCTTCCCACTACGTGTGTGGTATAAGTATGTGCTGCTTCTCACATATAGTCTTTGGACACCCTATAGGACCCAATCAGGCATTTATAGGATGTGGTGGAGAAGTCCATATACACCTGAGATCCTGCACCTACAAATACCCCGCAGCAGTGGGGGGCATCCAGACGGCTCAACGTCCCTCCAGACGTCTTCCATCCACTTGTGGAGTCGGTGCCATATCGAGTTGCTGCACTTCGTCGGGCTACAGGGGGTCCTACATGATATTAGTTCCTATCCCAGGACTTTTGACATGTCAGTGGTTAACCCCTTTTTCATCTCAGATTGATGGGACCCAACAACTTGCTTCAGAATAGAAGAGAGAATGTTATTTTCAGCCTTCTCCACCAGGGGGCACTCTTGCTTTACCTACGATAAATGTTGGGTCTTTTTAAGTGCATTTCCTCAATTAAATTACATTTAATTTATTTACATATTATTTATTTATTTTTTGGAAACATGAACCTTCAAAGACCAATCAGCATGTATGGGATCTAGGGGGGGGGGGGAATTACTGCAGAGAGAAGGGCAGTGAGCTGCATATTCTAAACGATCATATGGGTTTAGGCCGCTTTCAGACCTGCATTAGGGCACTTTTACATGTCTGAGAAAATCGTGCGAGATTTGTATGTGACATCAGTTTCTACGATGAAGTAAGCTCTAAGCTGGACCAGGGAGAATCTATTGATCTTGTATATCTGGACTTCTCTAAAGCCTTTGACACCGTGCCGCATAATAGGCTGATATACAAAATGAGACAGCTCGGACTGGGCGAAAACGTGTGTAAGTGGGTAAAAAATTGGCTCAGAGATAGAAAGCAGAGGGTGGTAATAAATGGTTCGTACTCTGATTGGACCACCGTTGCTAGTGGGGTGCCACAGGGTTCAGTATTAGGCCCCACTCTGTTCAACATATTTATCAACGACCTGATAGAGGGACTGCACAGTAAAATATCAATATTTGCAGATGACACAAAATTATACAATATAATTAATGCAACGGAGGACAATGTGCGGCTACAAACGGACCTGGATAAGCTGGGGGCTTGGGCAGAAAAATGGCAAATGAAGTTCAATGTTGAAAAATGTAAGGTTATGCACATGGGCAGGAGGAACGGATGTCACCAATATTCACTTAATGGGGTACCACTAGGGAAAAGTGATATGGAAAAGGATCTGGGGGTATTAGTGGATTGTAGACTAAACTGGAGTAACCAGTGCCAGTCAGCTGCTGCAAAGGCAAATAAAGTCTTGGGGTGCATTAAAAGAGGTATAGGGGCGAAGGACGAGAACATTATCCTTCCATTATATAAGGCACTTGTCAGGCCTCACATGGAATACTGCGCACAGTTCTGGTCACCGGTGCTCAGGAAACATGTCACAGTGCTTGAAGGGGTTCAAAGAAGGGCAACTAAACTAATACATGGAATGACGGGACTGGAATACCCAGAGAGGCTATCCAAATTGGGATTATTTACTCTAGAAAAAAGAAGGTTAAGAGGGGACCAAATAACCATGTATAAGTACATGAGGGGACAATACAAGGATCTCTCCCGCGATCTGTTTACACCCAGGACCACGATGGTAACAAGAGGACATCCGCTACGATTAGAGGAAAGTAGGTTTTATCACCAACACAGAAAGGGGTTCTTTACTGTAAGAGCAGTGAGACTGTGGAACTCTCTACCTGAGGAAGTGGTGATGGCAAAATCCATAGAGGAGTTTAAAAGGGGACTTGATGTCTTTCTGGAGAAGAAGGATATTACAGGATATAAATATTAGGTTAAGTGTCAATCCGGGTATACAGGTAGGTAGGAACTATTAGGGGTTGATCCAGGGAACAGTCTGATTGCCATTAGGGAGTCGGGAAGGAACTTTTCCCCCAAAAGGGCTAATTGGCTTCTGCCCTTGGGGTTTTTTGCCTTCCTCTGGATGAACACAGTAGGATAGACAGGCTGGACTAGATGGACAATGTCTTCATTCGGCCTTACATACTATGTTACTATGTATGTTTATCAGTCCTCGGCTCAGTCCGGGGTTTCCATCTCTCTGCTCCATTTTCGGAGGAGAGAAAATGAAATCAAAGTGAAAAAAACAGCAGATTAGTTTTTTCCCCATTGATTTCAATAGGTATTTTAACAAAAAGAAAGGCTTCTGTTCGCTTCCGTTCCGTCAGGACTGCGGACTGCGCTATTTTTCTGTCCAAAAAATGGAAACCTGACAGGATCAAGATGCTTGATAAAGGCGTCGCATGACGCAGAAACACGTTGCATATTTTATTGTACGGCTTAAGAGGTCCGGATTACCTGGTATTTTTTTTATATATGTTATTAAATAAATTTTTTTTAAAAAGCAACACTTGGACCGAGGACCTTTATCCCTTTTTGTGGTCTGTGAGGCTAATCCATTGTAGCGCAAGCATATAAGGGGGCTTTTTATTATTTTCTGTTATTGTTTATACCCGACTTTTTTGCCAAAAAATCGGAGTCCCCCCCCCCCCCCCCCCCCCAATGCTGCAGCTCTCCAAGCAATTGGATAGGATGGAAGACTCCTCTAAAGAAACCTGCTTAAGGCTTGCTTGGACTCCAGGTGCAGGCGGGACGCATACCATTTGTGTCCGGCCTGACACCGGGTAAGTTATACTGCCCTTTGGACCACATTGTGTATACATATAGTGTGAGGCGCTCTCCCCGATCATCAGGTGTGCTTGAGATAAAACACATCAAATACCTGGACTGGCGAGAGCTTTGACTGTGATGCTTGATTGCATGTTACAAACATGGCAGCCAGGAGACGGGTCCAAAAAGTACAGAGAAGAGATTATTGCCTTGTGCAAACAATGAAAATGTTACAAAAAGATACAAATGCACTGAATGTTCCTAGAGATCCAGCTGGAAGCAGTTCACAAGTACAGAGTTAAAGGAACACTGTCTACACTACCTGGACATGGGAGAAAGAGGAAGCCATCACCGGCTGCCACCAGATTCCTGAGGAAGCAGGAGGTCAAAACCACTCCAGTGACTGCAAAAGACTGTGCAACCCGAACTCCAAGATGTCCATCTCTACTGACCCAAAAGCACAAGAGAAGTCGATCCGATAGGCTCAGAGCCATATAAATGAGCCACAGAGGTTTAGGGATTCTGTTCTGTGGAGCGATGAAACAAAACTGGAACTTTTCGAACCTCTGGATCAGCGGAGGAACAATGAAGCAGGCGCTAGAAAGAACCCCCTGCCTACAGTGAGGCATGGCGGCGGCTCGGTGAGGCATGGCGGCGGCTCGGTGAGGCATGGCGGCGGCTCAGTGAGGCTCTAGAGCTGCTCTGCCTCCTCTGGCGATGGAAACCTGCAGCGAGTGGGGAACAAGATGGATCCAATCAGGAAATCCTAGGAGACAACGTCATGTCTTCTGTGAGGAAGCTGAAGCTTGGGCGTCATTGGACATTCTAATGGGACAAGGATCACAAGCCTACCTCAAAGTCCACCAAGGCTTGGTTTCAGGAGAAGTCCTGGAAGACTGTAGAGTGGTGTCAGAATCATCTGATTTGAACCCCATAGAAAATCTTTGGTGGGATGTGAAGAAGACGGTTGCAGCACACAAAGCCAAGAATATTAGTGAGCTGGAGGCCATTGTCCATTTACATAATATACAATGTAACAGGCGGCAGAGATAAGCGGCACGTAGGAACATGTCAGCCTGATCACCCTGTAACCTATATGATAATGACATGTAACATGACGATGGCGTGTAGTGATGTGCGTCCTCACAGTCAGCACACATGGTCTGCTCAGATACCCTGGCTCAGCAGGCAGTATCTCACAGGATAGGCTTAGATACATTTTCTCAGCAGGTGGTATCACACAGGATAGGCTTAGATACATTTTCTCAGCAGGTGGTATCACACATAGCTTTAGAGATGGTTTGGGATGTTTACTTACTTGGTTTGAAGCCGAGCTCACACAGCCGTAGGCAGCTGCACACCGCGCACAAGCATGCATAATTGCTGCGCGCTGTCAATCCCCGTGCACTACCTTGGCGTGTGCAAATAATCCACGCCGAGATAGAAAACACCGTGAGGTTTTTTTGTGCGCGAAAAAAAATCTCAGTTGTGAGGGGCGCAATACAAACCAATGGGCTGCTGGCATCACGTGTTGTGCGCAGGAAAATTGTATGACCGACACACAATGCCAATACGCCCGTGTAAGACGGCCTTAAGCTGCTTTTCCTCACTTGGGTTTAAGCTGTGTTTGGGCAGCTTCATATGCACATAATTCACTGTGCGCCCCCCCCCCCCCCGCATTAGACAGATGCGCGGCAAGTATGTAATGACATTGTGTACTTTCTGCGTACCGCTGATCGCCATGCACTAAGGCGCCCCTAGGCTGTGCTTTGCTTTTTTGGATTGAGGGCTCCTTCACACGAATGTATTGTTACAGTGCAGGTTTTGCGTGCGGAATACATTGTACCGATCCGCCATGGGCTCCCCTGCTGCAGAGCGCACATACTGTGCGGAATACGCGGGCAATAAAGATCGCAGCAGGTTACATATTGGCACACATACACGTCAGGATACATTTCCTCTGCAGGCAGTATCACACAGGATAGGCTTAGAGACATTTTCTCCGCAGGCAGTATCACACAGGATAGGCTTAGAGACATTTTCTCTGCAGGCAGTATCACACAGGATAGGCTTAGAGACATTTTCTCTGTAGGCAGTATCACACAGGATAGGCTTAGATACATTTTCTCTGTAGGCAGTATCACACATGATAGGCTTAGATACATTTTCTCCGCAGGCAGTATCACACAGGATAGGCTTAGATACATTTTCTCTGTAGGCAGTATTACACAGGATAGGCTTAGATACATTTTCTCTGTAGGCAGTATTACACAGGATAGGCTTAGATACATTTTCTCTGTAGGCAGTATCACACATGATAGGCTTAGATACATTTTCTCCGCAGGCAGTATCACACAGGATAGGCTTAGATACATTTTCTCTGTAGGCAGTATCACACAGGATAGGCTTAGATACATTTTCTCTGCAGGAAATATCACACAGGATAGGCTTAGATACATTTTCTCCGCAGGCAGTATGACACAGGATAGGCTTAGAGACATTTTCTCTGCAGGTAGTATCACACAGGATAGGCTTAGAGACATTTTCTCTGCAGGAAATATCACACAGGATAGGCTTAGATACATTTTCTTCGCAGGCCGTATCACACATTCTAGGTTTAGATATGGTTTAGGCAGTGTGTGTTTGCTCACTTGGGTTTAGGTTGTGTAGAGTGCTAACGATATTGGTTTGTGACAATACGCTACGTGAAAACGAATTACCGATGTCTGAAAATAAGTAATTTAGCATTTTTCCTAAGAGGCAAAGCTGTATTGATGCTTCTGGTTGGCTCTACTATCTTTGGTAATTTGCTGCCATCTTCTGGCCAACTCTGGTAATGCAGTTTTAATGTGATTTACAGTGATTTTTCTGATTGGTAGTGGAGATCACATGACGGTCTGGGCCGAGGCAGGAAGTAGGAACTAAGATCCTCAGAGAAGCAGAAACCACGTAAGGATTTACATTACAGAATCCGCGGTCAGCGTCCGCCACAAATACCGTTTGTTACATGCTATGGAAAATCGCTTCTTCCTGCACAGTCGCGGAATCAAATTGCGAGGAAAAATAGTAGCATGTTCTGTTTTAGTGTGGATTCCGCACGGACGGCTACTATTGAAGTCAATGGAAGCCGTCTGACCTGCGGCACTTCTGTAATTGACACTGCGGAAAGGTCGCGGATTCCGCGTCATCACTTAATGACGAAACAAGAAAAGCAAACATTTAAAAAAAAATGAAATCTGTACTGCACGTGTCTCCATAGGTGTACGTGGACGCCGGCTGCTGTCAGGGTCGGATTCAGCTGTAGACTCCCGCATGTGGAACATGACTCATTTGTGAGCAGGCAGCCTTACTGTTCAGATGTAAATCTGGCGGCTGTATCAGGGCCTACCGCTCGGCCACAGTTTAGGTGGAAAAATTCCTTTTTAGCACAGAATAGAGCCCCAAAAAGTCCACATTGTCTCTCCCGAAATCGAGTTGGGGCCACAGGCACACACCAGTGCCGGACGCCATAAGGCCTGGACTCTGATCATCCTGTTGTAGTCATTGTAACAGTTCCAGCTTTTCTTAGCTTACCTCTGTATAGTGGAAGAGGTTAAATCTTTAATAAATTGTTTTAGTGCTGTTGGAGTAATCCCTTCATTTAGGTGATACTTAAGGGGTATTAGTAGCCTTATCAATCAGGTATGCCTATTTATTAGTCGATGCATTGGAGAAAAGAACAATGAGAAACACTTACGTAATGCTTCTAAGCCCTTCTTCTGAAGAACATTTGAGCCCCCTCACGGGTCTGTGGGCGCCAGCAAGAAGTGCTGGAGAAGTCGCGGCCTGGAGTACGGGGTGCCACCGCTCGGAAGTGTAGGGGGAAGTCCGATAGCGGTTGATTCCTGCGGTCGCCGGAGTGGAGAGACCCGCGATCTGGCGGAGGAAGCCGGGTGCTGCTGCCGCTGCCAATAGGAGCAGTGAAGGGACGCCAGTAAGAGGAGGGTGAGAGGGGCTCCGGAGAGGCTGCTGGTGGTGGGAGTGCCACGGGACATGACAGGTGGGTCCCCGGGCACAGCACTGGAAGAGTCACCACTCCCTTAGGGCCACAGCACCCCACCAAGAAAAAAGGGGGTTTACCAGGGATGCCTCCAGGTCCTGAAGTGACCCCAGATAAGGCTCGTCAGAGCTGACAGAGGAGACTGGTCCAGGGAGGGCTCTGGAGGAAGGCAGAGGCCTCTTCCCCAGCTCCTGCAGACAGGACAACAAAACTGCTGGTTAAGCAAGGCTTGGGCAATAATCCTATTGCCACCAACATAAGACAGAGAAGCAGGCTCGCCACGATAAAGGGGTACTCCACAAGAACTGGACTGTAAAATTAGGTCTTAAGTAAGCAAAAGTTTTAAATCCAGTTCTATAGAACTCTGCTGCCACCTGCTGTCCGTTCTGCAAATGACAGCCTTTCAGATTATGTCCTAATATGATATAACACAATACAAATTATATTTATCAGGGCGTTTGTGCAGCTCAGGATGGATTGGAGAATGCATCCTTAGTTCCTGCTCCCTCCGGAGTTTTGCACCTTGATATGCAATAACAACCTACTCAACATATTCTAGCACTGTTTGGCGTTTTTTCTAGATCTTCACACAACAATAGCTAAAACCAAAGGCAAATCATCGCAGTTCCCTTAGAATCTTCTAGAGCTACTCTACCTAGCTTGTTTGCTTCACAATCTCAACTGACCCACCCTCCCCAACGAATACCCAAGCCTCATCAGTAGCAGAGGCGTCCTCGCCAAGATCACAAGAAGAGACGATTTTGGAAGCTAGCTACGTCCACTTCAACCAAACTGAGCAAATCCGGGACTTGGGCCAGAGGGCGGATGAGCTGGAAAAAAAAAGCAACGACATAGTGGACAGTATCGAAGCAGACCGCCAACATGTGGCTGACCCCGAGGCCAAAACTGAGCTACTGGAGTCCAAATACGAGGACTTGTAGAACAGGTCTCGTCACTCCAATATTCACATCAGAGGTCTGCCCGAATACATTACAGCACTAAGGCAAACGGCAATCAAGCTATTTTCAGCTATTCTCCTGCAGATGGACCAGACATCCTTTAGGATCGACAGGATACATAGGGCACTGGCCCATCCACTGAATCCGAATCTCCCAGGAAACGTGGTCCTTAAATTACATTACTATGAGGTCAGAGATCAGCTGTTATCAGCCGCCAGAAATCTGACCTAATTACCGGGAGTGCCCAATTCAGCTCAGCTATATGCAGATGTAGCCCCATCGACCCTGGTCAAGCGAAGAGCCCTCCTGACGATTACACAGGCTCTGAGCTCAGCCAACGTAAGATACAAATGGGGGTTTCCATTTGCTCTCCATTTCCAGCACCATGGTAGGGCCTATACTGCCAAAACTATAGAGGAGGTGTTTGGAGCCCTAGAGAGAGCGCAAATTCCAGTGGAGAGATTAAGGGAAACCGGTCTCTCGCATCCCCGTCCCGGGAGGACCTGGAGCAGGCCTCGTCCTCCAAGATCGTCGACAAGGCCCCTACCTCAAGAGTCTGATGCTGGTTTGTCCACCTCCTTATAAAGGGGAAAAGGGAAAAAATGTTGATTTAAGGATCTTCTTCTCTCTGCTAAACAAGGAGGGGACTGTGAGCGACTGAGGGGGAGGGGGGGGGGTATAGGAGTCGCAGAGGGCCTCTCTACCAGGGCAACAGAATAACATTGTTACTATGCGGGTAGTGGAGATAATGAAGAATATATGGACTAAAGTACAAGGACTGCTTGATGTTTAGTTACAGGTGGTAAAACTTCATTAGCTACAAGAATAGAGATGTGAATCTGAGAGGGACAGATAACTGCCCTGAGTTTTTAATGATTGGCAGCCCTCCTTCAACCCCTTCCCTCCCCATGACGTAAGGGTACGTCATGGGAGGCGGGTACTTCCCGCAAAAGGACGTACCCTTACGTCATAGGGATAGCACGAGATCATAGCAGATCTCGCGCTATCCTGCAGAGCGAGCCGGCTGTCACTAGTAGCCAGCCTCCCTCTGCGACAGCTGAGGGCATCGGAGATGCGCCCCTCCACTGTTAACCCCTTCCCTGCCGCGATCTAAGTAGATCGTGGCAGGGAAAGGGTTCACAGAGGGAGCCCGGCTGGTTGCTATGACAACAGGACGCCAGATACCGGCGTCCTGTTTTGCCATAGCCTAAGATCGCTATAATAAGCGATAAGGCATGGCAGGAGAGAAGTCCTACCATGTCTTATAGTAGCGATCTTCAGTCCTGCAGTGTAAGTCCCTCAGAGGGACAGATGGTGTAAAAAGAAGAGCAAAATAATGTACAATAAATAAAAATGTAAAAAAAAAAGTTAAAAAACCCTTTTATGCTTTTTCCCATATTATTAGCATAAAAAAATTAAAATCCCACATATTTGATATTGTCGCGTCCATAACGATGCGTACAATAAATTGAACAGGCTTTTTATCCTGCATGGCAAAAAGCGTTTAAAAAAAACGCTAAAAAGCTGAGGCAAAATGCTAATTTTTAGCATTTTGCCTCCCAAAAAAGGCAAAAAAAGTGATTTAAAAAAACAAAAACCTATGTACCCCACAATGGTACCAATAAAAACTACCGCTCGTCTCGCGAAAAATAAGCCCTCACAGAGCTCGGTCCATGGAAAAACAAAAACTTTATAGGACTTTGAATACAGCGATTTAGAAAAAAATAATAATTTCCAAAAAAAAGGGTTTTTATTGTGGAAAAGTGGAAAAACCTAGAAAAAATAAAAGAATTTTGGTATCGTTGTAGCCGTACCGACCCGCTGAAAAAAATGTAGTGCGTCATTTATGCTGCATAATTAACGCTTTAAAAAAAAAAAGCTATAGCAGAATTGATGCGTTTTCTCTCCCTACGATCATAAAAAAAATAATGAAAGTTGTACAATACAGTTTATGTACCCAAATATGGTACCAATCAAAACTACAGTTCGCCACGCAAACAACAAGCCCTTATACGGCCGCATCGACGGAAAAATAAAAAAGTTATGGCTTTCGAAAAATGGAGATGAAAAAATACCAAAAATCGTTTGGTCCTCAACGCCAAAATAGGCCATGTCATTAAGGGGTTAAGGAGAGTTGTCTTTAATATTGATTATTTTGGTCCTGGGACCTTTTCTGGTTTATATTCTGTTCCATTTGTGATGTCCATTCACCGGCGGCTCGGGAGGGGGGCATCAAGTGTATGCATGTTTGCTTGTTTTTCTAGAATTTTAGGTCTTCCATCTCACAATGAGTATGGTAGAAAAACTAGCCCAGCAATATCGGGAGTTCGGGGAGAGACAAAGGTAGAGCGATGTAATCAAGACATCCAATGGTATGTATGATCTCCCATCATGTAAGGGGGTTCAATTCTCCCAACAAAAGAAAAATGGCTCTCCTGTCGTACCTAAAACATAAACCTGCTATAGTTTGTCTTCAGGAGACCCATTTTTCCCCACACCTCTGTTCCCAGATATTTTCACCAACATTCCTCTAGATATTTTATAGCCACCGCACCTAAAAAGAGAGCGGAGCCCTCACCCTGTTACACAACTCTTTCCCTTTTCAAGTAGAAGAGACGGATATCGATCAAGAAGGTAGATTTTGTATCCTGCTAGGCAAACTATACACCCAACCGATGGCCATAGTTAATATTTATGCTCCCTCAGAAATCCTTTGCCCACCATACAGGTGATTTTCCGTAAACTTCTTAAGCTCTCTCAATATAAAATCTTGTGGGCAGGCGACTTTAATTTCCCTTTCTCGGCGACCCTAGACAGGTCCAACAATAATCCCAATAGATTCTCGGCTCTCCAGAGGAGCGAATGGGGAAACAAATTATCTCTATTGGCGTTAGCTGATAGCTGGAGGGAAATACATGGCAACAAGAGAGGCTAGACATCCCTCCTCCCTGTACTTGTAACAGCTAGGCACTACCCACGCTCGTGGTCAGACCACGACTCGGTTCTCTCGGTGATCCAGTGTGACAAGATCCCCAAGCCCACATATAATTGGAGACTTAATGAAGCCCTTATTCAGGATCCCAATATCTCAGAACAGATCTCTAACCAGATTTCAGACTTCTTTAGTCCCGGGAAACGCATCCCCACTGGGTCTGGCTCGCTCATAAGGCCTGTATCCGAGGTCAGCTAATTCGTCTAGCTTCGCAGAGAAAAAAAAAAATCGCAAGCCTATTTGGCCCTTGAGAGAAGACTGTTTCTGTTTGAAACCTATAATCAGCATAATCCCTCGAGGGCCACAACCAAGGAGATTAGGGATACCTATTACTCCTCGAGAATATGGACAAATATCCGGTTTAAATATACGCTTTCTGCCAGACCCTCTAGGATGCTTCCTATCATCCCGAACGTGAGACTCCCACTGAGCCTGGACCTGATCCATTTCCAATGGTGGAAGATTAATGAACTGACAGTCCTCCACCATTTTATGACTGGACTCCATCTATTAACGCTAACCCAATTTCAAACTAAATTTAATCCCCGGAAGCGGAAATTTCCCGAATAAATCAGGTTTTCAATTTTCTGCATTCACTGAACTTGCAACGGGTAATTCCCAAGATGACAATGCTTGACAGATAATGCAAAAATGACCCTCTGAGAAAGGGAACCTAGTCCTCACTATAATTTACTGAATAATCCCAATACAGAAGGCACGCTCCCGTTCATGTGAAAATGGGAAACAGAGTTACAAATCCACATGTCAGAAGAAAGATGGCACCACTGCTGCGAAACAATTACTAAAGGTAGTCATCAGGTCACCCTAATGAAGACATCCATCAAGATCCTACATCAAACACATTTAGTACCAGTCAGGATAAACAAATTTTTCCCCTCAGTTTCGCCCCTATGTTTTAGAGGATGTACAGAGATGGGGTCTCCAGCGCATATATGGTGGAGGTGTCCCGTAGTAGCCAGACTCTGGTCCCAGGTTCACAGATTATTGCATAGATTGTTTATAGGTCCACTTCCAAAATCCCCAACGATGTATCTATTAGGAGACCGCCCTCCAAGAATTAAATCACAAGCACATAAACTAATCCAGTATATATGCATGGCAACTAGGATCCATATAGCAGCCAGGTGGAAGCAACCCACCCTGTCATTTAATGAGGTAAAGAATCGGGTCTCACAGATTGCCTTGTATGAAAGGCTACATGCCATACTATCAGACACTCTAGCGAGATATGGTGAACTGTGGGGACCCTGGCTCGAGATGATTGATGTTCCAGGTCTTAGACATAACCTACTCTCGACCTAGAACTATCCCCATGATCATTTAAGTACTACAAAAAAAGGCTTACGTTGAATTGTTGCCTACTGTGACTATTGATTCATTGAAGAATGCCAAGACCTTTGTTTTGGTTTATTTGGTTGGTAAGAATTCTATTTTATATTCAGGATCATTTGATATTTCAGAATTCTGTTTAATATGAGAAAATATTTAAAAAAATATTCAAAATGCAAGCAGATAGGTTACTGTTAGAGATGGGCGAACGTGCTCGTTTAGGACCATTACTCGATCGAGCATCGCTTTTTTCGAGTAACTGCCTACTCGGGTGAAAAAATTCGGGGGGCGTCGGGGTGGAGCGGGGGGCAGCAGGGGGGAACAGGGGGGAGCTCTCTCTCTCTCCCCGCCCCCCACTCCCCACAGCAACCCCCCCCCCCCCCCCGCCCACCCCCGGCGCCCCCCGAATCTTTTCGCCCGATTAGGCAGTTACTCGAAAAAAGCGATGCTCGATCGAGTAATTGCTCTAAACGAGCTTGTGCACTCATCTCTAATTACTGTTATTCCTTTTACTCATCATTCTGCCCCCTGTGTGGGGTAATGTGAAAGCATGAATGACGAATGTATCAATCTGTGCGTTTTAATAAAACTCGTTGAAACTAAAAAATTAGGAATAACGCCGGGACATCTGGAATACATGCTTTCATTTGTCCAGTTCAGTTTATTACAAGGGGTTGACTTGTTGCTTTGTGATGGGAAGGAATGATGTAATACAACATTGTTCTGGGTTACTTTCACAGTTGTTAATCAACAATATGGCTAACGAGTATTTGGTTCCGCCACTATCTACTCTACCTGAGGCTTTATTCCCACAAGTGTATATTGTCCACTGTTTTCATGGCCGGCCGATATATGCTACAATGTGAGATGTAAAACCTTGTGAGCCGGTGCACAAATCTAACATTCGTGTCCCCGTTCAGATGGCATGGGCCCCGGCGCATATATGCCAAGGCTGCTATGCCATTTCCCCTTCCCTCCCTGGCTCACCTCTTCTCTCCTCCCCTCCCCTCCGGCTGATTGCAATGGGAGGGGGCGGGATGGGGGTGGAACTAAGCACCGCCCCATTCCGCCTCCTCCCATTTCTGACAAAGGGCAGGAGATTAGCTCCACCTCCCACGCCCCTTGTACGCAGCAATAAGAGGTGGCGGGACAGGGCGGTGCTTGGCTCTGCCCCCTTCGATTGCAATCAGCCAGAGGGGAGGAGAGAAGGAGTTTAGCAGTCACGTTGTTCATCAGGCGGTACTGTATCTTCTTCCTGGCCCATAACTTCTACTTCCACTAAAGACGTAGGCGTAACTGATCTGCTCGCCCGAGTGATGAACATCGTTATGGGGAGTTGCTGGCGCTGCTTTTTCTTTTGAGTAAGAAGGTTTTTATAAACTGGCATGGATTCCTCGATTGCATTTACAAAAGCAACGAACGAAGCATCTGGGGGTCCCATTCTTCGGCCGCTCACTGAAGTTTGGACATTCTGACCATGCTTGCAAGACGATCGAGTGTTAGGCCAACCTCCTCCTCTTCTCCAACCTGTAGTTCACTTTGTTCCTCAGCCTCTTCTTCACTTGCTGACTTCGTCAACTCCATCAGGTCTTCGTCTGTCAACAGTTGTGAGTGGACTTCAATCAGGTCATTCACGTCATCAGGAGTCATATAACTGAAGCCATCTCCACCCAGTAGTTTTGCCAGCTTCATGGCCTTAGCTACCGCAGAGTGTTGGACTTCATCAGGAGAGAATTCTGTGTAATTGTGGAACACTTCTGCCCACAATTTTGGCCATCTTGCACTTACAGTTTCACTCTTCATCTCGTTTATGGCCTTCTGAATAGTTAGGAGACACGATGTAATATTGTAGTCACACCAGTACACCTTTAGCGAGAAGTTTTCATCTGAGTCCGTAGCTTCAACCAGGTTTTGCAGGGCGGTTTGTGTGTATAGCCCTTTAAAGGCACAAATAACACCTTGATCCATGGGCTGAATGAGTGATGTGGTGTTCGGTGGCAAGAACTCTATCTGGACGCCGTTATATGACAGATCGGCAGCATGGCCTCCAGCATTGTCCATGATCAGAAGCACTTTGAACTCCAGGTTCTTCTCTCCCGGATAAAGCTTTACCTCCGGTATAAAGCACTGGTGGAGCCAATCAGCCGTGAGGAGTTTCGTTATCCAGGCTTAGGGTTGTGCATCCAGTACATAGGCAACACATTGTTGTTTTTGTTTTTTAGGGCCCTTGGGTTTTTTGCCTCCTAAATAAGCCCTGGCTGTATTAGAAAGACCGCAGCATTCCCACACATAATTAGAGTGACTCCATCTTTTTGGGCCTTCAGACCAGGGGCTTTGGCTTCATCCTTCATAATAAAAGTGCGAGACGGGAATCTGTTTCCAAACTAAGCCCGTCCCATCCATGTTAAAAACTTGTTCAGGCTTAGAGCCCCCTTCCTCGATGATGGATTTGAACACGTCGCTCACGTACTCCTCGGCTCCAGCTTTATTCGCAGAGGCATTTTCTCCATGCAGAGGAACGCTCTTGAGTCCAAAGGGTCTCTGAAATTTGTCAAACCAGCCCTTGCTGGCGCTGAATGGCGTTGGTGTGGTGAGAGAAATACTTGGCGGTCCCGCTTCTGCGTCATCGCCCTCGTCGTCTTCATCATGAACATCCGTGCTTTCTGCAGACCTATCATAAAGTTTCTTGGCCTTCGTCCGGATGATGTTGGTATCCAGCGAGATATTCTTCTTCCTGCAGTCATTTCTCCACACAGCCAATGCAGACTCCATCTTCACAATGGCCTTATTGTAGGAAGTGACCACCCTCTTTGCACTCTTGCTAAAAGTCATTTTTGCCGTAGACCTAATATTCTTCTCATCTTTCTTTCTGTAGTGAACTGTAGATTCCTTTATACCATAATGGCGGCCTACAGACACATAACATTTGCCTTCCTTTAACGTGTCAAGAAGTTCTACCTTTTCTTTGATAGTAAGCATTCTCCTCTGCCACTTGGGTTCACTGCCAGAAGCCTTAGAAGGCGCAGAACGTTTGGGTGGCATCGCAGGGCTTGAAATACAAGATGTACTATAAATGCAAACCTGCACAAACTTTTCTCTCATGGGCAACTACGGGCACAGTGCAGGAGAACAAACAGACCGATGCTACGATCAGTGAGCCAATCAGCGCCCAGGATGCAGAACACATTCCATCAGCCAATAGTGTGCCGCGTACAATCTCGCATTGGCAAGCGCTAGTGCCGAACTGTATTTCCTGTATGTACTGCAAAATTCAGCGAAAACAGAATTGTATATGGCAGGGGTCCCCAACTCCAGTCCTCAGGGACCACCAACAGGTCATGTTTTCAGGATATCCTATGGTAAGAACACCTGTGGCAATGTGTGAGGCACTGACAATAATGACATCACCTGTGCAATACTGAGGAAATTCTGAAAACCTGACCTGTTGGCGGTCCCCGATGACTGGAGTTGGGGAACACTGATATATGGTCTATCTAAAATCCGCGATGCACTGAAGCCGCAATAGTTGAACCGCGATATAGCGAGGGATCACTGTATATATAAAAAATACAGCTCCAGGCGCCACCTGCAGGTGACACAATGAACTGCTGACACTGCTGTCCTCCAAGGGAATCACAAGCTCTTGGAGCCAGCTACAGGTGACACAATGAACTGCTGCCTATAAAAGGAATGACATGCAGTTGGCGCACCTACAGAGGACACAATGTGATTCACATAGAGAACAGCAGTGTCAGAAGTTCAGTCTCTCAAAGCCACCTACAGGGGACACAAACTTCTGACACTGCTGCTCTTCCAAGGGAATCACAAGCTCCAGGTGCCACCTACTGGGGACACATGGTACTACTGATACGGCGGCACTGCGAGGGAATCCCAAGCTCCAGATAACACACTGTACAGAGAAAGAAGTAACTAAAATATACAATGTATAGATTATGTAAAATTAACCCTGTCTCTGCTGTTGAATGGGCTTCAGTCATTCTGTAATATGCTGGAAAGAAACAGTATTCTGGGGGAAAACTTCGAGTTTTTCTGATTGGAAGTGATAAGAATTTGTATCTCTGTTATGCTTTGTCTTTGTGTCAGCAGTTGGCGTCAAATTCTTAAAGGGATAGTCCCATCTTGAACCTCTATGGTATATCCAAAGTGTGACAGATGTAGTCGCCCCCCCCCCCCCCCACCCCGAGCCTGACTACCCCCTATCCAGCTGTAGGGGTGAGGAGTTATAGACCCAGCCAGCGGGATGCAGCGCACAGAGGAGTATTCTCTTCTCAGCCATGGTGGACCTAAATGGGAATATCCCTTTAAGAAAAAAGTAGAAAGCGCACTGTGACATGACGGCAGCGTGCAGTTATCACAATGTCCTAATGTTGGGTCTTGCAGGAATTTCACCTTTACAGGGTTGTATCCCCCAGCTGTACTGCACGATGAATCCCCTCCATGACTTTATGGAAACCTGGAGACACAGAAGGATGAGAATGCAACTAGTATACATTGTGCAATGACAGACTCAGCTCTGCCACATCCAGAACTTCATACAACTACATTATACAGTTTAGCACTGCCATCTACTGGACAGGAGCAGTACTGTCACTGATATCCCATCACCTGCAGTCATCTACATAACAATGCCTCCAGAAAAAGCACCCTGTGACTGGCATTGTATCATGTACTTCTCGGCATTTACTGTCCCCATGGTAGGAAGGTCTGCATTGACTTTCCAGATTGTGACCACATTGCTGCAGGGAGCTGCGTACACATGCCATCTCTGTGCCATCCCCCCCCCCCCTCATTACAGCACCGCACCATCCCTGTGCCATCGCCCCCCTCACTACAGCACCCCGCTATCCTTGTGCCATCACCTCCCCCTTACTACAGCACCCCACTATCCCTGTGCCATCCCCTCCCTCACCACAGCACCCTGCCATCTCTGTGTCATTCCTCCCCACTACAGCACCCCACCATCCCTGTGCCATCTCCCTCAGTGCAGCACCCTGCCATCCCTATGCCATCCCCCTCACTTCAGCACCCCGCTATCCCTATGCCATCATCTCCCCCTCACTACGGCACCCCGCTATTCCTATGCCATCACCTCCCCATCATTACAGCACCCCGCTATCCCTATGCCATCACCTTCCCCTCATTACAGCACCCTGCTATCCCTGTGCCACCCCCCCTCACTACAGCACCCTGCCATCTCTGTGCCATTCCCCCCCCCCCACTACAGCACCCCACCATCCCTCTGCCATCCACCTTACTACAGCACCCCGCTATCCTGTGCCATCACCCCCACCTCACTACAGCACCCCACCATCCCTCTGCCATCCACCTACTACAGCAAACCGCTATCCTGTGCCATCACTCCCACCTCACTACAGCACCCCACTATCCCTGTGCCATTCCCCCCTCACTACAGCACCTCACTATCCCTGTGCCATTCCCCCCTCACTACAGCACCCTGACATAATTTTGTCCTTCTGTCATAATTGTAGCACTAAGCCTAAACTGTGTCATACCCCCAACACTGTAGCATGTCGCCATCACTGCAGCATACTTCCAACACTGTGCTATATCCCTAACACTATAACCATTGGCCTACTTCCACTAATAATAATAATAATAATCTTTATTTGTATAGCGCCAACATATTCCGCAGCGCTTACATAGACAGGGGGGAATACAGAAAGACAAAATACAAACATTACAGAACCACGGTTACATATTAATCAGTTGGTGGAAACAATAGGGGTGCGGGTCCTGCTCCAATGAGCTTACATACTACAATAATGGGGTGATACAGAAGGTAAAGGGCTGGAGATGTGCACGGCATGGCGAGGTGGAGTGTGAGGGATTCTATACACATAGACAATGGTCAGATATTTGGCCGTGTGATGGCAGAATCAGTGTGACTGCAGGAGCAGTTTATGATGGCTAGCAGGGATTGCAGTCAGTAGGTCAGAGAGCATGTTATCAGGCGGAGTACAGAGGGCTTTGTTTAGGGAATGCGGTATGCCTGCCTGAAGTTTTGTGAGTCCTGGATTGCCCGGGTATCCTTTGGTAGCGCGTTCCAGAGGACTGGTACTGCTCTGGAGAAGTCTTGGAGGCAGGAATGAGAGGTTCGAATTAAAGGGGCGCTCAGTCTGGTTTCGTTAGCAGAGCAGAGAGCCCGGGCTGGGTGATGGATTGAGATGAGGGAGGCAATATAGGGGGGCGCTGCACTGTGGAGGGCTTTGTGGATGAAGGTAGTGAGTTTAAATTGAATTCTGTATTTAACGGGCAGCCAGTGCAGTGACTGGCACAGGGCAGAGGCGTCGGAGTAGCGGCTGGACAGGAAGATAAGCCTGGCTGCCGCATTCAGGATGGATTGGAGAGGGTAGAGTCTGGTGCAGGGGAGGCCGATCAGCAACGAGTTGCAATAATCGAGCCGGGAGTGGATGAGGGCAACAGTAAGCATGTAAGCATATAGGATGTAGGGTGTAAAAGATAGGTCAGAATCGAATATGACCCAAAGGCAGCGGGCATGTTGTCTAGGAGTTATGGTGGCTTCACACACTGAGATGGAGATGTCAGGATGAGGTCGGTTAGTGGAGGGTGGAAATACCAGTAAGTCAGTTTTAGAGAGGTTTAGGTAGAGAGAGGACATAGTGTTAGAGGCAGTGGACAGACAGTTGGTGATGTTTTGGAGGAAAGGTGCAGAGATGTCATGGGAAGAGGTGTATAGCTGGGTGTCGTCAGCATACAGGTGGTATTGGAGGCCAAATCTCCTAATGGTTTGTCCAATTGGGGCTGTGTAGATAGAGAAAAGGAGGGGGCTGAGGACCGAGCCCTGGGGAACCCCAACAGCAAGGGGAAGAGGAGGGGAGGTAGAGCCAGCAAAGGAGACGCTGAAAGAGCGGTCAGATAGGTAGGAGGAGAACCAGGAGAGAGTAGTATCCTTCAGGCCGATGGAGCAAAGCATACTGAGGAGGAGTTTGTGGTCAACAGTGTCAAATGCTGCGGAAAGGTCGAGGAGGATCAGTAGGGAGTAATCGCCCCTCGATTTGGATGTCACTACATTGATGACATTATAATTATCTGGAACAACACCGAACAAGAACTAATAAAATTCCATGAGAGATTCAATGCATTCCACCCCACCATATACCTGACATTAAGCTACTTGTATACAAAAATCAACTTTTTGGACACCACCATAAAAATTTCAAACAGCTCAATACAGACATCCCTATACCGGAAACCGATTGATCGGCCCACATACCTCAGATGGGACAGTTCCCACCCTAAACACCCATCGTCTTCCACCCTAAAGTCCATCATCTACAGCCAGGTCATCAGATACAACCAGATCTGCTCCAACCCAACAGACAGGAACATCTATACCATGTTAGAAGGACATTTGTAAATCAGGGCTACCATCCCACTTCAACTGATGACCAAATCACCAGAGCCACCAGGATACCCAGAAATCACCAGAGCCACCAGGATACCCAGAAATCACCAGAGCCACCAGGATACCCAGAAATCACCAGAGCCACCAGGATACCCAGAAATCACCAGAGCCACCAGGATACCAAGAAATCACCAGAGCCACCAGGATACCCAGGGATTAAAGGAGATGTCCCGAGGCAGCAAGTGGGGTTATACACTTCTGTATGGCCATAATAATGCACTTTGTAATATACATTGTGCATTAATTATGAGCCATACAGAAGTTATAAAAAGTTTTATACTTACCTGCTCCGTTGCTAGCGTCCTCGTCTCCATGGTGCCGACTAATTTTCGGCCTCCGATGGCCAAATTAGCCGCGCTTGCGCAGTCCGGGTCTTCTGTAGTCTTCTATGGAGCCGCTCGTGCCAGAGAGCGGCTCCGTGTAGCTCCGCCCCGTCACGTGCCGATTCCAGCCAATCAGGAGGCTGGAATCGGCAGTGGACCGCACAGAAGAGCTGCGGTCCACGAAGGCAGAGGATCCCGGCGGCCATCTTCAGCAGGTGAGTATGAAGACGCCGGACCGCCGGGATTCAGGTAAGCGCTGTGCGGGTGGGTTTTTTAACCCCTGCATCGGGGTTGTCTCGCGCCGAACGGGGGGGGGGTTTAAAAAAAAAAAAACCCGTTTCGGCGCGGGACATCTCCTTTAAGTACTCTGACACACAGAGAAGGATGGAAACAATCGTGTGCCTCTAGTAGTGACCTACAATCCACAGCTAGAGGTACTAAGGAAGACTGCAAAGAAACTCCACCATACCCTACACAAGGATGACCGCCTGAGGACCATATTCCCAGACCCTCCCCTTCTGTGTTATAGGTAACCTCCAGATTTGAGGAACTTTATAATTAGGAGTCCATTGCCCTCTGACACACAAAAAGGAACTTATCCCTGCAATGTAAGGAGCTGTGAGCCCTGCTCACATATACTGACTGCAGACAGGATACAAATCCCCAACACACAGCAGGACTGTAAGATCCTGGGGACATTCACATGTTCCACATCCAATGCTATGTACCTGATCATGTGCAGTAAATGTCCTGTTGGGAGGATTTATGTCGGAGAAACAGGACAAAGACTGAAAGCCAAAATGAGATCTCATCGCCACACGATTAAACACAGAAAGACAGAATTCCCTGTGGTCGAGCATTTCTCTAGTCATGGACACAACACAGAAGATATGAAAGTTGATACAGAAAGGGTGGTTAAAGTCACAAAGCCATAGAAGAATTTAGTAATACAAATTCATAACTTTTGACACTTTTAACAGAGGGTTAAATCATTCACAAGGATTTATGTGTGAGTGGGAAGTCTATAGCACAGATAACACTGCTGGCCTGGTAAACCCCCCCCCCCCCCCACTAATTCAGGGACCATAAAACCTTCACTCCTTTATCAGTGACTATTCTTTTAAGTGCAAATTATCCGCATCCCTGCAGGTGCCTTGTCATACCTATGTGTGTATATATATATATGCATGCCTCTTCAGATCCATTGGATTATGCTTTGATGAAGGACTCGGAGTAAGTCCCAAAGCTCGCATTAACATCATGTAGTTTTGTTAGCCATTAAAAGGTATCATATCTACAAGGTTACTTGGTTTCTCTTGCTGGGAACAATGACATTTTGCTCTACTGGCCAACACCGTACCAAACACTTTTCATTATACTTTCAGCCAGTCATGTTCACAGCTGTCACAACAAGCCCCTTTCAGGGTTCCGGCTGTCACACCAACAACCAATGAGCGGCGGCAGGCACTTCCGAGTTGCGGTGGCTTTCGGGAGTTGTAGTTTCCTGCATGTAGTGCTTATTCTTGGGCGCCTGTTTGTGTGTGGTGAACAGGAAAGGGTGGGCTTCCTCTGCTGGTGGCTGAAAAGATAGCGGTCACTGCTGCAATCACAAGGAAGAAGTAAGGCGGAGTGTGATGGACTGTATATGGTTACTGGTGCTGGAAGGGTTAATGCTACTTGTATTCCTTATAGCGTGGAAATTGGAGCAGCAGAGCAGAGTCTGTCCGCAGCTGTCATACATTGTATTATATCATTAGAGTAGTGTATTAGAGAGCCAACATGATGGCGCCTCGTTAGTACCGCCATACAGCGCCCACATAGTGCTGCACTTGTATCAACAATGCAAAGAACAATAAGGGCTCAGTCACACGGGCGTATACCTATTTCAGTAGCGTACGCAGTGTATTTACATGACTGAAATATGTATATTTTATGCGTATTGTGTTTTTTTAATATACATATTTACACACACAACAACCAACACACGGAGGCTCCTGTGGATTTCAGTGGGGAATTGATCTTAATATGGGTTATTTCTGTGTAATACGTCCCAAAAATATCATGGATTTATTTTACGTTGCGTATATGTGTACATTCCCATAGAAAGCATTGGGTTCTATTCACCATGTAATACGCGGCGTATTTTCACCCGCGTGTATGAGGCCATAGTCTTGCGGCTCGCGTAGACACCACAACTGACTTTAAAATTGTAGGCCACGCCCATTTTACGCAAAGGCAAAACCTTTATGTTCCCTCACAGTAATAGTGCTCCTTAGTGTCCCCCTCACACTAATAATACCCCCACTCAGTACTAATGCCCCCCATGGCCCCTTTAATATTAATGCTAATGTCCCCACATTCCACACTCAGTAATAATGCCCCTGCATGTCATACTCTTACTGAGTGGGGACATTATTACTAATAGTGCCCCCACTCAGTAATAGTACCCCCACATGCTCCACTCAGTAATAATGCCTCCTCTCAGTAATAGTGCCCCTGCATGTCATACAAAGAGAAAGTGCCCCCCCAGCTGTCCAGTATCAGTCAGCTGCCGTTCAGGACACTAGAAAAGTTGAGCTGACATCCTCCCCCTTGAATCTACTGTGATGATAGATATATAGATATGAGCCGATAGATATTGTATGTAGAGCCGTCAGGCTGTCAGGCCATGGGCCAACCTCAGCTTCCATCTTATGTTTGTCATTTACCAGGATACTAAGAAGCTGGATAAATTACAATGTCCTAATCTCCCCTTCCTCCTCTGTATCTGATAAGCCTTTGATATACAAGAGGACAGGGAATCCTTTGTCCCGGTGGCCATAAACTGGCTAATGAGGAGATGCTAAAGTGACCCCATGCTGGTGTGGAGGGACACCTTGAATGGTTCACGCAGGCATCCTGGGGCCCAACTTCATATCAGAAGGGAATCTAATAATAAAGGATATTTAAGCGTATGAAGGTCCTACCCCAATATGAATCATAGTGTCAGAATTGGGTGGCCCAGCCGAACAGAATGCATCCACTCAAGCCTTAGTCAGACGAGCGTTTTTAGCCACGATTTGCGCATGCGTCCGGCGATTTTATAAAACCATTGCTTTGCAATGGTATTGGACACATGAGCGCTTTTTATGCGCTCGTCCGATAAATTATAGAACAAAAAATCGCAGATTGCACCTATCTGCGATCTGCGATTCCTGTTCTCTTCTCTATATGCGCTCAATGGGGCCGGCGGCAGCAGCGCCGACCCCATTGAGAACATATAGAAGACAAATCATTCTTCTCTGCCACAGCTGTAACAGCTGTGGCAGAGAAGAACAATGTTTGCCCATTGAATTCAATGGAGCCGGCAATACAGCAGGTTCCACTGAAAGCAATGGGCTGCCGGCGTGCACGGGGTGAATTGTCGGGAAGGGGTTAAATATATAAGCCCTTCCCAGCAATTCATCCTAAAATGTGTTAAAATAAAAAAAAATTGTATACTCACCTTCTCCTGGCAGCCGGAGCTCCGCGCGGCCGTCCTGCAGTGGGTGTGAAGGGGGTGTGAGTCAGACCTGCCCCCTGATTGGCTCAGCGCTGAGCCAATCAGAGGCATGCCTCACTCACACCCATTCATGAATTCATGAATGGGTGAGTGACTGCTGCCTCTCAGCGCTGAGCCAATCAGGGGCAGGTCTGACTCACATCCATTCATGAATTCATGAATGGGTGTGAGTGAGGCATGCCTCTGATTGGCTCAGCGCTGAGCCAATCAGGGGGCAGGTCTGACTCACACCCCCTTCACACCCACTACAGGACGGCCGCGCGGAGCTCCGGCTGCCAGGAGAAGGTGAGTATACAATTTTTTTTTATTTTAACACATTTTAGGATGAATTGCTGGGAAGGGCTTATATATTTAAGCCCTTACCGACAATTCATCCCACACTCGCCCGCAGCGCATTGCTTTAAATGGAGGCGGCTCTATTGCCTTCTCCATTGAATGCAATGCGCTGGACAGCTCCGGCCCGTTTCTAATGAAACGCGGCTAGGAGCAGATTTTCGGGCGATTTGCGGGCGACTTGCGCGCACCGGTCACGCGATTTGCGGATGCGCATCCGTCATGCGATCCGCAATTCGCGCGAAAAAACGCCCGTCTGACTAAGGCCTCAGAGTGCAGTAAGCGCTCAGGAACCCTTTCAAACTAAATAGTCCCTATAATGGTTATGATTTCAGCCTCATGCTTGACATGCATGCGTAGATAAAATCATGACAATAATATGGCAGGCATATCTTCACGATCGGAGGCCGTCCCGCCAAGATGTGACTGAAACTGGGAATTATGATTTTTCAGAGTTCCTACAAATCCAACCCTTCCTTCTCTGTATGACCTCAGAAGGGGCGAGGAGAACGGGTGTACTGAGGGATCCTTTAAAATGTGTGTCCTCACAGGTCCAAATTGTCAATCCATGGGGTTGTGCTGCGGCATATGAATGTCCCCCAGTATCTGGATCCCCACCAAGCAGATATTGGACCGAAATCTAAATCTGGTGACTTTCTTTTAATTTCTCCTGTTTATGTTAAATCTGCTGAGTGTGCATTACCTGTAATTCCTCATTCTCCCATGCAACAACCTTTATTTGTATATCTTTGTACATCTCTATATATATAAAGATGAAAGCCCTCAATGACTCACTGACTGACTCACTGACTGACTCACTGACTGACTCACTGACTCGCCACTAATTCTCCAACTTCCCGATGTCGTAGAAACATGAAACTTGGCACAAGCATAGATTATGTCCAAAATAGGAAAACTAGCAGCGTGTACTTGTACGAGTATTGTAGAGCTCTGGAGAGCGTAGGAAAGGATCAGGTGGATGATTTGAGCTTTCACCTCGCATGTGTGCAGGAGTCTGGAAAAGCTGGGTACAAACTTTAAGCTTGCAATACTGCAGAGTGATCGAGGGCAGAAATGGGATCCATAGGTATTATCTCCCCCACTCTCTCCCCTCCTTGCCTGTACGTGACACTGCATATTCCTGTCCAGTAATAATATCCCTGTGTGACTTCCTCAGTAAGGTCGGCTCATGAACCCGCACAGTTATAGTGCCTCAGTATGACCCCACATGACCTCCTCAGTAATAATGCCGGCAAATGGCCCCACTTAGTAATACTGCCCCCTTATGCGTTCCTCAGTCATAATGTCCTTGCTGGCCTCCACTCAGTAATAATGCCCCCACATACCCCACTCAGTAATAATGCCCCCTCTCAGTAATAGTGCCCCACATTCCCCACTCAGTAATGCTACCCCCACATGCCCCACTCAGTAATAATGCCCCCACTCAGTAATAGTGCCCCCACATGCCCCACTCAGTAGTAATGCGCCCACTCAGTAATAGTACCCCCACATGCCACCTCTCAGTTATAATGCCCCCTCTCAGTTATAATGCCCCCTCTCAGTTATAATGCCCCCTCTCAATAATATGGCCTCCACTCAGTAATAGTACCCCCACATGCCCCACTCAGTAATGATGCCCCCTCTCAGGTAAAATGCCCCCTCTCGGTAATAGTACCCCCACATGCCCCACTCATTGACTAGGGGCATTATTACTGAGTGGGGAATGTGGGGGTACTATTACTCAGTGGGGACCTTATTACTAATAGTGCCCCCACGCAGTAATAGTACCCCCAGTATATATATATATATATATATATATATATATATACTGGGGGATAGAAATAACCCTGCAGAATTAACCCCTTAATGACATGGCCTGTTTTCGGCTCAAGGACGCAACAATTTTTGGCGGATTTCTTTCTCCATTTATCAAAAGCCATAACTTTTTTATTTTTCCGTCGACGCGGCCGTATAAGGGCTTGTTTTTTGCGTGGCGAACTGTAGTTTTTATCGGCGTCATTTTGGGGTATATTGAAAAACTTTTTTTTTTTTTTTATGATAGCAGGGAGAGAAAACGCATCAATTCTGCCATAGATTTTTTTTTTTACAGTGTTAATCATGCAGCATAAATAAGACAATCCATTTTTTCTGCGGGTCCGTACGGTTACAACGATACCAAAATTCTTACATTTTTTTAGGTTTTTCCACTTTTCTGCAATAAAAACCCTTTTTTTTGGAAATCTTATTTTTTTCTAAATCGCTGCATTCAAAGTCCTGTAACTTTTTTACTTTTTGATGTACGGAGCTCTATGAGGGCTTATTATTAATGAGACGAGCTGTAGTTTTTATTGGTACCATTTTGGGGTACATACTGCTTTTTTGATCACTTTTATTGCGTTTTTAGTGAGGCAAAATGCTACAAATTAGCATTTTGCCTCAGTTTTTAGTTTTTTTTTTTAAAAGCTTTTTTCCGTGCACAGTCAAAAGCACGTGCAACTTATTGTACGCGTCGTTACGGACGCGACAATACCAAATTTGTGGGGTTTTAATTTTTTTTTACCTTTTTTTATGCTAATCTGAAAAAAAGCATAAAAAATGTTTTTTTTTAAACTTTTTTAACATTTTTTTAAATTCATTTTTTTAATCTTTTTTCTTTTTTTTTTTACAACATTTGTGTCCCTCTGGGGGACTTTCACCACAGCCCTGATGATTGCTGTGACAAGGCATGGCGCCCTGCCGTGCCTTATCGCTTATACAGCGATCTCAGGCACTGGCAACACGGTGTCTGGCGTCCTGTTGCCATGGCGACAGGCCGGGCTCTTGCTATAACATCGCAAGAGCCAGCCGAAGACACAGAGGGAGCGTGCTCCCTCTATGAACTCTTTCCCTGCTGCGATCTATATAGATCACAGCAGGGAAGGGGTTAACAGCTCAGCTCGGATCCACATATATTCTGGTAGCGAGGAGTAGTGGCGCTCGCTCAGCTCAGCTCGGATCCACATATATTCTGGCAGCGAGGAGTAGTGGCGCTCGCTCAGCTCAGCTCGGATCCACATATATTCTGGCCACGAGGAGTAGTGGCGCTCGCTCAGCTCAGCTCGGATCCACATATATTCTGGCAGCGAGGAGTAGTGGCGCTCGCTCAGCTCAGCTTGGATCCACATATATTCTGGCAGCGAGGAGTAGTGGCGCTCGCTCAGCTCAGCTCGGATCCACATATATTCTGGCAGCGAGGAGTAGTGGCGCTCACTCAGCTCAGCTCGGATCCACATATATTCTGGCAGCGGGGAGTAGTGGCGCTCGCTCAGCTCAGCTCGGATCCACATATATTCTGGCAGCGAGGAGTAGTGGCGCTCGCTCAGCTCAGCTTGGATCCACATATATTCTGGCAGCGAGGAGTAGTGGCGCTCGCTCAGCTCAGCTCGGATCCACATATATTCTGGCAGCGAGGAGTAGTGGCGCTCGCTCAGCTCAGCTCGGATCCACATATATTCTGGCAGTTGGTTCCCATCAGCTAATCCCTCACTTCTGTCAGCATCACCAGGGCCGTATATACACCGCCGATAGCGAGTTGTGTCCGGGATTCTTGTACGCGACTCGCATCACACGGCACACGGACACCCCGTCTCTGTGCTGCGCCATATGCGGTAGACGGCACAGTCACATCACACGGCACACGGACACCCCGCCTCTGTGCTGCGCCATATGTGGTAGACGGCACAGTCACACCTATTATTATCATACGAGACTCACAAGACAATAGGGGGGGGGATGGGATTGTTCAGTCTGCAAGAGAAACATCAACCTTGTAAGGAGCCACATTGTAAATAATGGGGGCTGTTAATGAGCGTCTCGCAGCGCGTAAAACGTGCGCAATGTAATCAGCCGTGTAAATACACCCTCAGGCCGGGCTCACTGCGATGGGGCGGATACCACATGTGGATATCTGCAGCGGCAGACCAGAGATGCATCGCGAAAAGTAATTGTGAATGGTCGCAGCAAAGCACGGATGCGTGCGGTTTTCCATGCGGATGTACACGTATGCACAGCGTATTGTCCATTCGGAAGAGAGATCGCAGACATGGAAACGACACCAGAGAGTAGTAGCACATTCCATAGGTGAGGTTCCCTCCTTTTCTATATATTCTCATACCGAGTACCAAGCAATTACACCGCTTATACGCCATGTTTATTGTGTACCGGCGGCGGGGTGCGTCCACTGACTTCCATGGAGGCCGTCCGTGCGGAATCTGTGTTAAAATAGAGAATACTGCGATTTTTCCTCTGTTTGCAAAATACACAATTCGTAACCGCGAGTGTGCCTGCGTTTTACCACGGATCCTCCGTGCAGACGGCGATTGTGACATCCGCAATTGAAATCCTGCCGCGTGAGACCGGCGTTGGGGTCCGTCTATACGGGTCGGGACTGCTGGGGGTCCGTCTATACGGGTCGGGTCTGCTGGGGGTCCGTCTATACGGGTCGGGTCTGCTGGGGGTCCGTCTATACGGGTCGGGTCTGCTGGGAGTCCGTCTATACGGGTCGGGTCTGCTGGGGGTTTTGTCTCACCAAAGGTGTTTGTGATGTTTTCCCGCTGCTGCAGATTTCTGGGGGATATTCTGTATATCCCGCCCTGTATGGACGCTCACTGAGGAGGGCGCCATTCTGCAGTTCTTACACGCTCTGCTGCACTGTCCGTCTCTATAGCAGCAGTTAGCTGCAGTACTTGGGTACTGCGGTGCGGTGACATCTCCTCCTACGGCCGCTGCTCTCTGTACAGGACATTACATGGATGTCAGCGGTGATTATACAGTAAATGGCGTCTCCAGCGATGAATATATCTCCGTGGTGACGGCGGTGTCCGTCCGGCTCTGGTCACACCGCTGTCAGGCTTCTGTCCTCACAGATACGTCACATCCATCATCATTCCCCTTTATCATCGGTCAGATATCGCTTGTTGTCACCGGATGGAACCGCGGAGCTCGCCGCGCCATTCTGTCCTCCACAGAGCAATGAGAAGCTGATGAGGAGAGCGACACAATGGTGGACAGAGGCGTTATTATTACACATCACCATGGTGATCACAGCGGCCCCCACAGACCCAGCAAACCTCCCTGCCCGGCTTACTCCTCATTATCAGCTCCTCACACCCCACAGACCCAGCAGACCTCCCTGCCCGGCTTACTCCTCATTATCAGCTCCTCACACCCCACAGACCCAGCAGACCTCCCTGCCCGGCTTACTCCTCATTATCAGCTCCTCACACCTCACAGACCCAGCAGACCTCCCTGCCCGGCTTACTCCTCATTATCAGCTCCTCACACTTCTCTACAAATCTCCATTATTTCTGGAAAATCCCAACATCTTACTTTCACTTTCTCCGCCTTCTAACCTCTCCGGCTTCACTCTGCCCGGCAACTGATGACCAGCCGCAGATTTATTTTACTATTGGTGGAGAGGGTACCTTCCATCCAATCAGGGCTGAGCTCCGCCTCCAGTCTGCGGAGTCACTGACTGACGGCTCCAGTTGTTTGTAGGAGAAGTTCTTTATGTTCTCGTCACTCGGGGTCTCCAATGTATCAGGATGAGGAAGATGTTCCCCCTCATTGTGCTTCTCCTTCACTTATCTGCAGTGTATTCTGGTGAGTATGGAGGGGATCAGTTATTATATCACTTATCTGCAGTGTATTCTGGGGAGTATGGAGGGGATCAGTTATTATATCACTTATCTGTAGTGTATTCTGGGGCGCATGGAGGGGATCAGTTATTATATCACTTATCAGCAGTGTATTCTGGGTAGTATGGAGGGGATCAGTTATTATATCACTTATCAGCAGTGTATTCTGGGAAGTATGGAGGGGATCAGTTATTATATCACTTATCTGCAGTGTATTCTGGGGAGTATGGAGGGGATCAGTTATTATATCACTTATCTGCAGTGTATTCTGGATAGTATGGAGGGGATCAGTTATTATATCACTTATCTGCGGTGTATTCTAGGTAGTATGGAGGGGGTCAGTTATTATATCACTTATCTGCAGTGTATTCTGGGTAGTATGGAGGGGATCAGTTATTATATCACTTATCAGCAGTGTATTCTGGGTAGTATGGAGGGGATCAGTTATTATATCACTTATCAGCAGTGTATTCTGGGTAGTATGGAGGGGATCAGTTATTATATCACTTATCTGCGGTGTATTCTGGGTAGTATGGAGGGGATCAGTTATTATATCACTTATCAGCAGTGTATTCTGGGAAGTATGGAGGGGATCAGTTATTATATCACTTATCTGCGGTGTATTCTGGGTAGTATGGAGGGGATCAGTTATTATATCACTTATCAGCAGTGTATTCTGGGTAGTATGGAGGGGGATCAGTTATTATATCACTTATCTGTGGTGTATTCTGGGTAGTATGGAGGGGATCAGTTATTATATCACTTATCAGCAGTGTATTCTGGGTAGTGTCGGGGGTTAGTCTGCTCAAACAGACTGGTCAGTGATGTTGTCCGTTTCCAAATTGACCTAGGTAGGAGCGCTCCTTGAGACAAAGCATTGACCATTACACACGGTATATGGTTGAAGCAATGAACTCTGTTTATTCTCTGTATGTCTTGGTTTTTATAGCCAGTCGCTCTCGCAGGGATGCGACTTGTGGTTAAACAGGGAAAAACTCGTGATTTCACATATGACTTGGACTTGTGATTTCACATATGACTTGGACAAGCACATTCTTTTTAAAGAACTGATAACTCTCTGTGGTTAAGCCATTTCTTGCTAAACTAAAGGACATCTGCTCTGGTGACCTTCCTGATTCCACTCAGGTCAGGCGTAGAACTCAAGACAGGAAACCACAGGTAGTCATCAGCTCTTTTACACATAAAATTCTCAAATGGCTTGCTAAGCAACATATATTAACCCTTTTAGCCCCTATCATTCCCCCATTTTGGAATCAGGGAGACACACGCAGGGTCCAGTTCTATCGCCCGATGGCGCTGACGGCCTAGTCAGGTCCCTGGACAGTATGTCTAACCTTCATCCAGCAAGGGTCGGCCTACACAGGGGCCGAAAAGGCTTTTGCCGTACATTTGCCCACACAAGAGATTATGACTTTGATTACTATATATATACACAACAGCATGACAATTATCTGTACTATACTTTGTAGGATTCCCATGAACCATCCTCCCAGACCAGAAAACCAATTTGCAGGGTTAAGAAAACTAAACCATCCCTGGTCTTTATCCTGTTTTATGCTAGTAGCTATTTTTCCCAAGGTATTGATCTTTTGGTGAATGGATTCTGAGTGATCAGAGAGGTTGAAACAACACATCCCCTCAAATTCCTCACATCCGTGGTTTACCGCGAGCAACAGGTAATCTATGGCGGCTCTATTTTGTAAAGCTGCTTTCCTGACTCCTTGTATGTCTAGTAGGAGAAGGTCCAGGGCCTGTGATGTGGCATTCAGGCCCTTTACCATATCGCATGCCAATCCATTGATTACTCTTGCGTTATATTGTGCCAACCCGGGAACACCCACAATACTGACCGCCAGTGCCGTATGTTCTGTGTAGCTAAGCAGAGTGGGTGGTCCTTCACATTTGCTATCCAGTCCTTCTACCTCCCTCTTTTGTCTTTTGGTGAGTTGTGGGCTGTTAGGTTTTTGGTACATTAGTATACTTAATCTGGCCAGTGCACACGGCCCACCAGAGATATTACCAGGGATGTATGTGTAAGTCAGGTTACCGCAGGACAGGACCCAGCCTAATGGTAATTTGACGTGCCTAAAATGGCTGGGGCTTCGGACTGTGTGGTTACAGAGCATAGGAGTCTGTACCTTTCTACATTGCTCGACTGTGCGATTACAGAGTCTCTGGGGATCACTAGTCACCCTGGTTCTCTGCGCACAACCTCTCATATGTTCTTTATTACACGTGAAGTTATAGCATACCTCAGCCGGAGCGACATTCCTGACCCGGAAACGAGTCATATTTGACCAAAGTGTATGTTCGACCGCATCACAATAGGGACAATATTCATATACATTAAGAAAGGTATTTTCCTGGACAACATAGCTCTCCTCCACATCACTATCATTATGCACTATTGAATATATATCGCGAAGAGTCTTTATTGGGGTGGGGATAGACAGTAAGCAAGTCCGTAAAATATCTTCCCCACTCCGAAGGTTGGGCATGCACATGTGGGAGATATTCAGTACGTCTTTTGCAAGGTATTCCCACATGTTGGGGTGTCCTTCCGCCCAACCAGTCCATCTTCTTCTTACATTGACCGTTGGTGAGGAGTTGTCCCGAAAAGAGAGTAGTCCAAGAAGACAAAGGGTAAATAATACACCTATCCAGACTATCAGTGCTGGTGTCCAGGTTGCCATCCCCCCCCCACTACCCTGGGTTGGGCTTATTCTCCACCCCCCTCGTGGTGCTGAGGCGTTGAAACTTTCTTGCAGTGTGAGGCATGAATCCAAGTGGGTTTGCCTTCTAACTTGACCGAGGTGGGAGTGGTTAACAGTACCTGGTATGGTCCGTCAAAGCGAGGTTCCAGTGATTTCCTGATGTGTCTTTTTACCACCACCCAATCTCCAGGTTGCAGAGAGTGGGATCCTTCCAAACTATCAGGGTCTGGAATAGAAGAGAAAACTAGGTCGTGCGTTATTTTTAGTTTTTGGCATAAGTCCTGCACAAAGGAAGTAACTTTATCATGACCCAGGGACAAGACCTGGGGATGGTACAGTCCTAGCCTAGGCACGGAGCCAAAGAGAATCTCATATGGGGACAGTCCTGTTTTCCTATTTGGCGTGGTCCGTACTGAGTAGAGGGCCAAAGGTAGGCACTCGGGCCAGGGTTTTCCTGTTTCAACCATGGCTTTTTGAATTTTTAGTTTTAGTGTGCCGTTCATGCGTTCCACCTTTCCTGAACTTTGTGGATGATAGGGGGTGTGGAACGCCTGCTCTACTCCTAAGGCGGACATAACTTCCTTCATTACCTCTCCAGTGAAGTGAGTACCACGGTCGCTCTCTATGGTTTCTGGTACCCCAAATCTACACATCTATGCCTCAGCCCACCCAGAAAACAGATCAACGCACACTAGGACATACTCGTACCTTCCTGATCTGGGCAACTGGATGTAGTCTATCTGTAGTCTCTGGAAGGGGTACAAAGGTCGCGGAGTGCACTTCTGAGGGGTCTTTACTACTTGACCGGGGTTGTGTAGTGCACAGATTTCACAAGCCTTGACATATGCCTTTGCCATCCTGTCAAATCCCGGAGCGTACCACATTTTCTCCACCAGGGCTACCATAGCATTGCGCGAGGCGTGCACCTTTCCATGAGCCAAAAGGGCCATACTAGGATAGGCAGCCGCAGGTAAACACATACGGGAACCCATCATCCAACCTTCATTTCCTTTTACTGCCCCTGCACTTGCCCAGTGCTCCTGCTCTTGCCCTGAGGGGAGTAGGTCCACCTCCTTCTGTGGTGGGACAGAGAGAGTCTGGTCCTTGGCAGGGGGTTCAGGATCCTCCTCCGCTGGGCAGGACCTGGTCTCAACTCTGCACACGGGTGTCCTCCAGTCCAGCAGGGCTGCAGCCTTAGCTGCTCCGTCTGCCTTCTCATTGCCTCTGCTTTCCAAGGAGTCCCCTTGGGTGTGTGCTTTTACCTTTATTATGGCTACCTGCTTTGGGAGCATGATAGCTGACATCAACTGACTTACTGCATCACCATTCTTGATTGGCTTACCCTGAGCTGTAAGGAAGCTCCGCGCGCGCCAAATCGGCCCATAGTCATGCGCAACGCCAAACGCGTACCTGGAGTCCGTGTAGATATTAGCAGTGACTCCCCGGGCTAATTTGCAGGCCTCGGTCAGAGCGCACAGCTCCGCTTCCTGTGCTGACATATGTGGGGGCAAGGCGCGGCCTATCAGTACTTCATTCATTGATACTACAGCAAACCCAGTCACAAATCTGCCCATCTCATTCTGGTATCGTGATCCATCCACAAACATTTCAAGGTGGGGGTTTAGGAGAGGTTTATCAGTGACATGTGCGAACCCAGCTGTCTCCTGCTCCATGAGCGCTGCACAGTCGTGCTGGTGTTCCGCGTCAAAGGCCTCCTCCTCATCAGTCAGGGAATTCGCGAAAAGCTGGTCCCCTGTACTTACTCCCCCATTTGAATCAGTGTCACCTAATGGCTGTAAGGTGGCCGGATTCAAAGTTGTGCAACGTTGAAATGAGACATTGGATGAAGAGTGTACTGCAAGTTCCATTTTGATCTGTCTAGCAAGAGACAGATGTCTACGGCTCACCTGTGTCAGAATTCCATGTACGTCATGGGGCGTGAGGACATCAAGTGGGTAGTCTAGGACCACCTCAGAAGCTTTCTCAAGCAGTGCTTGTACGGCCAGAACTGCTCGTACACAGGAGGGTGAACCCCTGGCTACTGCATCAAGATGTGCACTGTAGTATGCTACAGGGCGCTTTTTGTCACCATGCTCTTGTGTGAGGACGGCAGTAGCATGTCCCGCCATCTCTGTAACGTACATTTGGAATGGCTTGTCATAGTCAGGCAGACCCAGTGCCGGAGCGCTGGTGATCTGTATTTTCAGCTGGTGAAAAGCTGACTCGGCTTCCGGAGACAAAGCAAATGGCTTAGAACTCAGGCAGTCGTACAGAGGCTGCATGGTCATGGAGGCAGAGTGAATCCACGGCCGACAGTATGACACTAGTCCCAGGAATGTCCGCAACTGAGCATGGGAGGCGGGGAGTGGCATGTCCTCCACCACCTTGGTACGTTCTGGCGTGAGGTGTTTTGTACCAGGACCTAGGCAGTGACCAAGAAACACAACATGAGATTTGCAAAACTGTAATTTGTCTTTACTGGCTTTACACCCGCTGTCTGCAAGAAAACAAAGGAGGCTGAGTGAGGCCGCAACGCAGGTAGGTCTGTCCGGTGCACAGAGTAGGAGATCATCAACATACTGAAGCAGGGCCACACCCGGTGGGACCGTCCATGCATCAAGTACAAGCATCATACATCGGGTGAATTGAGTTGGGCTGTTTTGTGCCCCTTGTGGTAGGACAGTCCAGCAGTACTGTTTTCCTCGGAACGTGAAGGCAAACAGATACTGGCAATCGGGGTGTAGGGGGACTGACATGAATGCATTGGCAAGATCGACCAGAGTGTACCAACAGGTTCCGGAGGGTATGGTGGACAACAGAGTGTATGGATTGGGAACCAGAGGTGTCTCTAGGATGGTCACCTTATTAATTTCTCTTAGATCGTGAACCATCCGGTAGGTATAAGGTTCGCCTTTCTTCCCTTTCTTTTTAACCGGGAAGAGTGGCGTGTTGGCGGGTGAGACGCAAGGTTTTAAAGCATTCAAGGCACATAACTCTGCAATAGTGGAGGCTATTGCATCTTCCTGTGCCATGGCCAGGGGATACTGGCAAATCATGGGGGCTTTTTCCCCATCTTTGAGATATACCATGACTGGGGGTACGTGGAGACGCCCCAAGTCTGTCTTCCCTTTTGCCCATAGGGTCTCTGGTACTGCTGAGAGAACCTGTGTATCTTCTGGGGTCAACACATATACAGTACAAGAAGGAGGCGGAGTGACCAAGTCTGCTGCCATGAGACAGAATACCTGGTGGTCGGCCGCGGAGGTACTGACATGAGCCTCACCGGAAGGATGGAGCTGAATACAGCACCTCTGGGGTCCCATCACATCGGTTCCCATGATGCAATCCCCAGCGGGTGACACCAGGAAGCGAGTGAGGACTCGTGACCCTTGAAAGGAGACTTCTATGGGTTCGGTCTCACGCATGGGTGTTGGTTCACCGGACACTCCAACGGCTATGGCTATGGAGTCTGAGAGGGGAATACTAAGGTCATTGACTTGTGAGGTACTGACACATGATTTAGTGGCCCCTGTGTCAATTAAAAAGGGCACCTCCTTCCCCTGGATTTTTAGAGGCTGAAAAATTTGTGGTCCACATGTGTCAGTAACTATAAGGGACACGGGGGAAGGAGTGCCAGACCTTCATTGGTAATTGGTATACCCGTTGTTTCCCTGTGGGCGGGATGATGTGGTATTGGCCGTACTTCCCTGTTGCCCCCTTTCGTCTGACATGTTCTGTCTGGGGCGTTTAGGGGCCCGACAATTACGGGCCAAGTGTCCAGTCTTCCCGCAGTTATAACACTTATGGGTCTCCCGCCTGGGGTCTTTAAGTCGGACTGTGTCCCCCTCCATGGTGTAATGTTTAACCATAACACCCTTTGCGTGGTCTTCTGTGTCCATGACAAATCCTACAGCTTTCTTATATAGATCACGCGGTTTGGCCTGTCGCCAATCGGGGGTACATGCTTTAACGCGGTCGGACAGGCGCTTATCTATTCCTTGCATAAAGGCTTCACAAAAAGCAGCATTACGTATGGCCTTTGGACAATCATACAAACCCAGATCTCTGCCTACTTCCTCTAAACGGCCAAAGTAACATTTGATAGACTCGCCCTTGTTCTGTCTACACTGGGTTAGGGCTGTACGTCTCTCTTGGGCTTTATCCTTAAACCAGGCCTTAACCTTGTCCACATATTGAGTACCACTAAGTAATGTCTGAGGGTCATCTGGGTGTTCTTCAAGACCACAAAATTGGGCAATACTATTGTAAAGGCCCAGAGGACATTTTACATTCATAAGACATTCCATGTCTGTCTAAGTGGCAGAGTAGTTTTTCTGTATGACTTCCAACTTTCTATGGAAAGCTGCTGGCTCTGTCTGGGGATCGGGCAGTTGCTGACACAGTGCCATCTGGTCTGTAGCGCTCCAGGGTCGCCATGTAGTGACTGTAGACCCGGGAGTTGGTCTATTTGCGTCCGTGGGTCTGTCATTAGAAGACGATGGTCCGTCGGTGCCCTCTTGTCTGACCGTGCCCAATGGTGGACTCGGTCTGTTTGTTTCTCTATAATGGGTAGTGGAGGTTGTAACAGGGAACAAGGGAACCGGTTGTCTACACTGGTCCCTGGGACGTGGAGTCCCACATACCGTACAGAGTTCTTTAAAACAGGCATTCTGTTGACCACAACGTGGACAGTCCCAAGCCGGCCCCCTATTTACTATAGGGCCCGGGGGTCCTGATTGAGGGCTGTAGGGAGGTGTATCCATCTGGGCAGTAGCCTGTGGATATGTAGGGGGCAAGGGCGGCAAATTGGGATACAGAGAATTAAAGGGATTATTTGGAGACATTGGTGGAGCGACCGGGACGACAGGAGGGGCCAATGGAACCGTAGGGGTTTCCATGGGAACGTCTATTGGTGGCCGGGCCATAGGACAATAAACTAAAATGCCCTCGCCTCGGGACTCGGAGTCCCAGTGTTCGTCCTCTGCTGTTTTAGAGCAGTCCAGGATGGCCTTCATGCCCTTTTCCAAACCCTTATTTCTTATTTCCTTTCTATGCTTATCCTCATATTGTGACCAAAATTCATAATTGAATGTTCCCGCCTTCTTGAGGCCTATACGTTTGTAAACTTTATAGGCTTGTCTGCAAATGTCCTCCCCTTCTCTATCTTTAATTATTTCAATAGGAGTCTGATATGTCTTAGATTGTTCAGACCCCATGTTTGACCAGTTTCAACTATTCTTCACTAAGTATGCAGGACGTATATTTCACACAGTAAACTAAGATAATCACTGAGATTATCTGGGAACACACAGTTCCCTGTCCCGGAATAGATTTACAGAACTAAAACGTGGTCAACTTCAAACACTAGGATTCAGGGGAGACCAGACTTCGCCTCTTAGGGAACTTTTAGTAATATTATAACAGATCCAGAGTAACAATATGACTGCCAGAAATAAGACTATAATAATAACAATTATTTCAATCTCCAATACAGACAACATGACTCTTTAAGTCCCAATGAGTGAGTTCTTCCGTCTAGGACAGTTAAATTAACTTATTCACTCTAAAATATGGGCGGGGCAGAAAATATATTGAAACAGGCAACAACTAACCTCTAGTCCGTTAGAGACACAGATCTAAAGAATCCAGACTGTATAATAGTAAGACAATCTCTTACCTTTACACCGGTGTTTTCAGTCTGGGGTCTCAGGATCCAGTGTCCACGTCAACGGGCCAGGAGTTTGTTTCAGTCTACTGGTTGCGATGTCCCGTAAAGATAAGCCCCGCCCCCTAGTTGGGCGCCAAGAACTGTTGGGGGTTAGTCTGCTCAAACAGACTGGTCAGTGATGTAGTCCGTTTCCAAATTGACCTAGGTAGGAGCGCTCCTTGAGACAAAGCATTGACCATTACACACGGTATATGGTTGAAGCAATGAACTCTGTTTATTCTCTGTATATCTTGGTTTTTATAGCCAGTCGCCCTCGCAGGGATGCGACTTGTGGTTAAACAGGGAAAAACTCGTGATTTCACATATGACTTGGACAAGCACATTCTTTTTAAAAAACTGATAACTCTCTGTGGTTAAGCCATTTCTTGCTAAACTAAAGGACATCTGCTCTGGTGACCTTCCTGATTCCACTCAGGTCAGGCGTAGAACTCAAGACAGGAAACCACAGGTAGTCATCAGCTCTTTTACACATAAAATTCTCAAATGGCTTGCTAAGCAACATATATTAACCCTTTTAGCCCCTATCAGTAGTATGGAGGGGATCAGTTATTATATCACTTATCTGCGGTGTATTCTGGGTAGTATGGAGGGGATCAGTTATTATTTCACTTATCAGCAGTGTATTCTGGGTAGTATGGAGGGGATCAGTTATTATATCACTTATCTGCGGTGTATTCTGGGTAGTATGGAGGGGATCAGTTATTATATCGCTAGTCTGCAGTGTATTCTGCGTAGTATGGAGGGGGATCAGTTATTATATCACTTATCTGCAGTGTATTCTGGGGAGTATGGAGGGGATCAGGTATTATATCACTTATCTGCAGTGTATTCTGGGGAGTATGGAGGGGGTCAGGTATTATATCACTTATCTGCAGTGTATTCTGTGTAGTATGGAGGGAGATAAGTTATTACATCACTTATCTGCAGTGTATTCTGGTGAGTATGGAGGGGATCAGTTATATCATTTATATGCAGTGTATTCTGGGGAGTATGGAGGGGATCAGTTATTATATCACTTGTTTGCAGTGTATTCTGGGGAGTATGGAGGGGGATCAGTTAATATATCACTTATCTGCGGTGTATTCTGGTCAGTATGGAGGGGAACGGTTATTCTATCACTTATCTGCATTGTATTCTAGGGAGTATGGAGGCGAATCAATTATTATATCACTTATCTGCGGTGTATTCAGGGGAGTATGGAGGGGGATCAATTATTATATCACTTGTCTGCAGTGTATTCTGGGGAGTATGGAGGGGATCAGTTATTATATCACTTGTCTGCAGTGTATTCTGGGGAGTATGGAGAGGATCAGTTATTATATCACTTGTCTGCAGTGTATTCTGGGGAGTATGGAGAGGATCAGTTATTATATCACTTGTCTGCAGTGTATTCTGGTGAGTATGGAGGGGGATCAGTTAAAGGGGTGGTCTCGCGAAACCAAGTGGGGTTATACACTTCCGTATGGCCATATTAATGCACTTTGTAATGTACATTGTGCATTAAATATGAGCCATACAGAAGTTATTCCACTTACCTGCTCCGTTGCTAGCGTCCTCGTCTCCATGGTTCCGTCTAAATTCGCTGGCAGCTTGCTTTTTTAGACGCGCTTGCGCAGTCCGGTCTTCTCCTTTCAGCACGAGCCGCTTCAGTGTGCTCCCCGCTACAGCTCTTCTGCGCATGCGCAGACGAGTTGTCACTGCTCAGGAGCGCGCTGGAGCGCCATTCTGCACCATCCTCTGTTAGAGGAAGGTGCAGAAACTGGAGCTGCCCAGCGGAGAAGCCCAGCCCAGCCCAGCAGCCCCGAGAAGCCTCCCAGGTAAGTGATGGGTCGGGGGGGGGCTGCCGCTGCGCCGGGCTGCGCCGGGGGGGCTGTTGCTGCGCCGGGGGGGGGCTGCCGCTGCGCCGGGCTGCCGCTGCGCCGGGGGGGGGGCTGCCGCTGTGATGGGGGAACTAGCGCTAGGCCGGGGGGGCTGTCGCTGCGATGGTGGGGCTGTCGCTAGGCCGGGGGGGGGCTGCCGCTGCGATGGGGGGGCTGTCGCTGCGATGGGGGGGCTGTCGCTAGGCCGGGGGGGATGTCGCTGCGATGGGGGGGCTGTCGCTAGGCCGGGGGGGCTGTCGCTGCGATGGGGGGGCTGTCGCTAGGCCGGGGGGGGGCTGCCGCTAGGCCGGGGGAACTAGCGCTGGGCTCCGGAACCTAGCGCTGGGCTCCGGGGCCTTCACCTGGGCTGAGGGTCTAGCGCTGGGGAGCCGGGGGCTAGCGCCGGTTACCTGCTGCCTGGCGGTGGGCGTCTGGTCGGCGGCTGCGGGGCGTCCGGTTGCCATGGAGACACAGCTGGCGGCGTCTCGGGAGCGCGCACGTCGGGCTGCAGCGAGCGACGGGGAAAGAGCCGGCGGCCATCTTGAGGAAACTTTTATAAGTTGCTGAAACGCTGGAACGGTAAGTACGAACCAGCTAGAAATGTCATTTACAGGGGGGCTTAGTAATGTATGTTTAATGGGGGGGACTGGGCAAAAAAAAAAAATTAACTGCTTCCTCGAGACATCTCCTTTAATATATCACTTATCTGCAGTGTATTCTGGTGAGTATGGAGGGGAACTGTTATTCTATCACTTATCTGCGGTGTATTTTGATCAGTATGGAGGGGATCAGTTATTATATCACATATCTGCAGTGTATTCTGGGGGGTATGGAGAGGATCAGTTATTGTATCACTTATCTGCATTGTATTCTTGGGAGTTTGGAGGCAAATCAATTATTATATCACTTATCTGCGGTGTATTCTGGGGAGTATGGAGGGGGATCAGTTATTATATCACTTATCTGCGGTGTATTCTGGGGAGTATGGAGGGGGATGTTATTATATCACTTGTCTGCGGTGTATTCTGGGGAGTATGGAGGGGATCAGTTCTTATATCACATATCTGCAGTGTATTCTGGGGGGTATGGAGAGGATCAGTTATTGTATCACTTATCTGCATTGTATTCTTGGGAGTTTGGAGGCAAATCAATTATTATATCACTTATCTGCGGTGTATTCTGGGGAGTATGGAGGGGGATCAGTTATTATATCACTTATCTGCGGTGTATTCTGGGGAGTATGGAGGGGGATGTTATTATATCACTTGTCTGCGGTGTATTCTGGGGAGTATGGAGGGGATCAGTTATTATATCACTTATCTGCGGTGTATTCTATGGAGTATGGAGTGGATCAGTTATTATATCACTTATCTGCGGTGTATTCTGGTCAGTATGGAGGGGATCAGTTATTATATCACTCATCTGCTATGTATTCTGGTGAGTATGGAGGGGGTCAGTTATTATAACACTTATCTGTGGTGTATTCTGGGTAGTATGGAGCCAGATCAATTATTATATCACTTATCTGCGGTGTATTCTGGTGAATATGGAGGAGATCAGTTATTACATCACTTATCTGCTGTGTATTCTGGGGAGTATGGAGCTGGATCACGGAAGTGTAACTGGACACAATCGCGCCCGTGTGTTTAAGCCCTTAGGAGGCGCTGTTGTGTGCCGCTGTGTATGTAGAAGCGGATCATCGTGTGTGAAGATGTTCAGATATTTGCGCCAGAGAGAGAATCATCTGACAGCAGGGAGGATTACACAGCAGCCTGCACACGGCCGGAGAGACCATAGCGGGGGACACAGACACCAGCTGAGAGGTGAGTATAAGCCCCTCCCACCCAGCCAGAAAATAAGACACTGTGCCTGTTTGGGGGCAAAATTTAATATAAGACAGTGTCTTATTTTCTGGGAAACACGGTAGTATGCATTGTGTCAAACTGGTCTAAATCAGGGATGTAACGGTATATGCTGTAAGTATATGCCGCTACTGATGGATGCATTTATATTTTGCGGTTTGTTTTTTTAACAATTACAGGCCTATGGCTGCAGTGTCCTCATAACATTGGTGGATGCCCTGCAGGTGGCTATGGTTTCCATGAGCTTGACACAAACGTTTTAGGGCATTTCTGGATAAAACACCTTTTTCCATCCTGGCCCCCCTCACCTGATTGCCTGCCACACTCTGGAGGTCTCCTCTGTGTATTCCAGTCACTTCCCTGCAGTGCAGCCTCCTGTCTGATACTTATTATCATGTATCATCTTGAGACTTCATTCACACAAGCGTTTTTACGCAGCTGTGCAGCCATGTTTTCACACCCGGCCTTGAAGCGCGACCCTCTGAGGCATTGGATTCCAATGCATTCGTTCACATGGGCGAAATTGCGGCATGTAAAAACGTTGCACCGCATAAAAATGGAACCTATGCCGAAATCGGCAGGGGCTTTTACGCACATCTGGATAAGATAATTCTGGTTCTGACTTTCGACTGATATACGCTGGCGGCTCCCATAGACTCCTATGGGAGCTGGAAAAAAAGGAGGGCAGGCAGTTTAGTAGCGTCGAACGCAGGAAAAGGCTTACAGGTGCCTCTATTCAGGCTTGTGAAGTCATTCTGAGGATTTATGCCAGCGAGGGATTCCTGAGCTACGATGTATTTTTTCGCTATAACGTCATGCCCAGCTGTGTGAAAGGATGAGATAACGCTTATTAACTCGGGACTTGATTGCAGAAAATCGTCCATTCATGCAAATTAATGTCGCATACGAGCAAATGTAAAAACGCATATGCACGCATGAAGGAGCCCTGCGGCGCAGCCTTTTTTACTTTCAATCAATCCCATGATGCATCAGCACTGCATTGGCTGAGACTATACCATTTGTGTCTGCAAGGGTGAGAGATTAATTATCATTTAGTTTCTATATACACCTAAATAAGCTATAGAGTACAATGATTGAATGGCTGTGATTGGATCATCGAGTGCTGGCTCTGATTGGCTGAGCTCATTAACCAATCACAGCCAGCCCTTCCTTGAGCGGGGATTTTAATCCCCCAATCCAAGAAGGACTGGCAGAAGACTAAAGACAAGTGTCGGTGGTGAAGAGGAGACCCGTGCAGGAGATGACAGCGCTTCCTACGTGATTTTATTTTATTTGTTACTGCAACTAGGGCTTATTTTCGGGAAAGGGCTTATATTTCAAGGCGCCTCCTCTCCCTCCCCTTAGGAAAATCCTCGTAGGTGGTGCTATAAAGTCACGCGACTTTGTAGCACGACGTGTGATTTTGTAGCGCCACAAGATCATGGTATCACTGCAATAAAACGCAGCGATATCGTACAGACCACGGATGCAATATCACTCCAATTATCGTGCATTGCCCATGTGAAACAGGCCTTAAATATGCACAATGTAATCAGTGTAAATACACCCTCAGGGTGCGTTCACACGAGCGTAGGCGTTTTTACGTTCGCACGAGCGCAGCCTATAATCCCCGGAAAGAACGTTTTTCGCCGATTCACGACCAGCGCTAGAAAGCGTATTTTCGTTTGTTCCTACTTTTAAAACGGTCTTTTCGGCCAGGGAATATTCGCTGGCACGTATTTCGGTCGCGTATGTCTGTTTTTCCGCGGGTTGCCGTTTTTACGCACCGTAAAATCGCCCATGTGAACGAATACATTCGAAACCATTGCCTCAGATGGTCACGTATATACGTTTGGTCGCAAAACGCGCCGTTTATGCGCTCGTGTGAACGCACCCTTAGGCCGGGCTCACTCGGATGGGTCGGATTCCGCATGCGGATAAATGCAGCGTAAGACCAGCGATCCATCGCGAATAGTAATTGTGAATGGTGACAGAAGATCGCGGATGCGTGCGGTTTTCCATGTGTATGCACAGCATATTGTGCACGCGGAAAATAGATTGCAGATATGGAAACGACACCAGAAAGTAGTAGCACATCCCTCAGGGGAGATTCTCTCCTATTCTATATATTCTCATACGGCGTTACAAGCGATTACGCTGTTCATGCGCCATGTTTATTGTGTACCGGCTGGGGGGCGCATGCATCCAGTGACTTCAATGGAGGCCGTCTGCGCAAAATCCGTATTACAATACAGCATATGGCGATTTTTCTTACGATCGCAGAATACTCAATTCAGACCCGCGAGTGTGAAGGAACATGTAGAAATACACGCATTTCAATGCCTGCGTTTTACCGCAGATCCACTGTACGGATGGCGAATCGCAAGATTCACAAATCCTGCCGTGTGATGCCGGCCTGGGGGTCCGTCTATACGGGTCGGGTCTGCTAGGGGTCCGTCTATACGGGTCGGGTCTGCTGGGGGTCCGTCTATACGGGTCGGGTCTGCTGGGGGTCCGTCTATACGGGTCAGGTCTGCTGGGGGTCCGTCTATACGGGTCAGGTCTGCTGGGGGTCCGTCTATACGGGTCGGTCTGCTGGGGGTCCGTCTATACGGGTCGGGTCTGCTGGGGGTTTTGTCTCACCAAAGCCGTTTGTGATGTTTTCCCGCTGCTGCAGATTTCTGGGGGATATTCTGTATATCCCGCCCTGTATGGACGCTCCCTGAGGGGGGCGCCATTCTGCAGTTCTTACACGCTCTGCTATAATGTCTGTCTCTATAGCAGCAGTTAGCTGCAGTACTTGGGTACTGCGGTGCAGTGACATCTCCTCCTACGGCCGCTGCTCTCTGTACAGGACATTACATGGATGTCAGCAGTGATTATACAGTAAATGGCGTCTCCAGCGATGAATATATCTCCGTGGTGACGGCGGTGTCCGTCCGGCTCTGGTCACACCGCTGTCAGGCTTCTGTCCTCACAGATACGTCACATTCATCATCATTCCCCTTTATCATCGGTCAGATATCGCTTGTTGTCGCCGGATGGAACCGCGGAGCTCGCCGCGCCATTCTGTCCTCCACAGAGCAATGAGAAGCTGATGAGGAGAGCGACACAATGGTGGACAGAGGCGTTATTATTACACATCCCCATGGTGATCACAGCGGCCCCCACAGCCCCAGCAGACCTCCCTGCCCGGCTTACTCCTCATTATCAGCTCCTCACACTTCTCTACAAATCTCCATTATTTCTGGAAAATCCCAACATCTTACTTTCACTTTCTCCGCCGTCTAACCTCTCCGGCCTCACTCTGCCCGGCAACTGATGACCAGCCGCAGATTTATTTTACTATTGGTGGAGAGGATACCTTCCGTCCAATCAGAGCTGAGCTCCGTCTCCAGTCTGCGGAGTCACTGACTGACGGCTCCAGTTATTTGAAGAAGTTCTTTATGTTCTCGTCACTCGGGGTCTACAATGTATCAGGATGAGGAAGATGTTCCCCCTCATTGTGCTTCTCCTTCAATTATCTACAGTGTATTCTGGTGAGTATGGAGGGGATCAGTTATTATATCACTTATCTGCAGTGTATTCTGGGGTGTATGGAGGGGATCAGTTATATCACTTATCTGCAGTGTATTCTGGTGAGTATGGAGGAGATCAGTTATTATATCACTTATCTGCAGTGTATTCTGGGTAGTATGGAGGGGATCAGTTATTATATCACTTATCTGCAGTGTATTCTGGGGAGTATGGAGGGCATCAGTTATTATATCACTTATCTGCGGTGTATTCTGGTGAGTATGGAGGAGATCAGTTATTATATCACTTATCTGCGGTGTATTCTGGTGAGTATGGAGGGGGATCAGTTATTATATCACTTATCTGCCATGTATTCTGGTGAGTATGGAGGAGATCAGTTATTATATCACTTATCTGTGGTGTATTCTGGTGAGTATGGAGGGGGATCAGTTATTATATCACTTATCTGCGGTGTATTCTGGTGAGTATGGAGGGGGATCAGTTATTATATCACTTATCAGCAGTGTATTCTGGGTAGTATGGAGGGGATCAGTTATTATATCACTTATCTGTGGTGTATTCTGGGGAGTATAGAGGGGGATCAGTTATTATATCACTTATCTGCAGTGTATTCTGGGTAGTATGGAAATGGATCAGTTATTATATCACTTATCTGCAGTGTATTCTGGTCAGTATGGAGGGGGTCAGTTATTATATCACTTATCTGCGGTGTATTCTGGGGAGTATAGAGGGAGATCAGTTATTATATCACTTATCTGCAGTGTATTCTGGTAAGTATGGAGTGGATCTGTAATTATATCACTTATCTGCGGTGTATTCTGGGGAGTATGGAGTGGATCAGTTATTATATCATTAATCTGCAGTGTATTCTGGGTAGCATGGAGATGGATCAGTTATTATATCACTTATCTGCAGTGTATTCTGGGGAGTATAGAGGGAGATCAGTTATTATATCACTTATCTGCAGTGTATTCTGGGGAGTATAGAGGGAGATCAGTTATTATATCACTTATCTGCAGTGTATTCTGGTAAGTATGGAGTGGATCAGTTATTATATCACTTATCTGCGGTGTATTCTGGATAGTATGGAGGGGATCAGTTATTATATCACTTATCTGTGGTGTATTCTGGGTAGTATGGAGGGGATCAGTTATTATATCACTTATCTGCAGTGTATTCTGGGGAGTATGGAGGGCATCAGTTATTATATCACTTATCTGCAGTGTATTCTGGTGAGTATGAAGGGGGATCAGTTATTATATCACTTATCTGCAGTGTATTCTGGGGAGTATAGAGGGAGATCAGTTATTATATCACTTATCTGCAGTGTATTCTGGTAAGTATGGAGGGGATCAGTTATTATATCATTTATCTGCGGTGTATTCTGGGGAGTATGGAGGGGATCAGTTATTATATCATTTATCTGCGGTGTATTCTGGGTAGTATGGAGGGGGATCAGTTATTATATCACTTATCTGCAGTGTATTCTGGGAGTATGGAGGGAGGATCAGTTATTATATCACTTATCTGTGGTGTATTCTGGGGAGTATGGAGCGGATCAGTTATCATATCACTTATCTGTGGTGTATTCTGGGCAGTATGGAGGGGATCAGTTATTATATCCCTTATCTATAGTGTATTCTGGGCAGTATGGAGGGAAGCAGTTATTATATCACTTATCTGCAGTGTATTCTGGTGAGTATGGAGGGGGCTCAGTTATTATATCACTTATCTGCAGTGTATTCTGAGGAGTATGGAGGGGATCAGTTATTATATCACTTATCTGCAGTGTATTCTGAGGAGTAAGGGGGGATCAGTTATTATATCACTTATCTGCAGTGTATTCCGGTGAGTATGGAGGGGATCAGTTATTATATCACTTATCTGCGGTGTATTCTGAGGAGTATGGAGGGGATCAGTTATTATATCACTTATCTGCAGTGTATTCTGGGTAGTATGGAGATGGATCAGTTATTATATCACTTATCTGCAGTGTATTCTGGAAGTATGAAGGGAGTTAGTTATTTTATCACTTATCTGCAGTGTATTCTGTGTAGTATGGAGAGGATCAGTTATTATATCACTTATCTGCAGTGTATTCTGGAAGTATGGAGGGAGTCAGTTATTTTATCACTTATCTGCAGTGTATTCTGGTGAGTATGGAGGGGATCAGTTATTATATCACTTATCTGCAGTGTATTCTGTGTAGTATGGAGATGGATCAGTTATTTTATCACTTATCTGCAGTGTATTCTGGGGAGTATGGAGGGGATCAGTTATTATATTACTTATCTGCAGTGTATTCTGGTCAGTATGGAGGGGATCAGTTATTTTATCACTTATCTGCAGTGTATTCTGGGGAGTATGGAGGGGATCAGTTATTATATCACTTATCTGCAGTGTGTTCTGGGTAATATGGAAGGGATCAGTTATTATATTACTTATCGGCAGTGTATTCTGGGTAGTATGGAGGAGATCAGTTATTATATTACTTATCTGCGGTGTATTCTGGATAGTGTGGAGGGGATCAGTTATTATATTACTTATCTGCAGTGTATTCTGGGTAGTATGAAGGGGATCAGTTATATCACTTATCTGCAGTGTATTCTGGGTAGTATGGAGGGGATCAGTTATTATATCACTTATCTGCAGTGTATTCTGGGGAGTATGGAGGGGGATCAGTTATTATATCACTTATCTGCAGTGTATTCTGGGGAGTATGGGGGGGGGTCAGTTATTATATCACTTATCTGCAGTGTATTCTGGTCAGTATGGAGGAGGATCAGTTATTATATCACTTATCTGCAGTGTATTCTGGTGAGTATGGAGGAGGATCAGTTATTATATCACTTATCTGCAGTGTATTCTGGTGAGTATGGAGGAGGATCAGTTATTATATCACTTATCTGCAGTGTATTCTGGGGAGTATGGAGGGGATCAGTTATTTTATCACTTATCTGCAGTGTATTCTGGGGAGTATGGAGGGGATCAGTTATTATATCACTTATCTGCAGTGTATTCTGGGTAGTATGGAGGAGATCAGTTATTATATTACTTATCTGCGGTGTATTCTGGATAGTGTGGAGGGGATCAGTTATTATATCACTTATCTGCAGTGTATTCTGGGTAGTATGGAGGGGATCAGTTATTATATCACTTATCTGCAGTGTATTCTGGGTAGTATGGAGGGGATCAGTTACCCTGTCACCTACACGCTGTACATACATACATGACCGAGACCCTGTCAGCTACACGCTGTACATACATACATGACCGAGACCCTGTCCCCCTACAAGCTGTACATACATACATGACCGAGACTCTCTCGCCCTACATACCATACATATATACATGATAACTCTTCCTGTGATTGTAGTATATGGCGGCTTCACATCAGTGTAAGCGCAGTGTATTCGCTGTGTCATACCACATGCACACGGGTCACAGCCCCTCCCTGATTCACATGGCTATTTAGCCTAATGAGCTCCAGAGGTGTTCTTTCTCCCTCAAAAGTATGTGCAATCACGAATTTGCGCTCCTCTCAGACTTATATGGGACTTTCAGTAAGCAAATGTGCACAAAAATACAGCGTGGCGCTTTTTTTTTTCGCACACGCAAAAACGATTAATGGGAATGACGTTATTGAGCTCAGTGGGTTCTATCCTCTGTATTGTGTATGAACACGCTGGTGTGACTCCGCCCCGTGTGTGATATGTAACACTCTGTATCTCTCTCAGACAGTCACTCTCTGCGCTATTATTACACGGCGGTCTCGGCTTCGGGGTCCGGGATACCTGAGTACTCTTCATCTGGATATGTGGATGATCAGGAGATTGTGAATTATAACTCAGTCAGCCGGAGGATGTTACCGCGAGCGGAGTGGATGAAGAAGGAGGAACCCGAATACTGGGAGGACGGTACACAGATTGGTAAGGGAGCTGAGGCTATATTCAGATATAATGTGAAGACAGCGATGGAGCGCTTCAACCAGACCGGAGGTGAGAGACATATATACTTATATACCCTACTGTATATACACAGTCATATACACACATGGCATACTCAATGTTCACATATATATACAATATATACACTACACTGTATACACACTAATATATACACAATATACACATGGTATACTCCATGCTCACTGATATATACAATACACACATTACACTGTATACACACTAATATATACAATATACTGTATACACAATATATACTATACTGCATACACACTAATATACACAATACATATACTACACTGTATACACACTAATATATACACAATAGATATATACTACACTGTATACACACTAATATATACACAATAGATATATACTACATTGTATATATATATATATATATATATATATATATATATATATATATATATACACACTAATATATACTGCGCTGTATATACACTTATATATACACTCTATACTACACTGTACACACACTAATATATACAATGCACACAGAAATGCAGAATGAAAAAATATTACTCATGTGAATACATTGATAGTAAATAACGGCTCCTCTCACTGTGTGCGTCCCGTCCATATCACAGCTGGACAAAGTTCCCGTGATAACATCGCCCTGTGGGGTGCGACCTCCGAGCGCCTCTGTGACTCTGGTTTACAACAGTTTTCCCCGTTTCCTGAGTGTGAATGGCGGTGAGCCGCTGCCGCCTGGTATAGTCACATGACATTCCCAGCGGTAACCGTAACGCGGGGGTCCTAATGTGAGCCGAGGGAGGACAGAAACCTCCTGGAGCAGAAGGACATGTATTCCTCACCACTACAGAAGGATGGCGCTATGTGATGACGCTCCCCTCCGTCAGGACCTCCTGGGGTTTGTGTTCGGGCAGAAATTCAGCTGTTTTGGAGTCGTGGCTAAACAAGAACAGTTCCCAGCGGTGCTCTGCGCGAGCCGCCTCATGTCATGTGTCCGTATCGCCGCTAACTAGAAGGTGGGAGTATGATGACATCACAAGTGATGTCACCCTGCGGGGACATTTAATAGAATGTAAACGTGTATTTGTGTCGGGATAACAAAACCCACAACACGTCCGTGGAAGCCTCTCCGCAGTGAGAATACCCCCCACACTGTTCTCTGCTTGTGTTGTGGATTTTGCGCTGTTTTTAGGCCCCGCCCCCACACCGGCGTTGTCAGGTAGATTTCTTGTATGCGGAAAACGCACAGAAAGTGTAAACAACACATTTTATAGGATACATTCTCATTATTACATCGTATGTGTGATATACGGTAGAATACGCTATAAATGAGCAGCGTCTGTATTTACTGCAATCCTTATAAAATGTCAGGAAAGTTCTGGAACTAAATACAGAAAAACGGAAATCCCAGATAAACGCGCCGCGAGACGAGCGGAAACTAAACCCATTGGCTGCAACGTAAACACATAATTGTATCAGTTATTATCCGCTGTATTTACGGACAGAACGCGGCGCTTCAATCCCACAAAATAAGGAACGCACGGAAACGTTCGCACGGCTTCACTACATTTAACCCCTTATGGCCTGCGGGTCAGTGAGACGCTACGTAATCAGCCACTTTTTGGACTAAACCGTGTGCGTTTCCCAGATGCCCATATGGCGGTGAGGACGGGCGCTGACGCTACATGTGATCCACCATTATTGTATCAGTCGGTAGGTCCAGGCGCAGCGCAGATCCGTATGTGGTGACCGCAGATCGTCCGCAGCGAGTTCCGGGCCCTTATAGTTAGTGATCGCCTCCATGATTCTGCAGATTTCCTGCGTACGATGCGGAGTGATAGGTGTGAGGACACGGGGCATGTAATAAGTCTCCTTACAGTATTACGCTCCTCCTCAGACTACAAGGAGCCGGTGAGGCAGTTATATAATAATGTACAGAGAGGTGCAAATATGGGGGCATTAACCCCTTCCTCCCTCTGTTTCTCTATTACATCTATCAGTTATAGGGAACATGACGGTTACCTGCCCAGGTGCTGTATGTGGGCGGAGCCGTCCACCATTACGCTGGACTGTCAGTCACATGACTAGGGATGATGTAGCGGTACATACTGTGTTCAGCCCACTGAACAACAACAGGTAGCTGGCGGGCATGCTGGGAACTGTAGTTCGCACACAAGTGTTCGCACCCGGCTGTTAATAAGCCGTGTTATAGACTGTATATAGTACATGTGAAGGACACGTATAACATCACATGAGTGACCTGTGAATATAATATGTACAGTATGTGTCATACACCTGTATATTACATGTCACACACATACACTGCACACATGACCGGTACATTACATACGTGTTCTGTATAACATGTTCTGTGATGTCTGCAGGTTTCCATACCTTTCAGTTGATGTACGGCTGTGAGCTGGATGATGACGGCAGCATCAGAGGATATGATCAGTACAGATATGATGGAGGAGAGTTCATGGCGCTGGACACACAGACCTGGACATACACGGCCACCATGAGCCAGGCGCTGATCACCACACAGAGACTGAACAGTCCGGAAGTACGACAGGGGGAGATATACAGGAATTATCTGGAAAATGAATGTATAGACTGGCTGAAGAAATATGTGGAGAACGGGAGAGAAGAGCTGGAGAGGAGAGGTGAGGCTCATCATCATGTGACGTATGTGTGTGTGTGATATATGATATATATGTGTGTGATGTGTGATATATGTGTGTGTGATATAGGGTATATCTGTGTGATATATGTGTGATGTGTGATATATGTGTGTGTGACATATGATATGTGTGTGATATATATGTGTGTGTGTGATATATGTGTGTGTGTGTGATATATGTGTGATGTGTGGCGCTCCGGCCATCATACGTCTTTGTACGCAGCGGGTTTTCAGCTTCGGTACAGTCACAGATCTTTTCCTTCCCACCTTCCTAGACCCATAACTTGTATTCCCCGACGGACGCCGCCGTACGAGGACTTTGTTTTAGCAAGATGATTTTTTTCCCCGTAACAGCGCCATTTTGGATACATATGGATACACATTTGGTATAACTTATTAAAGGGGTTTTCCACGAAAGCTAAAAAGTCGCCACTTGCGCAGAAATTTGCAAGTTTTTTTATGCCAGGAACTGTCATTATAAATGTCCTCCAATGAACTTTAGAATATTCCTCCTGTGCTGACATCGTCCTGTTCCTGCACCGCTGATCTCCGGATAAGCCGCCCGTCCTCTGTGTGATAATGTGGATTATGATATGAGGCTCTTTTCTGCCTCTTGTGGCTTAGATATGGAGCTGCAGCGTGATTTATATATTAGTTTAGTAGCGTATTTATTATATAGCGATATTACAGTCCGCCCCCCCTCTCCCCGCAATCAGAACAGAATACAGCCGGACTCTATCATAGCGCCATCTGGTGGTGCATTATGTGATATTCTGCTATTCTACTTTTATGGTAGTAACAGAACCGTCTCCATGCTCTCTTTACTGTAACTGATGTCGCTGTAAGACCGGGACACATTCTGACTTTTCTTCTGTTCTAGGCAAAAAGGTGAAATGACGCCCCACAAAATACCTGTCACCATTCTTATATTCCGGCGCTGTACTCTGAGGCCCCTTGTATTAAAGTGCCAGCTGCCTCCTGTATTGTGTCACCAGTTCACCTTGTTGTGAGGCACAGCCAACAGACGCCCCTCATATTGGGGCTCTAGCTGCTGACACCTTCATAATAATGTACAGGTAGTCCAGGAGCCCCTCATGACCTGCTGTAGTCAGGGGTATTACAGAACTCATGGGGCCCCTCATGACCTACTATAGTCAGGGGTATTACAGAACTCATGGGGCCCCATTACAGAACTCCGAATCATTACCAAATAAAACTTTATATGTTATTCTAGAAAACAAGTTGTAGAACCCAGCAGACATAGCAGCTCAGCTCTAGTAGACCCAGTCAGATCCCAGCTCTACACAGTGATAGTGATTACAGTGCGGTTACCTCCAGTGGTTATAGGTGACGTCTGGTTTAGTTTTTCTTTCCTATATATGAGCTCAGATCGCCATGAAGATTTCTCTGTAGACTCTTCTTGTTGTGTCGCTACTCCCTCCTCTCAGTATCCATCATAGTAATAGCACCCCCACTAAATAAGTGCCCCCTCTGTGGCCCCATTTAGTAATTGTCCCACCCCCAAACCTCTGGTTGGACATCACCATTCTTACAAGCCACTTCTTTCTCACTGTCAGTAGTGCAGGACGCAGTGCGATCTATGCAGAGGATAACCCGACTCTTCCCCCATGTATTAGTGCAGGAGACGGGGGAGGGGAGGACGTTATCCTCTTCATAGAGCGCCTTGTGTCCGGTACTACTGACAGTGTGGGAGAAGAAGCTGCTTGTAATAGCATTGGCTGGACATTCGGGAGTCGGTCTTGGCAGTTTGGTGGTAGGGTGGCACCATTCAGCCCCATGCCCCACCTCGGCATAATTATTTTTTATTGGCAATTAATATTTTCGGTAATTGCATCCACTGGTGGTTTATGTCCGGCACCCCTGACACCTCCAAGCTGGATCCAGTGCTTGCTGCAGGGTCTCCAAGCCGTTACTCATCCAGATAGTCCTGGTAGTCTGGCTGCTGACGCTGCACTGGGCCAAGTCGCAGTACCCAACAGTCTGAACAGGAGTCTTGCAGTAATACAGGCTACAATCAGGGCCGGCAGCACAAGTGTATTAACGAGGTCCAGGCTGAACATCAGGGCCGGCAGCACAAGTGTATTAACGAGGTCCAGGCTGAACATCAGGGCCGGCAGCACAAGTGTATTAACGAGGTCCGGGCTGAACATCAGGGTCGGCAGCACAAGTGTATTAACGAGGTCCGGGCTGAACATCAGGGCCGGCAGCACAAGTGTATTAACGAGGTCCAGGCTGAACATCAGGGTCGGCAGCACAAGTGTATTAACGAGGTCCGGGCTGAACATCAGGGTCGGCAGCACAAGTGTATTAACGAGGTCCAGGCTGAACATCAGGGCCGGCAGCACAAGTGTATTAACGAGGTCCAGGCTAAAGATCAGGGCCGGCAGCACAAGTGTATTAACGAGGTCCGGGCTGAACATCAGGGCCGGCAGCACAAGTGTATTAACGAGGTCCAGGCTGAACATCAGGGCCGGCAGCACAAGTGTATTAATGAGGTCCTGGCTGATTATCAGGGCCGGCATTAAGTCCATCAGTCTAATAGGCACTGAATATATTAACAAACACAATCACAGGAAGCGGCCATATAATTACCAATGTACTAATACAAGAGGGCAGGTAGAAGCACCACATCCCTCAACATGCAGACAGCCAGACTGCTATATGGAGGAGCCACCGCACAGGTGAAGGTACTGATGGACAACCACTCACACCCCTCCTTATACTGAGGGGGGCGCTGCTGAGTACTATACCTGCACACAGATATAGCATACACAGGTCTGGTGCACTACACGTACTATGTGGCCTGACACAAGAAAGAGTCCCCAGAATGTCAGTGACTCAGTACTGCCCCCATGCATGTTACTCATATGCCCAGCTACTGGAGGGTCGGCTCTCGTTCTTACCGAGTGAAGATGTTTAGATGCGTCGTCTTAATTCTTGTCATCTTATATTCTTCATTTCCCTCTCAGTTCAGCCAACGGTGAAGGTATCTGGTCAGCATAAAGATGGCACCTTGATGCTTCACTGTCAGGTGTACGGATTCCATCCCAGACGTGTGGATGTGAAGTGGATGAAGAACGGGGTGGACGACGTTCCCACATATGAGACCACACATGTCCTCCCCAATCCTGACGGCACCTATCAGATCAGGGTCAGTGCGGACGTGATGCCCGGCGAAGACGACAGTTACTCCTGTTATGTGGATCACAGCAGCCTGGGGGCGCCACTGAACATTGTGTGGGGTGAGTTGTATCCTTACTGGCTGGATGACAGAAGACTATGGAATATGTCATGATTGGCGATCACTACTGTGATATATAATTGTAGAATCTATTGATCGATCGCCGGCATCTTAGTAAAGGGAATAACTTAATTTGTGGTGATCGGAGGTGATGGGTTCCCTTTAAAGGACCGTCTGGTCACCTAAAAAGATTCTTTTTTATATGGGCAGGAGAGAAACAAATTACCCACTGGAGGCGAAATCTAAAAGATACCCCGAGGTCCGCTCTGTCCCTTGGTCACATGGCCAGAAGAATGCATCACTTCCTGCTCTTCGCCCCATGGGTCACCCTCCGTCTCGCCCCGGCTGCTTTGTGACATAGCAGTCGTATTGCCGCACATGTTATCTGGATCTGTTGTGGCTGCTTTGATCATTAGTAAGGATGTTTCTAGAGCAGCACTGATGGTTACGGTACCAGCAGCAGTGTGTAATGACATGTGGAGGATAGGACTGGTGTTGGGGGAGAAGGACCTGCGAGGAGACAATGCAGCGGTCAGACATCCCAATTAATGTGAATCATCTAAATAGTCCCACTACTGATCCCTCCCCCATTTTAGGGGTCCGATAATCCCCTGAGTTCTAGACATACAGATGTGACACATTGTACCCTGATTGTGAGATCATTCAGAAAGTTATCTTATCTTAACCCACTAAGGCCCATTTACACGTAACGATTATCGCTCAAAATTCGTTCAAATGATGCCTTTTGAGTGATAATCGTTGCGTGTAAATGCGACCATCCTTTGCTTTTCAGCCAAACAATGATTTTTAGTTCAGCATGAAGACCTGCTTATAGCAGGGACCGCAGGCTGTGTTCTCCGCGGGCAGCGCTGATAACATTGTTATTAACTGGCAGCTCTCAGCAGAGCAAAGGACATGTAATTGAAGAACAGACCGCCTGCTGTTCTGTAAATACATCTCCCAAATGCTCAGTAACATGCAAATGATGTTAATTAGCTGCTAATGGACATTAGTGCCTATTAGTAGTTATGCAAAATGATCACTCAAACTTTTTTAAACAATTTTGAGTGATCCTCTTTACGTGTAAACGGGGCTGATCTCTTATCTTATCACAATAAAGTGAATTGTAAAGTAATTACAAGTTACATTAAGAGTGAAACTAAAGAAAGACCCGTCTGTATGTATATCCCAATGAATCTGTTCTTGTTGACTCAGGATCTAGTAAACCAGTCACATTTTAACCCCTCACACCCCATGAGATACATGTACAGTAGTGCTCAAAAAATAACATCATAAACCTGATAAATCCCTGTTTTTACACATTACTACCAGTCCACCCCGTATCCACACAGCATATAGCAGCGCTGGATTCTCTTTTCTCACTTTGTGAATTATAACTATGTTCACCCTGTGATTATCCCGCTGTCTACAACCGAGGTCCCACAACCCGGGTATTTCCATTGACGCTCTCCCGGCCATCTTTTTTGACGGCTCTATATGTCTGTGAAGTTCTGTGATTGCCTACATGGACCATAGGTGAGGTCATCCAACAGCCCCCACACCAGATGAGTCCATCTGCACTTTATATTTAAACTATTCATTATGTATTCTTACTTCTCCTCCTTGGAGCAGAAACACTACTTTTAACATGATGTTATAGTGAGCTTTCGAACCTACTCAGGGTTCTTCCTCAGGCAAATGGAACAGATCTGAAGATGCATTTATATAAATAGATATACACATGATCACATGTGAGGGCACAGACATGGTGTGATTAATAAGCACTTAGATAAATACCAGAAAGGGATGAGCAGAACAGTAAATACCTAGTCCAGTGACAAGGTAGGTGAAAGTTGCCTGGTCTCTAAATTGGTGTTAGGGGGTCACCAGGCCAGCGTGTTACCGCGGCTCATATTCTCCACTGATGCAAACCCCCCCCCCCCCTCCGAGATTCATTTAGTTTTTCATAGTATCAAACATGGTCATAAATTTGTACTCCCAAATTCTTCTATAACGCTGGGATTTGAAATTGCCTTTAAGTATAATGTATTTTAACAGGGGCAGTCTCGGTCCAACTTGTATATTTAAGGAACTTTACTAGGTGGACCCTCAAGCTAGAAATATTAAAATATAACTTTTATTAATAATAACTAAAAAGAAAAAGAAGAACAAGCATACATATATAGAATCCGATAGAGAGTGATAAATTTAAGTCTCTGCCACTGTTTGTAGACAATTGAGGACCGATCAGGCTGAGTGCATTATTTGCACTCAACTATTACGTATTATCGGTCTTACAAAGTGACTCAATAGTCCAAGTTTATAACGCGCATGTCATTCTGATGGAGAAAATGACATATGCAAAACAACTAAATGTTTTAAGCGTAACCCTACGCGTTTCCCCCACACAGTGGGTTCTTCAGGGGTTTCGATACGCTCAGTCCAGTGGTATACTGGATAGTGGCTATGAAAGAAGGTGCATAATAACGCCTCAAAGTATTCAGACTTGTAAAAATGAATGAGCCTTGAATACCGAGGAGTCAAAAGTATAGATCTGTTTTTCAGGTGACTACAACCAAACCAATAGTTTGATGGTTGTTACCGGATGGTATAGTCGCCTGGCAGATCTATAATATCCCAGTTCCTACAATATCGATCATTGGGAAAGGGGATAGGCTTTAAGAACAAGTCTACTCTTTTGGTTCGAGTTTGACCGGGATAATGTTCCACGGTCACACAGGATTTTTTCGCCGTCAGATTTAGTATACAAAAATAGCTATCTAAAGCCCTCTGTTGGTGAAAGATAGTTGTTCAAGAAAGTAGTTAGATAGAAATAAAGAGACCTATACTAATCCCTCAATGGAGTAGTCCCTATGTCAGAGCTTTAGAGGAAAACTGAAATCAAATAAATGAAAAAAACGGCGGCATGTCAGTCCTAGTCCTATCCTTTAAGTATAATAACTTGCATATATTCTATATTGTGTCCGTGACTAGAATAATGTGGCTGAGCGCCCCTCACATGTTGTCCCGGAAAATACAGTGATGTGAATGGGCCATAAGAGGGAGTTGTGTGAAGAGATATAAATCTAGATCCTGCACATGTATGTGATACTATTACACTACACGTATGTCGTTACTACAGCAGGGGAGACTCTCGTGTGGATCTCTGATACATGAAGCTCTCAGTATAATCCACAGCTCATCGTTACCCTTCTGTTTTCTAACCAGAACCTCCGAGTTCCTGGGTGACACCGGTGGTCGTCGCTGTGGTGGTCGTCGCTCTTGTTGCTGCGGTTGTTGGATTTCTCCTATATAGAAGTAAGTATCAGTATAGCGCTATATTCACACCGCCGGATCCATGTGGCGCTCAAGAAAAACCGGGAGCAAAACCCTTTAGAAGCCCATGATGATCACGGATCCCTCACATTGTGCGCTATTCAAGTCTGTGGAAATGGATGAGAATACAACAAGCAGATGGATTTCATGTAGATCATCAGTCCGTGTGACACATCAGCCTAGTGAATGGCCTCATGGACTGTTATGGGGATTCTCATTTACAGGAGCGGACGAGCCGGTGACGTCATCAGTTCACACTCAGGCAGTCTGTTTAGGCAAATTACCGTTGGGAATCGTGAACTTCTCCTTCACTTATCATTCAGTGTTTTCTCATTCCTGTGAAACATAATGACTGATCGGTGTTTAACTGCAACGAGAAGGCAACGAGCTGACGATGATTTTATGTCGGCTGAAGCTGAATGATGAATGAGAAGCGCACAAATCTCATTTGTTGTTCAATTATTGATGTTTGAACTGAACAATTTCGTTCACTTTTGTTTGTTTATATGATTTTTAATGATAGTCGTTCCGTCTAAATGCACCTTAAGGCTGGGTTCATACGGGGCGAAATTTCCACCCGCGGCTCCTAAACCCAGGATTAGTCAGCAGAGTGGACGAGATTTTGCAGATCTCTTCACTGATCTTCTCTGATCTCCTGCAGTCCCCCCTGGCAATGTACGCTACGTCACTAGTTCACAGCCTAGGAGGGAGTGCCGAGCTGTTGCAGATACCGTGTATGCATACTGTCTCTGCAATAGATCAGCATTCCTTCCTAGATAGTGAGCGCTACATCACAGAGACGTGACCTTCACTGACCTGCAGGAAGAGGAATGCAGGCTTCATAACAACGAGAAGAGGATCCGCCTGGCTGGAGGTGAGGTGACCCTGGGGACTAGAGAAGATCAGCGAGGAGAAGATGGCGTAAGGAGTCGGCCTGGGAAAGAATATGTCCGTATAGATTTTATGACAAAACCCCTTTAAGCCAAAATAAGTGTTATAAGGTCAGACAAAGGAGTCTAAAGATGAGCCAGATTTCTCACCCACATGAGCCACTGTGATAAATCTGCCCCTCCTCAGACCCCGGTGCGCACATCAGGCTTAGTTTGTACTTCATTCCTCGGGATCAAGATAATCAACTAAATATCCAAAACGAATAAAAGCCCCATCTGTCCCCCAACATGGGGGGGGGGGGGGTGACCGGACATTTCCATAAGAGTTGGCTGATTGTTCCCAGCATTCCTCTCTCATCTGTCACCAATTATAATGGACTCTTCAGGTTTCCTAATTTCATCTCCTCTTCTTATTTTAGGAAATAAAGCTGGGTACAGGACGGCCAGCAGTGAGTATTCTGTGTCTGCGGCTCCGCTGGGGGGTCTCACTATTGGTGACGATGACTGATGTGCTGTTAGTGATGGAGTATGGAGGACAGTATATGATGTATATGAGAGCGGCTGTGACTGCGACTCCCAAGTTGTGGAGACAGTGAAGTGTATTGTTGGCTTCCATTCGCGTCTATGAGAGATACAGAAAGACATCGGACATCCATCCTGTTACTGCAATCTGATTCATCTCTGGCCGTGGCATACAGATGGGTATTCCATATCAGCCACGGCTGACTGAGATGGCAATACCCCTTTAAGTGCAATTTTATAATAATCCTCAATTTAAGGCAATTTTCACACAGCTGAGAAAAATATGCAAAATTTGTGCTTTGTGAGACGCACAAATATGAAGCCCATTAAAAACAATGGGAGAAACTCTGCGATCCTCCACAGCTGTCAGCCACGGCGGAGGATTGCTACTTCTCCAATGTGATGCAAGGTGGTTTTGATATAAAAACGCCTCGTATCTGCGGCGAACTTGCATGTTAGTGAGTGCGATATCGGCTGTGATTCACGGCTCGATATCGCACTCGCCCATGTGATATTAGCCCAGAGGTATTGTTCCACCTTGGACATCACTTTAATATTGGAGCCGCCTTGGCAGATTTGTTGGGTAAAGTCACGGCCGGCCAGATATTTCCCCACTGATGTCAGGAAAATACTGTGCATGTGAAGTCACATGACCGTCCGCAGAACGGAGATAATCGCTGTCTGGACGAAACTAAACCAGAAGGATTTTCTGCCATCCATGAATGAGGAAAAAATAACAAACAATCTGTACAAAAACTGTAAAGCAAAGAATTTACAAAGTTCCTAAACTTTACATTTTAGCTGTGAAACATTAATGCAGAATGTCGCTTTTACATAATGTCCTATTTTTGCAGCTTCAGAAACATCATCTGACTCTAATAATACCGCCAGAGCCTAACGGTGAGTGATAATGTCTTATATAAGCGCTGCCACCATGTAATGAGATGTGGAATGTGCTGCTGCGTAGGATATCCAGGAAAGCGCTGTATGTTTGTGACTGAAGTATAGAAGTTCAGCTGTTGGAGGCGTCTGCTGACAAGATTGTTGACCGTCTCCAATGAAAACCAGCTTAGTGTGATAACAGCTCAGGACCGGCGCAAAGCATGTGACATAATTCTATCTACAGCTCTGTCCATTATATATAAGCTATATACAGAGCTGCTCTGAGCCGTCGGGTCCTTTACAATATGTTGGTTCTCACTTCCTGCTGTAATAACACTCATGTAATATTATACTGTATTGTCTCCTGTTCTAGAAGGTTATTGATCATTTAGGGTATTATTAGCCCCGTACAATGACCTCTGATGGGAATGTTCTCTACTATTCTCTCATTACAGAACCGGACAAGTTTTCTTCTGGGATCCAACAATTCTCCCCTATAAATCTGTCATTATTTCCTTGTGTGATATAAGAGGATCCTGCCGGATACAAGAATCTCAGTCTGTTCAGCCGAATCCTCGTATATAACAGCCTCTCCGGCAATATCACCCGCAGGAACATCTCCCAAAGCTGAAGAGAGTTGAAGTTCCTAAGTTCTGCACTTCTGTTCCCCAGAGAGGTTACTATTAGAGATGAGCGAGCACCCAAATGCTCGGGTCTTTTCATAAAATTCGAGAGTTCTACTCGAGTAACGAACCCCATTGACTAAAATGGGAGACTCGAGCATTTTTGTATGTGGGACGCCGGGTCCCGAGCTTTTTTTCTTCTTGGTTCGTGTTTCTCTCCCTCCCTCTCCCCCTTACTGCCAGACAAAAAAGTTTCCAATGGTGCGCACTGCGTCGCGGTGGGGCCAAAAGCTGGGGCGGTGTCGAACACGATTTGATGCTCGTTCGAGTAACGAGAACCATCGAGTACGCTAATACTTGAACGAGCATCAAGCTTGACAGAGTACGTTCGCTCAACTCTAGTTACTCTACTGCTGGGATTTGTAGTGTTCACTGAGCGTCCAGCCGGCGCCTGACGGGTCATTGATATGATGGGACACTGATGGAAATATCCATCTGATGACTTCTTAATAATCACTATGTGCCGTCACGGTGTCACCGGAGGTCCCCACTACATGGGTCTTAAGGTACATTTACACACAATGATGATCGCTCCTAATTCACTGCAAAGCCATCTTGAGCGATAATCGCTGTGTGTAAATGTGTGCCCATTGGGCACTTACCGGGCAGTTCTGTCCATCACTGAGTTCAGCTCAGCATAAAATCCATCCTCGGACCGCATGCTGAGCTCTCCTTGGGCAGCACTGATAACATTCTTTCATATACATGCAAATGAAGCTACTTGTTGTTTAATGGGCTGATTAACCCATTAGTAGCTAACACAAACTGATCGCTCACAACTGTCAGTGTCTGATGAATTCTGAGCGATCATCTGTGTGTGTAAATGGACCTTTAGCTATTTCGCTGTGAGGACATATCAGAGGGAGGGGTAACTTCTGTGTGTGGAAAGATTTTTAAAGAGGCTGACTTAAAGGGGTTGTCCCAACTTGACAACCTTTGACCTTCTGCTCTGCTAGAACATCTGGATGTCATAGAAGGCGGCCCCTTAGGGCTGTGGAGAAAACGTCAGGTTTTTGGTGAAGTCGATAAAAATATGCCCGCTCCAACTCCAAATAAAAATGTTATATATTAGCGTACAATAATCCTGATGTCACCATTTACTGCAGTACAGGTATTACTATTTATTATACATGAGCCATTTATGAAGGAGTCAGAGGTTCGGCTTACTGACTCCTCGGCTCTTACTTGAGATGCCCCTTTATCAGCCATAAAGCAAAGCTGCTGGAAAGAGCCACTGCGGGGAATGTGTGCCCACCAGCCGGTCCCCAGCGATAATGACTGGTCAGCGGTAGTTTCAGCGGTCGGACCCGGGAGATCAGCTTTCCTGGGAGAACTATTAAGAGGATCCAATAGTAAATGACTTTTGTGATACATTTGTTATCCGGCCGGTTCTCTTCTGATCAGACGTCTCACGTTCTGCTGATGTTTCCTTTACATTTCCTTGATAATTACAATAAGGTTTCGGGGTTCAGGCTTTACAGTTTTCACTATCTTACACTAATTTACAATAAAAGTGCCTTACAGCTTATAACATGGAGGACAGGATCGGCTTATATAACATTATATCGCTTTATTTCAGGCTTTTCATATCTTCAGTAGGGATTTCAGTTACATTTTATTGTATTTCATGATTTGATGTAATTTAGTGGATTGTTTTGTGTTTGTACAACGTGATATCAGCGCAGGAGACGTCACACCGCACAGGTAACAGTTGTATCTGATGTAAGGCACAGTTATCCGTTCTTCCATATTACAGGGAGATGTCTGCTGTAAATAGACTAAAGAATAGTTCTTCATCCCTCCAGTCCTCACACTGCAGACCCCATACAAGATCCAGCTCAGGAGCGCCCCCCGCTGGCCGCTCTGCAGGGATTAGTCATGTCACATCTACAATACAATACAAAAAAACACACGTCAGGGAGGCGCTACCTGTGTCGGCTTGCAATTATTAGTTCTTTAGAGTAATCACTAAGAGTGAGTTAGAATGCATAAAAAATGAATCAATTAGACTCACCCGGTGTCTGGCGAGCACCCCTGTGCAGGGGTCTCACCAGCACCTCCACATCCTCGTCGGCTTTAAAAATCCCCTGGCGTGTCCGTTCGGCTGCTGGGCTTCTGTGTCCTGCTAGCTGGCAGGACCCACTCGAAGTGTTTTTCGTATATAAACTTGATCACACTGTTTTGAGAATCACCCCCCTAGAATGCATAAATTCTAAATCAGTACAGGAACTCAGACAAAAAGAAATGTACTGGATTTTTAGACTCAACACACTCACACCGAACGGCTTAAACGAGGTACTAGAAAAAATTTGAGACACCACACCACTTTTATTGTTGTTTTTAAAAAAAAATTTTTTTAAAAATTTAAAATTTTTTTTTTATATTTTATTGTATATATTTATATATTTGGCATATAAGTTATATACATATTAGTAATTTTTTATGTGTAAAGTTTTATTATAATTATAGGCAAGCTATTTGAGGCATACTAATATATAATGGTAACCATACAAATGTACGAATATATATAAAAAGAGACACGGATGTTACAAACTGAAGGAGAACCATCCATAAATTATTTATTTATTAGTTTATGTATCTATTGTATGTATTTATTGTTTATTATTACATATATGTATCACCTAGTAGAATACAGTCTATCCAAAGATATAATAAGCATGTCTTTTTTAAATGTAATCATGTTATGATAAGATTGAAAAAGCATTTTATTCAGGTTTTTAAATATGTATTAATTCTCTTTTGTAAACGGCAGCATCCCTTTTCAAATTATCACTCTATTTTTTCCTAATATCACTACCCACTGAGTATCCTACTCCATAACATAACACTCCCCCCCCCCTCTTTTTTTTCATAATAGATCAATATACTCCAATTATGGGACGTTTAGGGCAAATTATTAACATTATCATTATTATATCTTTTTTTATATATAAATATTTAATTTTATGTGGAGTAAACCAGTGGGTATATTTAAATATTATTAAACAATAAACTTATAGTATATAGATAGGTTCATTAATGAAATAACTTCTGCTTAAAACTCCAGATAGCTAAAGTTAATTTAAATAGTATATAGAAATTGTCTATTTTGTCTTCTCAACACAAATGAGGACTGCCGAAAGCGCTCCAAAGCAAACGGCTCGAGATATTCTCCCCGGTCGTCAAGGATACAGTTTGTATACAACACGATAAGTGATATGACTAGATAGGAGAGACACGCGGTGTTTACACAGTATTCTAACGTAGCTAACGCAAACAGCGTAAACACCGCTGACATAGTGATTGACAGCCCAGGAACCTATTAACACGGAGATAGAACGCTCTGGGCGTACGGCTTCACCCAGAGCCGGCATACGTCACCATACCCGGAAGTACTATGCCGTTTCCCTCTCCTGACATGGCGCCTCGCATCTGACAGACGCATGGGACGCCGACACCCGAAACCAGCGCAACGAATGGGATCCTGCCGCCCAAAAGTGAGTTAACTATATATAGAGTGTATATGTAATATTGTAACTATTGTGCTTGATAAAGTCGTTGTGTGAACGACGAAACGCGTTGCACAGAGGATATTAAGAATAAAAGTTTGAAGCAAGTGGTGTTTGTAGCCCGACCCTGGTGTTTAGGTCCCAAAGAGCGCGGGCATTTTCTTTTTTCATCAAGTTTATATACGAAAAACACTTCGAGTGGGTCCTGCCAGCTAGCAGGACACAGAAGCCCAGCAGCCGAACGGACACGCCAGGGGATTTTTAAAGCCGACGAGGATGTGGAGGTGCTGGTGAGACCCCTGCACAGGGGTGCTCGCCAGACACCGGGTGAGTCTAATTGATTCATTTTTTATGCATTCTAACTCACTCTTAGTGATTACTCTAAAGAACTAATAATTGCAAGCCGACACAGGTAGCGCCTCCCTGACGTGTGTTTTTTTGTATTGTTTATACGACCTCATCCCCATTGGGGGGAGATCGGTTATTTTTCAGGAGAGATAGCGATTCCAGGTGCGGCTTTATGGAGCAAATTAAGAAAGCATGGCTATTGATAGATCTGAAGGTCGAGGAAGCCCTGGAGGCAGTAAAAGAAGATCTGCATAAAATAAAAACTGACTGTATTCCCCCCCTTACCAAAGAACCGTTAGAGTGGATGGCAAAGGAAGGAGAGGAATTAAAAGGAAAATATATAATCAGGGATTGCATACAGGATATTTGGAGGCATTCATTGGATATAATTTTTTTAAAGATATACAAGGAGAATCAAGTGTTCCCTAGAGGTTTGAGAGTTAATATAACCCCAGCATTTCAGCAAGATGAAGACTTTGTGGGCCAATGGGCACTAATGCTGAATACTTTCTCTACTTTAATGTCTGAGAGGCTTATTATGAAACGTATGTCCATGTTGTCTGATTGTATTAAAAAATTAAATGTGCATGAGAGTAAGGAAGATTTGATATATGATGTATTATACTCCATGGAAAGACTTGAAAAAGAGACTATTACTAGGAAAATTAAAAAATTAATACGAGACTCACATGACTTTAAAAATAAAAACTATTTTCCCAAAGATTACAGAAGGAAAATGAGAAAACAATCCCCTTATAATAACAACAGCCAACAGAGATGTGGGGAGAATAATAAGAATAATGACTATGCATATACCCATGAGAGGGCAGAATATAATGGCCATAATAATAGCCATGGAAATAAAATGAGCACATATGGGGGACATAGTAATCACTGGGGAAATAGATCAAATACTAACTATACATATAGAAAACAATTTAGACAATGGGATAATAGGCAAATAAATAATAGATATGGAAATCGCTCCCGACTACAAAATGTGAATAATTTTGGACAGAGACAAGAGAGAAAGGGAGAAAAAACTAGAAGACAAAATTGGCATGAGGATAGAGATGGAACAACACGGCAAAGGGAGCAATATCAAGAAAAAGCGGAGGAACAAAGACCATACCTGATGCGGAGAAGAATGATCACAAATAATTCTGATAATATGACACAAACATACATTACCGGATCTATAAATAAACACAAATATCCAAGGGGCCCACAAACGGAAAATTGGAGAACACCCCCGATGAACCAAGGGGGAGCGAAATATTTGGATGAAAATGCCCATGCCCTTATCACTGTGGACTCCACATTTTGCAGTACAACAGACCACACCCCCAAACGGGTTAGAACCTCCAGCTCAGGAAGGAGTAAGAACTATAATCCATCTAATGAGTGCGCTCAAGAACTTATGTCATTTACACCAGAACTAATTTTACAGGAGGTGGAAAGTGCATTACTAACATCGCCTATGGCAAACTCACCAACGGACATATTGGATCTCTGTATTTCAAATACAGAGAACAGAAGAAGGTCCAATGGAATGGGACAAGTCTCCAAACCAACGGAATATCGAGCTTTTTTAGACAAAGCAACGGATCAGATGCCCCTTACAACATCGAGAATCGTCCTAAGAACGATACCAAAGAACAACACAGCCTCCCACAAGAATGGCGCAACTCAGAGACCCAATGTGAATCAAACAGCAAAATCGAAAATAAACCAGTTTTACCTTCCAATGAAACCAACGAACAGGATAGAAAAAGAAAGACCAGAAGGGGGAAAAGGGGGGGTAGAAGGAGGAACAAGAACAAAAGAAACCCCCCAAATGAAGAAATAGTGTCCTTCGAAGAGGCCAAAAGTCAGGGCATTTTCAATATATCGAGCTATATGTTAAGACGGAAAGAAGTAGACATTTTAGCCAAGGGGCTCTCTTTTAGCCCCATGACCAAGTCAAATCTGTTTGACTTATTTGTGGATCTGAACAGCTTTATACGCAAATTAACCCTTAATAGATACTTCATGATCCAAGAAATGAATGGGAAGGACAGGCAAACGAATGGGGAACAAATCGAACAAACATTCAATATTGACGACCCCATAGCGACTGACCTTAAACCTATAAGCAGATTCTATCCAGTGGAAGTAAAAGGGGAGTATATACAACTTTTTTATAATAAAGTTATGAAAGAATTTAAACAGATGTGTCAGAAGGATATGAGAACACAACGAGGGACAGACAATCTCACGAAGAACCAGAGAGTCACCTTAAACAATCTGATGAAACAAGAAGACATAGTCATTAGGAACGCGGACAAAGGGGGGGGGAATGTCATCCTCGATTATGCTAAGTATGACCATGAAGCAACGAGGATTCTTCAGGATATAAAATATTACGAGAAACTAAGTAGGGACCCCACAGAAATAACGAAAGCGAAATTCTATCAACTACTTCAGGATGGATATAGGGATAGATGTATCCTGAAACCCGAATATAAATATTTGCTCGAAACACCCATAGGCATGCCGTATTTCTATTATTTGCCTAAAATACACAAGGATGTTTTCAACCCTCCGGGCCGACCCATCATTGCCGGTATGCAGGCTATAACCAACAGGCTGTCAGAATACATCGATGTGCAATTGCAAAAATATGTCAAGAACTTGCCATCATACCTTAAAGACACGGGTCACCTATTGGACACGATTAAACAGATCCCCTGGAAAAATTCATACAAGTGGTGCACAATGGACGTGGAAGCCTTGTATACAAACATTGATCACGAGGCAGGTATTTCAGCAATAAATGAAACACTGGAAGAAGACCCCCTTATGCCAAAAAATCAGAGGGAATTTTTGCTACGAGCTATTTAATTTATACTAAATAATAATTTTTTCACGTATAACGGGAGTTTCTACAGGCAGATAAGAGGGACTGCAATGGGCACGATTTGTGCCCCAAGCTACGCAAATTGTGTCATGGGGGTCTTTGAAAAAGATCGATTCTTAGACCACAGGGTCATTCTATATAAAAGATATATAGATGACCTGTTAATAATCTGGGATGGTGAAGAACAGGAACTGGAAACTTTCATCAAAAATCTAATGGAAAATAAGTTTGGATTCAAATTTACATACACTATTGATCCAAATAAAATTGTATATCTAGATCTGGAGTTATCAACAAAAGAACAAGACATCATTACCCGTACTCATTTCAAGGCTGTGGATACCAACAGCTATCTGGATTTCCACAGCTGTCATCTAAAACAATGGAAAGTTAATGTTCCATATGGACAATTGAAAAGGGTGAGAAGAAACTGCACCACTCAAGAGGACTTTGAAGATCAAGCCAAATTAATTAAAAAAAGATTCTGTGATAAAGGATATCCAATCACTATAATTAATTCGGCCTATGAGAAAGTGACGGAAGAACAAAAGACCAACAATGAACAGAACATGGAAAAATCCAAGAGCAATGTAGAAAGAAAAGAAAAATCTAGCAAAAGGTTTGGAATTACATTTACAACGAAATACAGCAAACAGTTTGGTAATATAAAGAAAATCATGAAAAATAATTGGTCATTATTACAGGAAGACCCATTTTTACAAAAAATCATACCAGAAAGACCATTATGTACCTTTAGGAGAAACAAAACCCTCAAAAATATACTTGCACCCTCATGCCCGAAAAAGGAGAAGAACAGAAAACGGGAACAGGAGAAAAAACAAAAAGGACCAAAAGGCGTCTATAGGTGCGGGGACAAAAAATGTAAATGCTGCGAAAACATATCTAATGGAAGAACAAATATTGAAGTAAGAGAAGGAGGATCTATAGAGATCAATCAACGATTAACGTGTAAAACGGAAGCAGTAATATATATGCTGGAGTGTCCCTGTCACCTTAGATACGTAGTGAGAACGATTAATGCACTAAGAGACCGAATGAATAAACATCGCAGTAATATTAAAAACGGTTTCTTAAAACACAGTGTCTCTAGACATTTTTTAAATGAACACAATAGAGATCACACTGTTTTGAGAATCACCCCCCTAGAATGCATAAATTCTAAATCAGTACAGGAACTCAGACAAAAAGAAATGTACTGGATTTTTAGACTCAACACACTCACACCGAACGGCTTAAACGAGGTACTAGAAAAAATTTGAGACACCACACCACTTTTATTGTTGTTTTTTAAAAAAAAATTTTAAAAAAATTTTAAAATTTTTTTTTATATTTTACTGTATATATTTATATATTTGGCATATAAGTTATATACATATTAGTAATTTTTTATGTGTAAAGTTTTATTATAATTATAGGCAAGCTATTTGAGGCATACTAATATATAATGGTAACCATACAAATGTACGAATATATATAAAAAGAGACACGGATGTTACAAACTGAAGGAGAACCATCCATAAATTATTTATTTATTAGTTTATGTATCTATTGTATGTATTTATTGTTTATTATTACATATATGTATCACCTAGTAGAATACAGTCTATCCAAAGATATAATAAGCATGTCTTTTTTAAATGTAATCATGTTATGATAAGATTGAAAAAGCATTTTATTCAGGTTTTTAAATATGTATTAATTCTCTTTTGTAAACGGCAGCATCCCTTTTCAAATTATCACTCTATTTTTTCCTAATATCACTACCCACTGAGTATCCTACTCCATAACATAACACCCCCCCCCCCTCTTTTTTTTCATAATAGATCAATATACTCCAATTATGGGACGTTTAGGGCAAATTATTAACATTATCATTATTATATCTTTTTTTATATATAAATATTTAATTTTATGTGGAGTAAACCAGTGGGTATATTTAAATATTATTAAACAATAAACTTATAGTATATAGATAGGTTCATTAATGAAATAACTTCTGCTTAAAACTCCAGATAGCTAAAGTTAATTTAAATAGTATATAGAAATTGTCTATTTTGTCCTCTCAACACAAATGAGGACTGCCGAAAGCGCTCCAAAGCAAACGGCTCGAGATATTCTCCCCGGTCGTCAAGGATACAGTTTGTATACAACACGATAAGTGATATGACTAGATAGGAGAGACACGTGGTGTTTACACAGTATTCTAACGTAGCTAACGCAAACAGCGTAAACACCGCTGACATAGTGATTGACAGCCCAGGAACCTATTAACACGGAGATAGAACGCTCTGGGCGTACGGCTTCACCCAGAGCCGGCATACGTCACCATACCCGGAAGTACTATGCCGTTTCCCTCTCCTGACATGGCGCCTCGCATCTGGCAGACGCATGGGACGCCGACACCCGAAACCAGCGCAACGAATGGGATCCTGCCGCCCAAAAGTGAGTTAACTATATATAGAGTGTATATGTAATATTGTAACTATTGTGCTTGATAAAGTCGTTGTGTGAACGACGAAACGCGTTGCACAGAGGATATTAAGAATAAAAGTTTGAAGCAAGTGGTGTTTGTAGCCCGACCCTGGTGTTTAGGTCCCAAAGAGCGCGGGCATTTTCTTTTTTCATCAAGTTTACATCTACAATACAGGGAAACAACGCTCCCTGCACCTTACGTTCCTGCGTGAAGAGGGTGAGTGGGGGTTGGGTTCCTTGGGGACCCCCGATAGTGATGCCAGGAGACCATGAGACTAATGAGGGGTCAGTAAGCCATCATTGTGCAGCAGATATTTACATCAAGGATGTGCGAATTGTACTGAATTATCTTTATATAGGAAGCTGCACATCGGCTTGTTGTACACGACATATAGTTGTATTATGTGTCTCCTGTGAAGGAACAAGCTCAGGTTGGGCCGGACGGGGGCAGTTCTGGTCACTAACAGTGAGTCGTGTTCAGGAGAGCATGAAGACTTCTACAAACATGGACACAGAGTTTTCATGGACGACCACCATGTTTTCGGGTCATTCCATACATCAGTGCAAAGAAATTCACCCATGTAGCTGCCATCTTTGGGAATGGTTGTCTGATAAAAGCAGCAGATCTGGTTAATGGAAGTCAAGCCCCATTATATCCCATACTATACAGAGTATTGGAATGGATTGCCTCGGGCCCACCAGTAAAATTCATCCTGGGGCCCACTGTACAGCCACATACTAATAATACCTGATCACCATTTGCAAATTCTCAGCCATGGAATTCTCCATACGCTTCAATGAAAAGAAAAAGTGGAAGAATACCATCCGGTCTCCATATGCCCCTAGATGTCATCTCAGCCACCCATGTGTCTATATAGATGTACAAACCAGTTTATTGTATGGATGTATAGGCTTGCTGAGATGTTTTCTTTTGCCTAGAGAATGGGAATAATTGTCACTGGGTGAACAAGTACAGATGCTGCAAAGTTTTACTTGATTTACCTGTTATGATAACTTTCTGTGCTGCAGTTTGTTTGCACTTTAAATTGCTTTACAATGGCTTGTGTTATGTGAAGAGCAAAAGAACTTTTGAATGACATAACTTGTCACAGAAAGCGATGTCAGCCAAATTAAACCTTGCTACATCTGTAAACAGGATGACAATGTAAGCCCTTCTACTGTGCGGGTCTGAAATAAATCCATCTCACAGTATGTTTCCTTTACTGACCTTCTACTGATTTAATTTATCAATAAAGTCCATTTGTACAAAGATCTGCCCTGTTGTCTTCCTGGCGCTGCATGGTGACTGATGCTAGAAGTCTCAGGGAAATAGGGACGGCAGCACCAAAGGAGTAGTTTGAGATACGCACAGATCACTCAGTTTCCATCTTTATTTGTAAGAAGTGCTCAGCATGTTCAGCAGCGACGTTTCCACATCATACCTTCCGTCTTGGTCACGCTTATACATACAACAACATTATCCCCATGAAATAGTAATAAACACACCCATAAAAATCACATGTGATGAAGCACACCTGTATCCTCGGACGTATGCTCTGGACATGGCTCTCATTTCATCCAGCGGCGTCTACCAGGTTAAACTGCGCAGAACCGGAAGTGCATCATGCCCACATCCATACATAAAGAGCAAGGGCTTCAAGAAAATGGCGTCCGCGCATGCGCACACCGCCAGTCAATATCCTAATGTCTCCACGCATGACCGGACGTGCGTCATGCCCACACTCGCTCAAAGAGGGCAAAAGCAAAGACCGCGCATGCGCACACTGTCACTTCGTTGGAGAGTACCGGGCAGGACCGCGCATGCCCCAACCCATCCATCAATCCACATCCGCTCAAACAGAGCACCAAAGTCCAGTGCTCAGGGGCAAATACCAAAGTATAGCACAAGTGTCCATAAATATCGATGTCCCCGATGCTATGGCCAGGTTGGTGCACAAGCCAGCGATATCATATATAGCCCACTAATATAAAGGAGGTCTAATCAACAATATATAACATCAGTATATTAAAGAGTGCCAATCACAGGTAGAAAATAACTATCAAACAAGTGAATCGGTCACAATCTGCGGATGGATCCTGCAAGTAGGATCCATAATGTACAACAGTTATAGAAAAATGGTAATGGCATAAAACATCACAACTAGAGATGAGCGAGTATAATCGCTCGAGCAATTGCCTTTAGGGAGTCTACTCGCTCATCTCTAATCACAACCAGATTAAACGGCTGCAAAAAGACCAACGAGGAATATACCCAAAAAGATGAAAACGCAATAGGCGGACACCAACACTACATAGTACCGATTCACAAAATTCTTATTTTTTTTAGGTTTTTCCACTTTTTTGCAATAAAAACCCTTTTTGGAAATCTTTTTTTTCCCCTATATCGCTGCATTCAAAGTCCTGTAACTTTTTTATTTTTCTATGCACGGAGCTCTATGAGGGCTTATTTTTTGCGAGACGAGCTGTAGTTTTTATTGGTACCATTTTGGGGAATATACGGCTTTTTTGATCACTTTTATTGCATTTTTTGGGAGGCAAAATGCTAAAAATTAGCATTTTGCCTCTGTTTTTTAGCGTTTTTTTAAATGCTTTTTGCCGTACAAAATAAAAAGCATGCGATCATAGGCTCTGGCAACACAGGACGCCTGTGTCTGGCGTCCTGTTGCCATGGCGACAGGCCGGGCTCTCTGCGATTATATCGCGAGAGCCCGTCAACTTCACAGAGGGAGCGTGCTCCCTCTGTGAACCCTTCCCATGCCGTGATCTACTTAGATCGCTGACAGACGGCTCCCACTGCGGGATAGCGTGAGATCTGCTATGATCTTGCACCATACCTATGATGTAAGGGTATGTCATTTTGCTGGAAGTACCACCCTGCCATGACGTACCCTTACGTCATGGGGTGGGAAGGAGTTAAATATAAGTCCTTCCCTGAAAATCATCCGTAGCTGTAAAAAATAAAAAAGACAAAAAAATGGTAATTCACCTAGAAGCGCTGACTGGTTCTTCGTTCCCATCCCCGGCAGTGTTTTTCTCTCTTCTGGTGGCCGGGGATTGAAAATCCCCACCTCCAGAAAGCGCTGCCTGTTATTAGCTGAGCACTGCAACCAATCAGAGGCATCGCTCAGTCATTGAATGGCAGCTGAGCACTGCCTATGATTAGTCCCTGCGATTTCTTCCCTCAAGACTTTGCCAGTCTTCACACACTGTTCACCTGCCACGCCCAGGTCACTTTCTAAGCCTACTTTGGCATACATCACTGCTTTTGTTCTGTGATCAGCAGGGAGATGTCACCAGGGATCGGGGTATGCGGTTCCCGGTCACATGATAACTGTTGTCTAATGGATAACAGCGATCATGTAAAGTAAAAAAAATGGAAAAGAAAAGTTTAAAAAGTGTAAGGATTGTGGATGTAGAACCACTGTGTCAACCTACCGGGTAGGTGAAGATCCAATCCAGCATGGCTGACAGCCAACCCCAGTGTGGGAGGTAAGATACCAGATGAACAGCCCCGTACATAGATGGAAACTAGGGAAGGTATCTTGCCCTGAACTGATAATCAGGAGAGGGAGACTCTTGCCTACAAGCGGAGCACTCGTCCCGATAAGGACGACCCCACAGTCTTCCTCTAGGCGCTGACTTAGGAGGATTAGCTGAACAGGAAACCAGGAACTATTAACCCTGGGAGTGCTGGAAGAGAGTGAATATAAGCTCAGGGAACAGAGAGAATGGGACGACGCCCATATTTGCCAGACACAGAAGCAGAGGATTGTGTCTGAACAGTGCACCTAACAAAAAGTTTTGTTTCACCTCCCCTCGCGGATCATAAAATTATATACTTAAGGCCCCCGGATTTATCCGCTGACCTTACCCCGACTTCCACGCACACACCCGTCACCAAAATGGTGGACACAAGCGCAAAAGTCGCGGATTGCATGCGTGATTTAAAATCTCCCTGCTGCTGGCTACCAAACATATCCGAGAGCCTGTAGATTTCACAGGAGGGTGCGATATGCAGTCCCTGGTCATGTGATCGCTGTTATCCAATGGATAGTGTAAAAGTTAAAAAAAGTTAAAATTTCACATCCCGTCACCGATTCAATCCATAAGGGGAAGTGAAATTACTAACCTAAGGCCTCCGGCGATGTCTTCCGACAATATCTTTATCCGTGGACCTCTCCCCAGCTTCAGCGCATGCGCCTGTCTGCAGAATTGTGGACGCAAGCACAGAAACTGGGGAGGGCCTGGGAAATTTAAAATCTCTTTGCTCCCGGGTACCAAAGGTAGCTGAAAGCTTGGAGCAGTGGCCTCGTTCATTGGCCCGGGGTTGTGTGATAAAAAAGGTAGCGATCTATTAGGCCGGTCTCACATGACTGGATAGAAATTGCAGATTCCGCAAGCGTTTGATCCGCGGTAATAAGCAAATGAATGAAATGCATTGGATTACACACTTCCACTCGCATTAGCGGGTTGGAATTACGTAATCCATTTAAAGAAAACAGAACACATGGGATCTTACGCTTTATTAAAACCTTACCAAACTCTTATAAATAACCGACACAGACACCAATATTGGATAAATAATGCCGCGGTGTTTATTAACGGGGTTACAAACATTGGGGAGAAATGTAACCAATAATAACCATAACACTTGCTGTAAACTCTGTTTTACAGACCCAAGTTTATTAACCAATCAATAACCATAACAGTTCATGTAAACGCTGTCTTACAGACACGAGTTTACCACCACCAAACTCTCCCCAAGTTTACCTGCCCACACGCCTAATGCGGGCGACAATCCCCCACCAGGCCATGGCATCCACTAATGACATGCCCCCCCAACACCCGCAGCCTCCTCAATCATCTACACAAATCCATATTAAAAATATCCAACACAATCTCTGACAAGTCTACTAGATCATTTCTATGGAAGCCTGGAACCAAACCTTCCATATCAGCATATCTAAAAAGAAAACATCCACCCCTGGCATGAGCTCCACCACCAGGTTAACCCTTCTCCGAATTCTCTCACTATATACAGACCTCGGCAAGGACAATAATAATCGAGGAACAATATCTGAAAAAACTATCACTGTATCCAGAACCTTGTTTCAATGCTCCACTTCTCCCTTTCAATGTCCCATGACACATCAATGTGTTCTCTCCTAGGTCATTAACCCCTAAATGTAAAATTAAAACATCCGGTCAGGGCCCACGTGACTCTCTAAGCCCACGTGACTCTCTAAGCCCACGTGACTCTCTAAGCCCACGTGACTCTCTAAGCCCATGTGATTCTCTGTGCCCACGTGACTCTTTATAGATCAGTTCAGCCATTAATACCCTCCACCTCATACATCTATTACCGCACCAAAAAAATTCAAACTGTGATCTGTACAATCCCACATTTTCGGAATAGCAGTGAACCGCTGCCCTTCTCCAAGCCCGGTACACAAAGGAGCGTCCAACAACCCACACAATACTTTTCTTAATTCCTAAAATGAAAAAAGAATTAGTACACCATATTATTCAGGCGCCTGTATAACGTAACACGAGATGAACCCCATCTGTCTACTTTTTCTTCAATAAAACAACACCTGTAAACAGTTTTAAGCACCATTATACATTAAAAGCAAGATAATGACTGTCCATCATCCCTGTCTCCCCGAGAACAAGACAGGGTCTAATACTAATTGCTCCATAAGATCTTACTTTTGCCATGTATAGCTGCCTGGACACTATTTACATTGATTTTTTATTTTTATTTTTTTATTAACTGCAACTAGGGCTTATTTTTGGAATAGGGCTTAAAGTTCAAGCATCCTCAAAAATCCTGAAAAATCTTGCTAGGGTTTATTTCCGGGGTAGGTTTTATCTCCAGGGAAACAGGGTACATGGATTAACCAAGAACCTGGTGCTTGCGGGCACAGACACATAAACGCCTGCAAATTCCTAACCAGGCATATATTGTCATGTAAATGAGCAAACAAGCGAATCCACACCGCTTTACCCATTTTGTCTTTTTTTATTTTTTTATTATTATTTTAAAGCTACCATGGTTTGCCACATCCTTAAAGGGGTAGTCCAGCGGCAGCAAGTGGGGTTATACACTTCTGTATGGCCATATTAATGCACTTTGTAATATACATCGTGCATTAAATATGAGCCATACAGAAGTTATTCACTTACCTGCTCCGTTGCTAGCGTCCCCGTCTCCATGGCTCCGTCTAATTTCAGCGTCTAATCGCCCGATTAGACGCGCTTGCGCAGAAGGGTCTTCTCTCTTCTGGTCGGTCCGGGCACGAGCTGCGTTCTGGCTCCGCCCCCTTCTACGCGTCATCGCGTAGCTTCGCCCCATCACGTGTGCCAATTCCAGCCAATCAGGAGGCTGGAATCGGCAATGGACCGCACAGAGCCCACGGTGCACCATGGAAGAAGACCCGCGGTGCATAGTGGGTGAAGATCCCGGCGGCCATCTTGGAAGAAAAGAAGAAAGAAGTTGCAGAGCGGGGATTCGGGTAAGTAACATTTTTTTTTTATTTTAACACATCCCTTGGGTTTGTCCTGCACTGAATGGGGGGGACTATGCAAAAAAAAAAAACGTTTCGGCGCGGGACAACCCCTTTAAGGCCCCAAAGTCACCTCTAAACAGCCGTACCTCATATGCTGATCTACACACTTCAGGCAATACTTTTAACAACTTCCCTAGCAAGCTAAATGTGATAGCAGAGTGTTGATCAGCGGCGTACACTACTGCCCCACAGCCCCTGATCAGCGGCGTACACTACTGCCTTACACCCGCTGATCAGCGGCGTACACTACTGCCCTACCGCCCCTGATCAGCGGCGTACACTACTGCCCTACAGCCCCTGATCAGCGGCGTACACTACTGCCTTACAGCCGCTGATCAGCGGCGTACACTACTGCCTTACAGCCGCTGATCAGCGGCGTACACTACTGCCTTACAGCCCCTGATCAGCAGCGTACACTACTGCCTTACAGCCCCTGATCAGCGGCATACACTACTGCCTTACAGCCCCTGATCAGCGGCATACACTACTGCCCTACAGCCCCTGATCAGCGGCGTACACTACTGCCTTACAGCCCCTGATCAGCGGCATACACTACTGCCTTACAGCCCCTGATCAGCGGCGTACACTACTGCCTTACAGCCCCTGATCAGCGGCGTACACTACTGCCTTACAGCCCCTGATCAGCGGCGTACACTACTGCCTTACAGCCCCTGATCAGCGGCATACACTACTGCCTTACAGCCCCTGATCAGCGGCGTACACTACTGCCTTACAGCCCCTGATCAGCGGCGCACACTACTGCCTTACAGCCCCTGATCAGCGGCGTACACTACTGCCTTACAGCCCCTGATCAATCGCTCTACCTGAAAAACAGAATTAATAGGTACCAGATTATACCATCTCTGAAAGAAAGCAATACCCGACAATACCTTCCAAGCTGAGTTATATGAGCTGCATCCTGAATGTTGGACTCTTCTTCCCTGAATTGCTGCATCAGCAAACAAGACTATGAAATAGCAGCCGCATTAATCTCACACCGACCATCTCTAACATCAATAAGAGGTTATATGTTAGACATAATCTGACTACGAACTAACTCCTGCCGACCGGCTCTTACCAACAATCACTCCATAACCATTACCCACTGATGTCAGCACCTCATGATAACTCCTCCGCTTCCACAAACTCCCATCACCAGGCTGACCGACCATTAAAGTCACAGATACCAACCATACCACTAGATCCTGCTTTAGCTCCCTTGATATCTGCGCATGCGATGTATGGGCCTTCCAGCCGCACATCACCACACATGACCTGCAAGAATAGCTGCCACCAATAATCATCACCTGTGAAGCAAAGAAGAATTTACCTGCTAACCGCTGCAGCTCCCTCCATGTAATCGTCCTTCATACATAATATCTGACTAATTAAACCCATAACTATGCACCCCTGACATTGGCAATTAGAAAAACCATCGCATGCTATCAATTGAGTACCTAAAAATGCCAACCGAGTACATGGACATACCATTTTTTCCGTTCGCCAGCGGCACCCCAAAATCCTCTATCCTGACCACATGCCCTCTAAAACTTGTGCCCCCCTCATTGCCCTGATACCCCATAAACAACAATCATCTAAGTAGTGTATTACACCAACATCAGGAAATTCCTTCCTCCCACCAACTCTAAAAATGAGGATAGTCCTAAATAATAGTAGGATGCCTTAGATCCCATCGGTAACGCCAAACCGGAAACCACAAGAATTAACACCCCAACCAATAAGAAGTTATCCAAATACTGCATCACATGACCGAAGTGCCATAATAAAGCCAATGTAGTCACATGATGCATATCTTACTGCCAGCAGCTCAGGAGCGCCTCAGCATTCAGAGAAGACTGCTTGGGGTAAGATAGATGATAAATAACCAGGAGGAGATAGACTCTGTCTGTGGCATCACCCTGAGGGTGCGTTCACACGAGCGCATAAACGGTGCGTTTTTAACGCCCAATCGTATATACGTGACCATCTGAGGCGTTGGTTTCGAATGTATTCGTTCGCATGGGCGATTTTACAGCGCGTAAAAACGGCAACCCGAAAAAAACACGGAACATACGTGACCGAAATACGCGCCAACGCATATTCGATGGCCGAAAAGATAGTTTGCAAAGTAGGAACAAACGATAATACGCTTTCTAGCTCTGGTCATGATCGCCGAAAAACGTTCTTTCCGGCGATTATACGCTGCGCACGTGCGAACGTAAATACGCCTACGCTCGTGTGAATGCACCCTAAGGGCGAGCACCCACTGGCGTTTTTTTACCTGCGTTTTGCGTTTTGCGTTTTTCCTGCACAGGCATAGAGATAACATGTGTTCCTGTCCACTGGCGTTTTTTTTGCGTTGCGTTTGCGTTTTTAACATAGGAACTGTCAGTTGCAGATGTGTCCCTATTTTTCTCCTAATGCACCCATGAATGTCAATGGAAATTAACGGAAAAGCCGCGAAAACGCCGCGAAAACGCCGCGAAAAACGCGCGGAAAAATCGCGGGAAACGCGGCGAAATAGCTGCGCTTTTTTCCCGCGGAAAACACAAACGCCAGTGGGTGCTCGCCCTTAGGGTGCGTTCACACGAACGTATATCGGCTCGGTTTTCACGCCGAGCCGATATACGTTGTCCTCATGTGCGGGGGGGGGGGGAGGCTAGAAGAGCCCAGGAGCAGAAACTCAGCTCCCGCCCCCTCTCTGCCTCCTCTCCGCCCCTCTGCACTATTTGCAATGAGAGGAGGCGAACCGGGGGCGGGGCTAAGTTCCGTTAATTAGCCCCACCCCCGTTCCGCCTCTCCCCATTGCAAATAGTGCAGAGGGGTGGAGAGGAGGCAGAGAGGGGGCGGGACCTGAGTTTCTGCTCCTGGGCTCTTCCAGCCTCCCCCCCCTCCTGCACATGAGGACAACGTATATCGGCTCGGCGTGAAAACCGAGCCGATATACGTTCGTGTGAACGCACCCTTAGGGTGCGTTCACACGAGCGCATAAACGGCGCGGTTTTGCGCCCAATCGTATAAACGTGACCATCTGAGGCGTTGGTTTCCAATGTATTCGTTCGCACGGGCGATTTTACGGCGCGTAAAAACGGCAACCCGAAAAAAAAACGGAACACATGTGAACGAAATACGCGCCAACGCATATTTGATGGCCGAAAAGATAATTTGCAAAGTAGGAACAAACGAAAATACGCTTTCTAGCTCTGGTCATGATCGCCGAAAAACGTTCTTTCCGGCGATTAAACGCTGTGCACGTGCGAACGTAAATACGCCTACGCTCGTGTGACCGCGCCCTTAAAGGGGACAACCTCTAATTGAAAAAAGGGGGGGAAGAATCAAAACGACCGGCAACTCTGCCCTCATCTATGTGATTAGCAATTTAACTACCTCAGGATCATAAATAACTGAAATTAACTTATTAACCCCTTCACAGCTGAGTCCCTTTAACTCATGCACATATAGGCCGTACCGGGAGCCTTCTTTAACCCCATCCCGCTCCAGGACGTACCGGTACGTCTTGGGAGCCTGGTACTTCCCGCAACAGGACGTACCGGTACGTCCTGAGGATAGCGCGAGATCACATAAGATCCCGCGCTATTCCGCAGCAAGAGCCGGCTGTCAGTCACAGCCGGCGTCCCGCTGTTAACCCCTTCCCTGCCGCGATCTAAGTAGATCGCGGCAGTGAAAGAGTTCACAGAGGGATCGCGCTCCCTCTGTGTCCCCGGCCGGCTCTCGCGATGTCATCGCGAGAGCCCGGCCTGTCACCATGGCAACAGGACACCAGACACTGGCGTCCTGTATTGCCTGTGCCTATAATCGCTGTATAAGCGATAAGGCATGGGAGAGCAGTAGCTCTGCCATGCCTTATAACAGCGATCATCAGTACAGTGCTGCAAGTCCCTCAGAGGGACTCGAATAGTGTAAAAAAAAGAAAAGAAAAACGTAAAAAAAAGAAAAATGTAAAAAAAATGTAAAAAAAAATTTTTTTATGCTTTTTCTAATATTAGCATAAAAAAAAGGTAAACAAAAATTAAAACCCTACATATTTGGTATTGACGCATCTATAAAGACGTGTACAAAAGGATGAACAAGATTTTATTTTGAACGACAAAAAGCGTTAAAAAAACGCTAAAAAACAGAGGCAAAATGCTAATTTTTAGCATTTTGCCTCCCAAAAATGCAATAAAAGTGATCAAAAAGCCGTACATGCCCCAAAATGGTACCAATAAAAACTACAGCTCATCTCGCAAAAAATAAGCCCTCATAGAGCTCCGTACATAGAAAAAGAAAAAAGTTACAGGACTTTGAATGTAGCTATAGAGAAAAAAAAAAGATTTCCAAAAAAAGGGGGTTTTATTGCAAAAAAGTGTAAAAACCTAAAAAAAAATTTAACAATTTTGGTATTGTTGTAACCGTACCGAACCGCAGAAAAAATTTAGTGTGTCATTTATGCTGCATGATTAACGCTGTAAGAAAAAGAAAAAAAATCTCTGGCAGAATTGATGCGTTTTCTCTCCCTGTTATCATAAAAAAAATAATAAAAGTTTTACGATATAGTCTATGTACCCAAAAGTGGCACAGATAAAAACTACAGCTCGCCGCGCAAAAAACAAGCCCTTATACGGCCGCGTCAACGGAAAAATAAAAAAGTTATGGCTTTTGAAAAATGGAGATGGAAAAATACCAAAAAAAAAAAACTTGGTCCTCAACGCCAAAATAGGCCGTGTCATTAAGGGGTTAATTAGCCGGCCCTACTTCCAATATGAGGGCCTCACTGGAGTCTTGCCCTATTGCAGGAAATTCTCTATTTCCTGGATGCAAGTAATTTGTACGGATTTCTGACTAAGGGTGCCCACCCACTGGCGATTTTTTTCCCTGCGAAATTCGCAGCATTTTTTTCTCTGCAGGTGTCTATGGGCCTTGTAATGTTAAAATCGCGATCGCGCAAAATCGCAATTTACCGCGAAATCGCGATTTTGCGCGATCGCGATTTTAACATTACAAGGCCCATAGACACCTGCAGAGAAAAAAATGCTGCGATTTTCGCAGGGAAAAAAAATCGCCAGTGGGTGGGCGCCCTAAAACAACCATAAATGGATGAGAGCGGCACAATATGAGCCCTCATGTCAGTACCCACAGCTCTTACCTCAGTACCCACACAGCTCCATTACCTCGATCACATAAATAACCACACATCCAGGTAGTGAGGCGCCCCAAGGATGTCTAACAACCAGCTAACTAGTCACACCGAGGTAACACCAACATCCCGGTAACCATTATTAACCATCTCTGTTCCTCCGGTCATCATTAGATTCTGCTTCTTTATATGAAAGAAACAGTTATAAAATAACAAGTAATTATAAACCAAATCTGATTAACAGCAGCAGCCGCCTCAACCACAGACTGCATACAGTGGTTACCTCACAGCTGACAGCCTGCATACAGTGGTTACCTCACAGCTGACAGTCTGCATACAGTGGTTACCTCACAGCTGACTGCCTGCATACAGTGGTTACCTCACAGCTGACAGTCTGCATACAGTGGTTACCTCACAGCTGATAGTCTGCATACAGTGGTTACCTCACAGCTGACAGTCTGCATACAGTGGTTACCTCACAGCTGATAGTCTGCATACAGTGGTTACCTCACAGCTGACAGCCTGCATACAGTGGTTACCTCACAGCTGACAGTCTGCATACAGTGGTTACCTCACAGCTGACTGCCTGCATACAGTGGTTACCTCACAGCTGACTGCCTGCATACAGTGGTTACCTCACAGCTGCCAGTCTGCATACAGTGGTTACCTCACAGCTGACTGCCTGCATACAGTGGTTACCTCACAGCTGACAGTCTGCATACAGTGGTTACCTCACAGCTGACTGCCTGCATACAGTGGTCATCCTCACAGCTGACAGTCTGCATACAGTGGTTACCTCACAGCTGACAGTCTGCATAGTGTGGTTACCTCACAGCTGACTGACTGCATACAGTGGTTACCTCACAGCTGACAGTCTGCATACAGTGGTTACCTCACAGCTGACAGTCTGCATAGTGTGGTTACCTCACAGCTGACTGACTGCATACAGTGGTTACCTCACAGCTGACAGTCTGCATACAGTGGATACCTCACAGCTGACTGCCTGCATACAGTGGTTACCTCACAGCTGACTGCCTGCATACAGTGGTTACCTCACAGCTGACAGTCTGCATACAGTGGTTACCTCACAGCTGACTGCCTGCATACAGTGGTTACCTCACAGCTGACAGTCTGCATACAGTGGTTACCTCACAGCTGACAGTCTGCATAGTGTGGTTACCTCACAGCTGACTGACTGCATACAGTGGTTACCTCACAGCTGACAGTCTGCATACAGTGGTTACCTCACAGCTGACAGTCTGCATAGTGTGGTTACCTCACAGCTGACTGCCTGCATACAGTGGTTACCTCACAGCTGACAGTCTGCATACAGTGGTTACCTCACAGCTGACTGCCTGCATACAGTGGTTACCTCACAGCTGACAGTCTGCATAGTGTGGTTACCTCACAGCTGACTGCCTGCATACAGTGGTTACCTCACAGCTGACAGTCTGCATACAGTGGTTACCTCACAGCTGACAGTCTGCATAGTGTGGTTACCTCACAGCTGACTGCCTGCATACAGTGGTTACCTCACAGCTGACTGCCTGCATACAGTGGTTACCTCACAGCTGACAGTCTGCATACAGTGGTTACCTCACAGCTGACAGTCTGCATACAGTGGTTACCTCACAGCTGACAGTCTGCATACAGTGGTTACCTCACAGCTGACAGTCTGCATACAGTGGTTACCTCACAGCTGACTGACTGCATACAGTGTTACCTCACAGCTGACTGCCTGCATACAGTGGTTACCTCACAGCTGACTGCCTGCATACAGTGGTTACCTCACAGCTGACAGTCTGCATACAGTGGTTACCTCACAGCTGACTGCCTGCATTCAGTGCTTACCTCACAGCTGACTGCCTGCATTCAGTGGTTACCTCACAGCTGACAGTCTGCATACAGTGGTTACCTCACAGCTGACTGCCTGCATACAGTGGTTACCTCACAGCTGACTGCCTGCATACAGTAGTTACCTCACAGTCGACTGCCTGCATACAGTGGTTACCCCACAACTGACAGTCTGCATACAGTGGTTACCTCACAGCTGACAGACTGCATACAGTGGTTACCTCACAGCCGACTACCTGCATACAGTGGTTACCTCACAGCCGACTGCCTGCATACAGTGGTTACCTCACAGCCGACAGTCTGCATACAGTGGTTACCTCACAGCCAACAGTCTGCATACAGTGGTTACCTCACAGCTGACTGCCTGCATACAGTGGTTACCTCACAGCCGACAGTCTGCATACAGTGGTTACCCCACAACTGACAGTCTGCATACAGTGGTTACCTCACAGCTGACAGTCTGCATACAGTGGTTACCTCACAGCTGACAGTCTGCATACAGTGGTTACCTCACAGCTGACAGTCTGCATACAGTGGTTACCTCACAGCTGACAGTCTGCATACAGTGGTTACCTCACAGCTGACTGCCTGCATACAGTGGTTACCTCACAGCCGACAGTCTGCATACAGTGGTTACCCCACAGCTGACAGTCTGCATACAGTGCTTACCCCACAGCTGACAGCCTGCATACAGTGGTTACCTCACAGCCGACAGTCTGCATACAGTGGTTACCTCACAGCCAACAGTCTGCATACAGTGGTTACCTCACAGCTGACTGCCTGCATACAGTGGTTATCTCACAGCTGACAGTCTGCATACAGTGGTTACCTCACAGCTGACAGTCTGCATACAGTGGTTACCTCACAGCTGACAGTCTGCATACAGTGGTTACCTCACAGCTGACTACCTGCATACAGTGGTTACCTCACAGCTGACAGTCTACATACAGTGGTTACCTCACAGCCGACAGTCTGCATACAGTGGTTACCCCACAGCTGACTGCCTGCATACAGTGGTTACCCCACAGCTGACAGCCTGCATACAGTGGTTACCTCACAGCTGACAGTCTGCATACAGTGGTTACCTCATAGCCGACAGTCTGCATACAGTGGTTACCTCACAGCTGACTGCCTGCATACAGTGGTTACCTCACAGCTGACTGCCTGCATACAGTGGTTACCTCACAGCTGACTGCCTGCATACAGTGGTTACCTCACAGCTGACTGCCTGCATACAGTGGTTACCTCACAGCCAACAGTCTGCATACAGTGGTCACCTCACAGCCGACTGCCTGCATACAGTGGTTACCCCACAGCTGACAGTCTGCATACAGTGCTTACCCCACAGCTGACAGCCTGCATACAGTGGTTACCTCACAGCCGACAGTCTGCATACAGTGGTTACCTCACAGCCAACAGTCTGCATACAGTGGTTACCTCACAGCTGACTGCCTGCATACAGTGGTTATCTCACAGCTGACAGTCTGCATACAGTGGTTACCTCACAGCTGACAGTCTGCATACAGTGGTTACCTCACAGCTGACAGTCTGCATACAGTGGTTACCTCACAGCTGACTACCTGCATACAGTGGTTACCTCACAGCTGACAGTCTACATACAGTGGTTACCTCACAGCCGACAGTCTGCATACAGTGGTTACCCCACAGCTGACTGCCTGCATACAGTGGTTACCCCACAGCTGACAGCCTGCATACAGTGGTTACCTCACAGCTGACAGTCTGCATACAGTGGTTACCTCATAGCCGACAGTCTGCATACAGTGGTTACCTCACAGCTGACTGCCTGCATACAGTGGTTACCTCACAGCTGACTGCCTGCATACAGTGGTTACCTCACAGCTGACTGCCTGCATACAGTGGTTACCTCACAGCTGACTGCCTGCATACAGTGGTTACCTCACAGCCAACAGTCTGCATACAGTGGTCACCTCACAGCCGACTGCCTGCATACAGTGGTTACCTCACAGCTGACTGCCTGCATACAGTGATTACCTCACAGCTGACAGTCTGCATACAGTGGTTACCTCACAGATGGCAGTCTGCATACAGTGATTACCTCACAGCCAACAGTCTGCATACAGTGGTTACCTCACAGCTGACAGTCTGCATACAGTGGTTACCTCATAGCTGACTGCCTGCATACAGTGGTTACCTCACAGTCGACAGTCTGCATACAGTGGTTACCTCACAGCTGACTGCCTGCATACAGTGGTTACCTCACAGCCGACAGACTGCATACAGTGGTTACCTCACAGCTGACAGTCTCCATACAGTGGTTACCTCACAGCTGACTGCCTGCATACAGTGGTTACTTCACAGCTGACAGTCTGCATACAGTGGTTACCTCACAGCTGACAGTCTGCATACAGTGGTTACCTCACAGCTGACAGTCTGCATACAGTGGTTACCTCACAGCTGACTGCCTGCATACAGTGGTTACCTCACAGCTGACTGCCTGCATACAGTGGTTACCTCATAGCTGACAGTCTGCATACAGTGGTTACCTCACAGCCGACAGTCTGCATACAGTGGTTACCTCACAGCTGACTGCCTGCATACAGTGGTTACCTCACAGCTGACTGCCTGCATACAGTGGTTACCTCATAGCTGACAGTCTGCATACAGTGGTTACCTCACAGCTGACAGTCTGCATACAGTGGTTACCTCACAGCTGACAGACTGCATACAGTGGATACCTCACAGCCGACTGCTTGCATACAGTGGTTACCTCACAGCCAACAGTCTGCTTACAGTGGTTACCTCACAGCTGACTGCCTGCATACAGTGATTACCTCACAGCCGACTGCCTGCATACAGTGGTTACCTCACAGCTGACAGTCTGCATACAGTGGTCACCTCACAGCCGACTGCCTGCATACAGTGATTACCTCACAGCTGACAGTCTGCATACAGTGGTTACCTCACAGATGACAGTCTGCATACAGTGATTACCTCACAGCCAACAGTCTGCATACAGTGGTTACCTCACAGCTGACAGTCTGCATACAGTGGTTACCTCATAGCTGACTGCCTGCATACAGTGGTTACCTCACAGCCGACAGTCTGTATACAGTGGTTACCTCACAGCTGACTGCCTGCATACAGTGGTTACCTCACAGCCGACAGACTGCATACAGTGGTTACCTCACAGCTGACAGTCTCCATACAGTGGTTACCTCACAGCTGACTGCCTGCATACAGTGGTTACTTCACAGCTGACAGTCTGCGTACAGTGGTTACCTCACAGCTGACAGTCTGCATACAGTGGTTACCTCACAGCTGATAGTCTGCATACAGTGGTTACCTCACAGCTGACTGCCTGCATACAGTGGTTACCTCACAGCTGACTGCCTGCATACAGTGGTTACCTCATAGCTGACAGTCTGCATACAGTGGTTACCTCACAGCCGACAGTCTGCATACAGTGGTTACCTCACAGCCGACTGCCTGCATACAGTGGTTACCTCACAGCCAACAGTCTGCTTACAGTGGTTACCTCACAGCTGACTGCCTGCATACAGTGATTACCTCACAGCCGACTGCCTGCATACAGTGGTTACCTCACAGCTGACAGTCTGCATACAGTGGTTACCTCACAGCTGACAGACTGCATACAGTGGTTACCTCACAGCTGACAGACTGCATACAGTGGTTACCTCACAGTTGACAGACTGCATACAGTGGTTACCTCACAGCCGACTGCCTGCATACAGTGGTTACTTCACAGCTGACAGTCTCCATACAGTGGTTACCTCATAGCTGATAGTCTGCATACAGTGGTTACCCCACAGCTGACAGTCTCCATACAGTGGTTACCTCATAGCTGACAGTCTGCATACAGTGGTTACCTCACAGCTGACTGCCTGCATACAGTGGTTACCTCACAGCTGACTGCCTGCATACAGTGGTTACCTCATAGCTGACAGTCTGCATACAGTGGTTACCTCACAGCCGACAGTCTGCATACAGTGGTTACCTTACAGCCGACTGCCTGCATACAGTGGTTACCTCACAGCCAACAGTCTGCTTACAGTGGTTACCTCACAGCTGACTGCCTGCATACAGTGATTACCTCACAGCCGACTGCCTGCATACAGTGGTTACCTCACAGCTGACAGTCTGCATACAGTGGTTACCTCACAGCTGACAGACTGCATACAGTGGTTACCTCACAGCTGACAGACTGCATACAGTGGTTACCTCACAGCCGACTGCCTGCATACAGTGGTTACCTCACAGCTGACAGTCTCCATACAGTGGTTACCTCATAGCTGATAGTCTGCATACAGTGGTTACCCCACAGCTGACAGTCTCCATACAGTGGTTACCTCATAGCTGACAGTCTGCATACAGTGGTTACCTCACAGCTGACTGCCTGCATACAGTGGTTACCTCACAGCTGACTGCCTGCATACAGTGGTTACCTCATAGCTGACAGTCTGCATACAGTGGTTACCTCACAGCCGACAGTCTGCATACAGTGGTTACCTCACAGCCGACTGCCTGCATACAGTGGTTACCTCACAGCCAACAGTCTGCTTACAGTGGTTACCTCACAGCTGACTGCCTGCATACAGTGATTACCTCACAGCCGACTGCCTGCATACAGTGGTTACCTCACAGCTGACAGTCTGCATACAGTGGTTACCTCACAGCTGACAGACTGCATACAGTGGTTACCTCACAGCTGACAGACTGCATACAGTGGTTACCTCACAGTTGACAGACTGCATACAGTGGTTACCTCACAGCCGACTGCCTGCATACAGTGGTTACCTCACAGCTGACAGTCTCCATACAGTGGTTACCTCACAGCTGACTGCCTGCATACAGTGGTTACCTCACAGCCGACAGTCTCCATACAGTGGTTACCTCACAGCTGACTGCCTGCATACAGTGCTCAGTTACCTCAGCTCAGACATGATACGACTAATAAAACACAATTGTTAAGCAGACATACCTTCCCCATCATCCCCTGACTCACCCTTTCTTTACAGCCTAGTAAGGGTTAACACTAACACATTTAAACTGACCCATCTACCTTAGGCCCCCATGCCCAGCACCCTGTGAGCCAAAGCTAGGAGCAGAGAGAAAGCACAATGGAAAGATTCACATGTCTTCCCCATAATGGACCCGCTCCTGGCTCCGGCCCGCTAAAACCGAATACAAAAAACCGCCGTGCGAAATCGCTCCCAACTGGTACACAAGCTAAATCCTTCTATACACAGGTGCCAGTAACCAGGGGTACCACCTGGTTACCGGGGGTCTCACCACTTGTAGAGCTTCACCTGCACCCTGCCATTACAGCAGCACAGGACTTGGCAGAGGGGCCGTCGCCATCTTGTAGAGCTTCACCCGTACCCTGCACCTGCAGCAGCACAGGATTTGGTGTTGTCATCTGGTGGCACTGTTCCTGCTGGTGTTGGCATCTGCTGGGCACTGTTCCTGCTGGTGTTGGCATCTGCTGGGCACTGTTCCTGCTGGTGTTGTCATCTGGTGGCACTGTTCCTGCTGGTGTTGGCATCTGCTGGGCACTGTTCCTGCTGGTGTTGGCATCTGCTGGGCACTGTTCCTGCTGGAGTTGGCATCTGCTGGGCACTGTTTCCACTGCCAGGTTTCAGTCGCCTCCGATCGGATGAAGGTAAAGGCAGCCCCTGCGTTCGCTGCGCTGGTGGTTCTCTACTGACAAGTCCTCCTCAGATACAAGTGTTCACACAATGTCCTCTGCAGCTCCTCCTGGCCGGGGCTGCTGACAAGTCCTAAGCTGCAGCACAGAGGATTCCAGACATCTCCTCAGCTGTTCTTCACTATCCACTTAATCCTTGCCGACGATCAGCCGCTGCAGAAGGTCCTCCATCTTCACAGAGGATCTGAAGCTGTGACAGGAATTGTGAGGGGAGCTGACAGGAATTGTGAGGGGAGCTGACAGGAACAGGGAGCTGTCACCGGGATGCTGCATGCTGCTTCCTTTCCAGATGACGATGGCCCACATCCCTGCACCTCCATTGGCCCACATCCCTGCACCTCCATATCTCACTGCTGCTCCTCCCAGCTTGTTCCTCTGGACCAATCACCAGCCACTGTCAGGCCACCAGATTCTGCCTGACAACCACAGGCATTTCCCGCCATTTTTCTACAGCCAATCATTAGCTGCTGCCAACCAGTCCATCACTGGGCAGAACTCACCCTCTGCCATCTCATCTGACCCAGTAATGACCTTTAGAACATATCATGGTAAACCAGAAAACCTCCTCCATAGAAGGTGACATATCATCCATCCATCATGTACATAAAGCTCCCAGATCCCATGAGGCTCCATAGAGGGTGACATATCATCCATCCATCATGTACATAAAGCTCCCAGATCCCATGAGGCTCCATAGAAGCTGACATATCATCCATCCATCCTGTACATAAAGCTCCCAGATCCCATGAGGCTCCATAGAAGGTGACATATCATCCATCCATCTTTTACATAAAGCTCCCAGATCCCATGAGGCTCCATAGAAGGTGACATATCATCCATCCATCATGTACATAAAGCTCCCAGATCCCATGAGGCTCCATAGAAGGTGACATATCATCCATCCATCATGTACATAAAGCTCCCAGATCCCATGAGGCTCCATAGAAGGTGACATATCATCCATCGATCATGTACATAAAGCTCCCAGATCCCATGAGGCTTTCCCTCCTAACTGTCCCTCAAGCCTTACAGGGCAAGTCCTATCTTGTCTCGCGGGGACTAATAACGCGCCAGAATACCGATAGATGAAACAAAATCACTGAAATCAATGGTTTTATTTTGACCCGTTATGTGGGGGTGATTTTCACGGATGTGTAACAGGACACAATCCCGCCCGTGTGTTTAAGCCCTTAGTGGGCGCTGTTGTGTGCCGCTGTGTATGTAGAAGCGGATCATCGTGTGTGAAGACACTCAGATATTTGCGCCATACTCTCTAAACCTGTAAGACGAGTTCCACAAAGTGTAAAGAATCCGCGACATTTATGTACCAACATCCGGCAGTGAAATCCACACGTGATTTTGTTTTTAGATTTCACGGATTATACTGAAAGGAATGAAATCTGCGGTGAAATATCTGCAGCAAATATAGCGCCCTCACACGGGCGGCAGAATCACGCCAGATTTGTGCGCTGCGAGACGTACAGATCACACACAAATATGAACCCTGTTCTTCTGAAAGCGGTCATACATGTGAGTGATGCTTTCCTGCATGGCAGAGCGATGAGATGTGGACAACAAATGGCGGCATGTTCTATTTTGCTGCGTTCTCTCGGAGAAACTGCGTGATCCAGAGAATGTCTTCTTCCCCGAAGTGATTCAAGGTTGTTTTTTCACGTGGCGGGGAGCGCGATATGGGGGTGGGATTCACGGCCCCATATCACGCTCGTCCGTGTGAAGTTACCCTAAGGGCTTCTTCACACGAATGTATTTGTGCGCACAAAATCTGCTTACGCAGAGAATAGCGACTCGCTCCATCGTTGTGTGCACCAAAGGCCCCATAGGAGTCTATAGGGGTACGCACCCGACACCCGCGCAAAACACTGTGCCATTTTGCGGGCTATTCCAAACACCGGGGATTAATTAGGCTGCAAAGCTTTTTTAATTACAGCGTGGGTGCGTCCCGCGCCAATGTGAGCGGTCCCTGGCAGCGCAGAAAGTACGGTAAAAAGCGGTGATACGTGCGTGATAGCGCAGTGTTTACAGTACAAAAAGTCGTGATTTCGTGAGCGTTTCTGCGTTTACACTTGCGTGAAGAAGCACTTAGGGCTACTACACACGAGCGTATGCACATTTGCACGCGCCTCAGCACAACATTTTATGCACTGAACAAGACTTTTTTGCCCGCATATTGGCGTATTTTACTGTACGTTTTCCGCCTGCAGGGTGTGTTCATTTGTGCGCAGCGAACAGACGCACCAAGTGTTTAGTCTAATTTCTGTGAAATACGCAGCGTATTACGCATCTCCTTGTGTATTGTCCGCGCATTTATGTACCCGCCCATGGGGAAATTTGTTGAAAAGTAGAGCATGCTATTTTTTTTATTTTGCGTGACTGAAATGCGTGCGTAAAATACGGAAATGTAAATGAAAGCATTGAAATACGTACGTGTGAATCTAGCCTGAGTGGAAAAACATCGGCCCCATTCATCAGAACTGTGTAAAAGAAAACTTTGTCCATAGCAACCAATCAGAGCGCAGTTTTCCTTTCTGAAACGCCTCTGGTAATATGAAAGCTGCACTGTGATTGGTTGCTGGGGGCGAACACAGTTTTTCTTTTACGCAGTGCTGATAAATGAGGCCCGATGTTTTTCCACTAAACCTAGATTCACAGGTACGTATTTCAGTGGTTTCGTTCACATTTAGGTATTTTATGGGGGGGAAAAAATAGCGTGCTCTGCTTTTCAACAAAGACAGTTTTGTGAATAGTCGGTTCTAATGAATGAGGCCGGTTGTTCAGTACTTAGTTGCAGAATGTTGGTGCAGCGCTCAATTGATATTCAACAACTAGTACACATCATGTGACACTGGGCTAAACTACATGAGATTCCAGGAATACTACAAAACAGGGCAGCTGTTCCCGAACTGGGCTCCGCAAGCGACAGTCAGGGGCTCCGACCGAAGGTCTCTGTGGTGAGCAGTCACCGGCCACTCACCACTGTAGTGATTACTGGCTGGGGTACTGCAGCCGCACCCCCCACAGGTAATCACACTGCGACACCGACCCTGGTGCATACTCTGATCTCAGTGTACACCCGGGATCCTCCTCCCCTGAGTCCTCTCCTCCTCAGTTCCGCAGGTGGGGACTCGGGGAGGAATTGTTCCGGACTCGCACACTGCTGTCAGTGTGCACCATACATCAGCGCAGAGCAGAGGAGGAGGTAAGTAAATTGGTTGGGGGTTATTATTGCTGCTGTGGGGTTAATATTACTGTGGCTATTGTGGGGTTAATATTACTGAGGGGGTTGTTATTATTACATTGGGATTCATATTACTGGAGGGCTTAATATTACTGTAGCTACTGTGGGGTTAATATTACTAAGGGGCTTATTATTACTACTGGGGCCATTTTGGGGGACACCATTACTGCTGGAGCAGCAGCAGGGGACACTATTATTACTGGGGCCACCAATATAGGGGGTCACTATTACTACAAGGGGTGGATTTGCTGCAGAATTTACAGTAGCCGTAGCAGCAAAGTGGATGAGATTTTGAAAGTTTCATCCACACACTGTGGAAAAAATCTGCACAAAACCCGTACAGATATTAACATGGGGTGTGAGATTTAATTCCGCAATATGTTAATTTTAAATATAATGTATATCCATAACCCATCCAGCACCCCAGCGTTCCTCCCTGTTGTTGTCGTCATTTTTTAAACGGCCCTGTCCTTTTTATGACAACGGAGGTAAAACGTATATGTCATGATAAGCCACACCCCTAACCCCTCCCCTGACCACACCCTCCATGGGGCTCCATGAGAAACTTTTGCTTCATAAAGGGCTCTGTGGCTGAAAAAGTTAGGGAACTACTGAAATCGGGGATGTAACTGTACACCGCTATATGCCGCTACTGATGGATTAATTCATTTATTTTTTTTACAGTGGTGAATATATGTTTCTGACACTGACAAATGTAAGATTATTTCTAGTATCATATCTATGTAGTAAACCCCTTTCTGGTACTATATCTATGAAGTAAGCTTGGTTCTGGTATTGTATCTGTGTTCTAAGCTTTGTTCTGGTACTGTATCTATGAAGTAAGCTTGGTTCTGGTATTGTATCTGTGTTCTAAGCTTTGTTCTGGTACTGTATCTATGTAGTAAGCTTGGTTCTGGTATTGTATCTGTGTTCTAAGCTTTGTTCTGGTACTGTATCTATGTAGTAAGCTTGGTTCTGGTATTGTATCTGTGTTCTAAGCTCAGTTCTGTTATTGTATCTATGTAGTAAGCTCTATTCTAGGATTCTATCTATTTAGTAAACTGTGATTCTGTTGCTGTGCCCTTCTCCCCAATAGAATCCCCCTACACTGATGGCTGAGAGTCTATGTGTATGGGGTTGTTTAGGAGGGGGGATAGCTGTCGATATAATAATTGTTGGACTGACAGCTATCTGCAGTGTATAGGTAGAAGCTTTACCAGACTCACCAATAGGGGGCGTGAGCACTAAACCTGCCTAGGACAGCATGAACCCTACGTACAGCTGTGGTTCCCACAGGCCGCGCCCCACGTCTTCGGACCTCACTTGAGCACTGCCTCACTCAGCCGCAGGTTTCAGAATAGTATTTATACATATGGCGTAGAATAGCTCATATTTGGTGCTGCCCGTATATCACTGGGTGGAGTACAGACGGCTATGGGCAGAGTTATCCGATAAAACGCACTCATTTAGCACCTACTTTGTGCCCAACATAATATTTTCCATGTTCTGAATGGGGACACTTTTAGAGTTTTTCCAGGGCCGCTTTAAGTTCCCAATCCGCCCTGCAGAATACACAAGCGGTGCGGATCCTTCCATCATACATTTTCTCTGTAGGTTCCCCTCCTGGTTTTTGGCTCATAAATACGGATTTAAAATCCTGACCAGAATCCTGCTGTGTGACAGCGGCCTTATGGGTAATTCAGCAGGTCGGCCATTTTTATACTTGATGACCCTTGGGGGGAGGGGAGATTTTAATTGTTTTTAATCTTTGTTTCCCTGTTTTTTGGGTTTTTTTTGCATTTTGCACACCTAATAAAGGCTGATATCTGCTGATATACTCATTTTGGGTGAGCAGCAGTATATCTGGATGTGTTTCTCATGGTCAGCACTAAACCTTCTGTCACACCCAGAATGTAACCGTTGCTATTGGTGATGCTGACTATTATAGCTGTGTGATCATTACCAGTAACTCTAACAGTAGTGTCCTGTGTAGCAGTGCCTCCTGTGGTAGATCCACGTAACAGCATCACACAGACTGAGAATCTGACTAGAAAGTGAATCCATAACCCCAAGTAGATCTGAGCGGTCAGAACTGAGATCACATGACCATCTGGGGAATGAGAGGTCGGGAGTTTTGGAAAGAAGGAAATAACTAACCAAGGTAACACCAGGCGACGTGTATATATATGTGTGTGTGTATACATATATATACACACACACATATATAATATATATATACGAGTGTATTAAAAAAAAAAAATCACTGGAGGCTCTTTAACTCCTGACAGCGAGGAGTAGTGGCGCTCGCTCAGCTCAGCTCGGATCCACATATATTCTGGCAGCGAGGAGTAGTGGCGCTCGCTCAGCTCAGCTTGGATCCACATATATTCTGGCAGCGAGGAGTAGTGGCGCTCGCTCAGCTCAGCTCGGATCCATATATATTCTGGCAGCGAGGAGTAGTGGCGCTCGCTCAGCTCAGCTCGGATCCACATATATTCTGGCAGCGAGGAGTAGTGGCGCTCGCTCGGCTCAGCTCGGATCCACATATATTCTGGCAGCGAGGAGTAGTGGCGCTCGCTCAGCTCAGCTCGGATCCACATATATTCTGGCAGCGACGAGTAGTGGCGCTCGCTCAGCTCAGCTCGGATCCACATATATTCTGGCAGCGAGGAGTAGTGGCGCTCGCTCAGCTCAGCTCGGATCCACATATATTCTGGCAGTTGATTCCCATCAGCTAAACCTCACTTCTGTCAGCATCACCAGGGCCGTATTTACACCGCCGATAGCGAGTTGTGTCCGGGATTCTTGTACGCAACTCGCATCACACGGCCACCCCGTCTCTGTGCTGCGCCATATGCGGTAGACGGCACAGTCACATCACACGGCACACGGACACCCCGTCTCTGTGCTGCGCCATATGCGGTAGACGGCACAGTCACATCACACGGCACACGGACACCCCGTCTCTGTGCTGCGCCATATGCGGTAGACGGCACAGTCACACCTATTATTATCATACGAGACTCACAAGACAATAGGAGGGGGGGATGGGATTGTTCAGTCTGCAAGAGAAACATCAACCCTGTAAGTAGCCACATTGTAAATAATGGGGGCTGTTAATGAGCGTCTCGCAGCGCGTAAAACTTGTGCAATGTAATCAGCTGTGTAAATACACCCTCAGGTTGCATTCAGACGAACGTATATCTGCTCGGTTTTCACGCCGAGCCGATATACGTTGTCTCTCTCTGCAGGGAGGGGGAGGATGGAAGAGCCAGGAGCAGGAACTGAACTTCTGGCCCCCTTTCTGCCTCCTCTCCGCCCCTCTGCACTATTTGCAATGGGAGGAGGCGGGACGGGGGCAGGGCTAAGGTCCGAGAATTAGCCCTGCCCCCGTCCCACCTCTCCTCATTGCAAATAGTGCACAGGGGTAGAGAGGGGGCGGGAGCTCAGTTCCTGCTTCTGGCTCTTCCATCCTCCCCCCCCCCTGCAGATGAGGACGACGTATATCGGCTCGGCGTGAAAACCGAGCCGATATACGTTCGTGGGAATGCAGCCTCAGGGCCGGGCTCACTCTGATGGGTCGGATTCCGCGTGCAGATATCTGCAGCGGAAGACCAGCGGTCCATCGTGAAAAGTAATTTTGAATGATTGCAGAAGATGGCGGATGCGTCCGGTTTTCCACATGGATATAAACGTATGAACAGCGCATCATCCACACAGAAAAAGATCGCAGACATGGAGACGACACCAGAATGTAGCAGCACATCCCTCAGGGGAGATTCCTATTCTATATATTCTCATACGGCGTTACAAACGATTACGCCGTTCATACGCCATGTTTATTGTGTATCGGCTGCAGGACGCATCCAGTGACATCAATGGAGGCCGTTCGCAGAAACTGTGTTAAAATAGAGCATGCTGTGATTTTTCTTACGATTGCGGAATACGCGATTCGGACCCGCGAGTGTGAAGGAAAAATTCGAAAATACAAGAATTTCAATGCCTGCGTCTTACTGCGGATCCTCCGTGCGGACTGCGATCGTGGAATCCGCAATTCAAATCCTGTCATGTTAGACCGGCCTGGGGGTCCGTCTATACGGGTCGGGTCTGCTGGGGGTCCGTCTATACGGGTCGGGTCTGCTGGGGGTCCGTCTATACGGGTCGGGTCTGCTGGGGGTTTTGTCTCACCGAAGGCGTTTGTGATGTTTTCCCGCTGCTATAGATTTCTGGGGGATATTCTGTATATCCCGCCCTGTATGGACGCTCCCTGAGGAGGGCGCCATTCTGCAGTTCTTACACGCTCTGCTGTAATGTCCGTCTCTATAGCAGCAGTTAGCTGCAGTACTTGGGTACTGCGGTGCGTTGACATCTCCTCTGTTAGCGCAAAATTTCGCTATTATAGATATACCATGTGTTCCAAATTAAATAAAATGTGTACAGGCCTGGAGAGCCTTCAAAGACCACACGGACTACATCATGTGTTCCCCAAAGAGTCTGTCTTTATTCTGCGCGCGTTGAAACTTAAATAAGTTTCAACACAGGAAGTATACAGTTACATTATTTAGCGTGCTGATTGGTTGTCCTCAGAGGGAGGTATTTGTGAGGTAGCTTGTGATGTCATCCATCTGGGAGGAACTTCAGTGAGCACGCTCAGTTCATTCTTGAATTTAGCTTCATGAGAAGGACATCCTGTGTTTCTCCTCTCTGCTGTCCAAGACAAAGCACTCCTAGATAGCTTTCTGCCAGTTAGAACCGGTTTTTCCAGTTCTTGAGCACACAGCACTAGCTGTGGAGGTGGGGGGGAGGTGATGTTCCCTTCTCCCAGAAGTTCAGACCATTATAGACAAAATACAGTATATTCAGTTGATAACAGAAAATACATACAAAATGGTGAACATATAGGATATCTCCCACAATTCCCTCCTTTGTTGTGCGTATTTTCATTCTCCTGGATAGTTTTTCCTTCCTATTTGTGTTCTCGGGCCTTTCCCTACCGCCTACAGGGGACCCTAGCTGTCACCTTCCTTATCCCTGCCTACTGCTGGGTGATATCCAGGATAAGGAAAATACCTCACAACACGTTACAGTTTCCCAACGGTATTCTAGGTAGATGGCTCCTGAAAGATTGATCTTTATTTCACGTTTTCTGCATAAGCCACCTTGTTCATAGTTTAAATGACATACAACATGTTGAATGTGACTGGCTTTCCAAGTGTGATCTCAGGTTATATTGTTTGTTACAGGTTAACATTGGTCTGATTACACAATTTGGCTGAAACATTGGTACACTTACTGCTACCTTATTGCATCTGTTGACATTTTTGTACTATTTTATACACTAAAACTTGCTTAGTCATACCCAAGCTTTGTAAACCAAGATGTTATCAGTCTGAGACCCCCCACCATCTGAAGGAGCCAGTTTCATTGATCAAAGGTTCAGAATCAGCAACTCAATTCCCTAGACAATGATGATGGTATCACAGGATTAACAAGACAATAGATTCCTGGCCATACAATGTATATGGACAGAGCTCAAACAAACCTATACAAATGGAACTGTAGTTAATGCAGTTAGCATTGTTCTGTCACATTTCACAGTTACATCAAAGCTTCCTACACCAAACAGGTTTGAAGGCCACATGAATGTTCATAGCTATTAGTATGTAAGATACAAAATGGAGAATAAAGGAAAATACAAAATGGAGGATGAAGGACAAAATGGAGGGCTACAAATAGCCAATTATTTTTGCACCACAATCCACCCTTTTGCTATTTGTAGCCATCATACAACTATTTCATCAAGATACATAAAATTAGCATACAATTTAGGGTTGGAATATGTACTTTGACATATCATGGTTTGATCTTCAAGTTCTATTAATCAACTTCTGAAATATATTACATAAACAACCAAATATCTGTTCCCTATATATATCCATTTGCTAGCAACATAAAACCAATCTTGTCAAATCTGGGCTCGAGAAAATAACGAAAACAAAAAAAATCAAGAACCGTTAGATGTTGAATACAAATGTCTCTTCCTGTAAAATTGTTTCTTCTTCTCTTGATCTTCTTTAGATCCTAAACCTATAGGATCTCCGATGCAGGGAAGCAGGGGGATTATTGTGCCCTCACTGCTTTCCCTGGTTAGCCAAAGAACAGACCCTAAGTAGGAATCTGTCCCCGCCCATTATATTGGTATCAAACAATCTTCTCCATTCTCCATATCCAGAAGTATCCACAGCTGACTATAGAGCCCCTTTATTCCAATGTAGCAGCTGCCTCTGTACAGCATTTTGTTGCCCAAGGTCTTCAGGGAGGAGCGGTGATGCTTTGCCCTCCTTTGACGTCATCTGCTGGCGGTTATTATGCAGAGTATGAGGATCACCCCAGTGACAATTTAGCAGCAGTCGGGCACACTTGTCAGTTCTTCAGGCTCAGTTGAATAGTCATAGCGTGTGGATAGGTGCAGCATTCACTTAGAGAAGATGAAATTTCAAATCACACTTAGAAAGTCCCAATGTCCTGGTGGAAATAAATCAGTTCATACATTTTCTCAGTCCCAAATAAATTTGATGCAGAATAAATCAGTCCATGGCAAATCAAACAAAACAAAAACACAATCTGGGGTCTTGTGTGCTTTTCTTCACCCCTTCATAAAAATAGATGAAACAAAAATCTGTAGGTCAAATTTGTCCATCCAACAATCTCTGCCCCGAGAGACTTGATAAGTTTTCTGCTGTAGCAAATGAATATTTTTAATATTCCTAATCTTCCTACATTACGGCACAAATACCTTCTACATACAGTAGACCTATAACTCAAGAATTCTTACTATGTAAACAAACAATATAATATCAAACATTGCAAATCAATCAAGTTAAGCAAATTTTATAACGCAACATTCCTAGATTTGTCATAATCCTCTTCATCAGTAGTTATGTATTTACCACATCCCTTATGAGGAAGAAGAGAAATGACAGCCCAATGACCGCAGGGGTCCTACATATAACAAAGGATTATGGGCCACATTTGTCTCCTTCCTTGATTATCTTTATTCAATGTCTGACATGAACCCAAATTAACTTTTCTTGAAGTTTCACTGAGACCGTAGTGGTTAACAGCACTTGAAAGGATTCTTTGCATTTTGATCTGGAAACACGGAGAATACACATTTATGAGTGACAGATGATATAACTCCTGATGTTAGGCACTCACATGGGAGGTGAGGCCCTCCTTTTTGGCCTGGAATAAGCATAGGCCTATTACAGTAGCATTACCAAACAAAACTTTCATAGGGACTCAACTTAGTCTTATATTTAGGCGTGGTTCTAACCAAGTAGATGACTAATAAAATGTTTACCTTTATTATTTATTATTACTTCTGGTGTACCTAAATATTCAAAATTACTTTCATAATACATATTCTTAGATCGTATTTTAAGCGTGTTAAAATTATTTTTATTTTATTTATTTTTATTTCTCAAGCCACGCCTCCAAATAACATGAAAAGAGGTCTATGCAAACCAACAACTCCAAACACCTACCTGTGGTAGCTGTATGCTATCATCCTGCAGTCACTGATACAGATAGTCTGGCTCGCACCGAGAAGGTACCTTGACCAATTGGCCTGGATTGTAACGGGCGCATATCGTGCATCCCTGTACAAACCCTATTGCAGCAGTGTTGAACCCTGGGGTAAGCCAAGCAGAAGACACCATACCACACATTACCTCCTTGGATGGATGGGTTAGCTCATAGATCAGGTGTGACATCATGGAGTACAGCGTGCAGGGGAGGCACAGGCATTTACCTTTCTGCCAGACCCCAATAGCATTCCGTTCGCTTTTCCACTCCTCCTTTTTCTTCTTTTGAGGCCTGTTCCTGTAATTCAAGCAACAGAGAAATATCTACACCTGTTTCAGGTGCAAGCAGGTTACCAGCCATTACCTCATTCAAGGGAAGTCAGGCTGCTGCGGTGCCTGCTCTCTGGTTCCTTCCAGCCTCAGTAGTTGTCTCTGTGGCATAAGCCTGGACTCTGATGATAAGTCACCTGTGCGGAAAGAGCTAAAACCTTGTAGAACAAAGACACTGCTTCTGCGTTCTGGATTGGCTTACTCAAGGACCCCATGAAACTTCCACTGTGCCCCATAAGATGTGAAATCGTGTACGATTCCCAATGTGTACCTTAAGTCGGTGCAGACACAAACAGTCTTACCTGCAGCCAGCTTACATATTTCAGTGAGCGCCATCACCTCTATTTCCTGAGTAACTGAGTCTCTCAGGAGGGAAAGAGTGTTTTTTGTACAATTACCTCTTTCTGTCGGTTACCATTGCATAGCCTGTTTTACTTGTCCATTTCACCGATATTTGGAACCATCTATGGTAAAACTCAAGATTTACATTAATCATGGCAGTTACAACATTATTGTTAGGACCCCTAGTTTTCTGTTTTCATTAATCTTCAGACAAGTGTACAATCATGTGCTTGCTATTTAATGTCATGGTCTGCACCTGCTGCCCCTCCTCTCAACCTTCTGAATTCAGTAAAAGATATGAAACAGCATTTGGAACTATACCCCTCTTGATTGCGATATGTGAGGGTGCTAGCAGGGCAGTCTCATACATAGCTAGTCTGGAAGCTGAAAGATGTTTAATTTGCACTCTATACAGTATTTTATGACCCCTTGAGGAAGCATGATATTAAGGGGCCCCACATCATTTCTGGTACCTGTACGAAAACATACTGCAAACAGGAGAGGAAATATTGTTATTACAATCTGCAACCATAACAACTGCACAAATGATGGTTAACTACTGGTTTACTAAGGGACTCGTATCCCTAATACCATTCGGGATATACTCAATTACTGGCATCAAAAATGTACTTATTTTTCAACTGTAACTATTTTCATGTAAAATACTGTTGTTAATTGAAAATGAGATACTCTCTAAAATAGAACTTTTGTTATTAATTTGACTAAAGTACTTATCAGGTGTTTCAAGTACACAATTATCTCATTTTCGTATCTTAATTCAATAATATTCAAATTAACACGACTCAATATTTTTAAATTCTCCACATACTCAAAGAACCTATATATATATATATACTGTGACAATCCTGGACTATTATCTCACACAACTACCCTCAGAAATAAATTAGATGCCCCTCCTTTGGCCACCTACATTTGTTCAAGTGAGAGACTTAACATGGAGTCTAAGAGTGACCTTCCCTCTATACATTACCACAATATACATATATATACCAACATCCACTTAAATGGAGACACACTTCTCTCCTAGGCTGGCCTGTGTTGAGGGTGGAGCAAAAACCTCTTCCTATTGTTCTTACTTCCCATCTCCTTACATCACCTAGCTCCACCCCCTGTGGTCTGGCTCAGCGTTTGGTCTTCTTGCCTCATTTCATTTCTAGCCACCGGACAGTATACACACCATATAACACAATCTAACTCTCATACGGGCCCTTCATTTATACACAAATTCACACTCACTGGGGTTTTCACTCATACACAGACTGATAAGTATCTCATGTGAAGTAGAAACTGGGATTGTATTTACTGTACATAGAACTTCCCATATTGAACAAAGTATATATATATAAGAAAAACTCTTATGTACCGCGGTTTTTACATATTTTGTTCAGAATAGGCTATCCAATGACAAACACAATACAACTTATGCCCATTTCCACCCACATACTTATATTCACCACTCCAGATAGCAGCCATTATCACCGTTCATTGTTAAACCTTCTACCTTTCCTTAACTCATTGACTTGCTTTTTCCTTCACCCATTTTTGTGTGTCCAGTTATGTTTTTACAAACAAAACATCATCTCATTGAATTTGCTTGCGAGTCTTTGATTTTTCTCACACCTCACGACGCAGGTTTGGCTTATCTCACTAATAAGCACTTACAGTTTCGACCCTGCTCTTTTATGTCGTAATTAGAAAAAATCCTATTATTATTGAGATTCTCTCATCCCACAACTCGTAGCACAAACTTTTACTTTTGGCACTAGTCCTCAAAAAATTCGTTGGGCCCACTACAATCGGATAGGTATCTCGGCCGGCTCACTCTTCCATCAGACAGGCCTCTCTGCTGTCTGGTATCAATTACTCCAAGCCAAAATCCTTTGAGTTGATGTATGCCAACATGGCAAATGCAAGCACTCCATGTGCACCCCTCCCCCCACATAACAAAGGGAGACCTCTTCAGCCACATGTTGCACAATGGACACTCTCTGACCGCATGGACACACGACTCTGTTTTTAATCACTACTATAACCTTCAGCTAAAATTGCTTATATCAACTTTCCTTTTTGCTTTCTTTTAACAAGTTATACTACACATTCTTTGTTCCTTATTAACCTGCACAGTCTGTTCACACCATTCACGACTACAGAGAATATATAAACCCCCATAGCTCACACCTTCTTTCACTCAGGACATTTTCTTCACAGACAACATAAAAACCACACAGTATATCTATTTCATAGTTCTTTTGATACAGACTTATCATATTTCAACTCACCCGGCCTGGGGCGGATCATAGCAGAGAGGGAGAGATGGGACAGGTACAAGAATAACTTATTACCTTGTTTGAGCTCATTATCTGTCCGTCTCTGCTTCGAAGTCCCCTTGTGTCCGGATAACGATGAAATATCTTCATATCTCTGTATCTTCATTATCCCAGCGGTGCCTCCAAATTTGTTAGCGCAAAATTTCGCTATTATAGATATACCATGTGTTCCAAATTAAATAAAATGTGTACAGGCCTGGAGAGCCTTCAAAGACCACACGGACTACATCATGTGTTCCCCAAAGAGTCTGTCTTTATTCTGCGCGCGTTGAAACTTAAATAAGTTTCAACACAGGAAGTATACAGTTACATTATTTAGCGTGCTGATTGGTTGTCCTCAGAGGGAGGTATTTGTGAGGTAGCTTGTGATGTCATCCATCTGGGAGGAACTTCAGTGAGCACGCTCAGTTCATTCTTGAATTTAGCTTCATGAGATGGACATCCTGTGTTTCTCCTCTCTGCTGTCCAAGACAAAGCACTCCTAGATAGCTTTCTGCCAGTTAGAACCGGTTTTTCCAGTTCTTGAGCACACAGCACTAGCTGTGGAGGTGGGGGGGAGGTGATGTTCCCTTCTCCCAGAAGTTCAGACCATTATAGACAAAATACAGTATATTCACAGTTGATAACAGAAAATACATACAAAATGGTGAACATATAGGATATCTCCCACACCTCCTATGGCCGCTGCTCTCTGGACAGGACATTACATGGATGTCAGCGGTGATTATACAGTAAATGGCGTCTCCAGCGATGAATATATCTCCGTGGTGACGGCGGTGTCCGTCCGGCTCTGGTCACACCGCTGTCAGGCTTCTGTCCTCACAGATACGTCACATCCATCATCATTCCCCTTTATCATCGGTCAGATATCGCTTGTTGTCGCCGGATGGAACCGCGGAGCTCGCCGCGCCATTCTGTCCTCCACAGAGCAATGAGAAGCTGATGAGGAGAGCGACACAATGGTGGACAGAGGCGTTATTATTACACATCACCATGGTGATCACAGCGGCCCCCACAGACCCAGCAGACCTCCCTGCCCGGCTTACTCCTCATTATCAGCTCCTCACACTTCTCTAGAAATCTCCATTATTTCTGGAAAATCCCAACATCTTACTTTCACTTTCTCCGCCGTCTAACCTCTCCGGCCTCACTCTGCCCGGTAACTGATGACCAGCCGCAGATTTATTTTACTATTGGTGGAGAGGGTACCTTCTGTCCAATCAGAGCTGAGCTCCGCCTCCAGTCTGTGGAGTCACTGACTGACGGCTCCAGTTGTTTGTAGAAGTTCTTTATGTTCTCGTCACTCGGGGTCTCCAATGTATCAGGAGAAGGAAGATGTTCCCCCTCATTGCGCTTCTTCACTTATCTGCAGTGTATTCTGGTGAGTATGGAGGGGATCAGTTATTATATCACTTATCTGCAGTGTATTCTGGGGAATATGGAGGGGGATCAGTTATTATATCACTTATCTGCAGTGTATTCTGGGTAGTATGCAGGGGATCAGTTATTATATTACTTATCTGCAGTGTATTCTGGTGAGTATGGAGGAAGATCAGTTATTATATCACTTATCTGCAGTGTATTCTGGGTAGTATGGAGGGGATCAGTTATTATATCACTTATCTGTGGTGTATTCTGGGGAGTATGGAGGGGATCAGTTATTATATCACTTATCTGCAGTGTATTCTGGGGAATATGGAGGGGATCAGCTATTATATCACTTATCTGCAGTGTATTCTGGGTAGTATGAAGGGGGATCAGTTATTATATCACTTATCTGCTGTGTATTCTGGTGAGTATGGAGGGGGATCAGTTATTATATCACTTATCTGCTGTGTATTCTGGTCAGTATGGGGGGGGGATCAGTTATTATATCACTTATTTGCAGTGTATTCTGGGTAGTATTGAGGAGGATCAGTTATTATATCACTTATCTGCAGTGTATTCTGGTCAGTATGGAGGGGGTCAGTTATTATATCACTTATCTGCAGTGTATTCTGGTGAGCATGGAGAGGGGTCAGTTATTATATCACTTATCTGCGGTGTATTCTGGGGGGGATGGAGGGGGGTCAGTTATATCACTTATCTGTAGTGTATTCTGGGTAGTATGGAGGGGTCAGTTATTATATCACTTATCTGCGGTGTATTCTGGTGAGAATGGAGGAGGGTCAGTTATTATATCACTTATCTGTAGTGTATTCCGGGTGATCAGTTATTATATTAATTATCTACGGTGTATTCTGGTCAGTATGGAGGGGATCAGTTATTATATCACTTATTTGCAGTGTATTCTGGGTAGTATGGAGGAGGGTCAGTTATTATATCACTTATCTGCAGTGTATTCTGGGTAGTATGGAGGGAATCAGTTATTATATCACTTATCTGCAGTGTATTCTGGGTAGTATGGAGGGAGATCAGTTATTATATCACTTATCTGTGATGTATTCTGGTGAGTATGGAGGGGATCAGTTATATCACTTATTTGCTGTGTCTTCTGGGGAGTATAGAGGGAGATCAGTTATTATATCACTTATCTGCGATGTATTCTGGGTAGTATGGAGGGAATCAGTAATTATATCACTTATCTGCAGTGTATTCTGGGGAGTATGGAGGGGGATCAGTTATTATATCACTTATGTGCAGTGTATTCTGGGTAGTATGGAGGGGATAAGTATTTTATCACTTATCTGCAGTGTATTCTGGGTAGTATGGAGGGGATCAGTTATTATATCACTTATTTGCAGTGTGTTCTGGGGAGTATAGAGGGAGATCAGTTATTATATCACTTATCTGCGGTGTATTCTGGGGAGTATGGAGGGAATCAGTAATTATATCACTTATCTGCAGTGTATTCTGGGTAGTATGGAGGGGGATCAGTTATTATATCACTTATCTGCAGTGTATTCTGGGTAGTATGGTGGGGGATCAGTTATTATATCACTTATGTGCAGTGTATTCTGAGTAGTATGGAGGGGATCAGTTATTATATCACTTATCTGCGATGTATTCTGGGGAGTATGGAGGGAATCAGTAATTATATCACTTATCTGCAGTGTATTCTGGGGAGTATGGAGGGGGACCAGTTATTATATCACTTATCTGCAGTGTATTCTGGGTAGTATGGAGGAGGATCAGTTATTATATCACTTATCTGGAGTGTATTCTGGTGAGTATGGAGGGGATCAGTTATTATATCACTTATCTGCAGTGTATTCTGGGTAGTATGGAGGGGGTCAGTTATTATATCACTTATCTGGAGTGTATTCTGGGTAGTATGGAGGGGATCAGTTATTATATCACTTATCTGGAGTGTATTCTGGGTAGTATGGAGGGGATCAGTTATTATATCACTTATTTGCAGTGTGTTCTGGGGAGTATAGAGGGAGATCAGTTATTATATCACTTATCTGCAGTGTATTTTGGGGAGTATGGAGGGGATCAGTTATTATCAAATCACATTTGATAATAAGATTTGTCAGCAATAGAAAAAGAGAGGAAAAGAAAACCCTTGCAAAAATAATATAAACTATATTGCTGTTGGAATATGGGGTTATCCCTGTAACTTCCCTGCAGGTGACATGTACGCATAGACCTGCCTGGCATTATTATACTGCTGAACATAACCCTGATGGGCACTACTGTGCAATCAGACAATAAAGTGTATACATGCTGCAGACATGTGTTTTTTTTTTCTACATGAAAAACATATAAAACATAATTACTGTATATACTCGAATATAAGCTGATCCGAGTATAAGCCGAGTCAACAAGTTTTACCACAAAAAACAGGTAAGACTTATTGACTTGACTTATAAGCCTAGCTATACTTGAGTATATACTGTGTGTATTATATCTATCTATCTATCTATCTATCTATATATATATATATATATATATATATATATATATATAAAGACGAAAGCCATCACTGACTCACTCACTCACTCACTCACTCACTGACTCGCCAAAAGATCTCCAACTTCCCGATGTCGTAGAAACATGAAATTTGGCACAAGCATAGATTATCTCCAAAATAGGAAAAGTAATTGGGTCCCAACTCGATTATTCAATTCTAGCGCAAAAGAATTGGCGTCAAAATTTTACATACGGAATCTAATTCTCTCACTTCCCGGTGTCATAGAAACTCGAAATTTGGCAGGAGCATTGATTATGTCAGAAATAGGAAAAGCTAATAGGTCCCAACTCGATTATTCAATTCTATGCGCAAAAGAATTAGCGTCGAGATTTTACGGACGGAATCTAATTTTCTCACTTTCCGGTGTCATAGAAAAGTGAAATTTGGCACAAGCATTGATTATGTCATAAATAGGAAAGGTTCATAGGTCCCAACTCGATTATTCAATTCTAGCGCAAAAGAATTGGCGTCAAAATTTTACGTGCGGAATGTTATTTTTTCACTTTCCGGTGTCATAGAAATGGGAAATTTGGCACGAGCATTGATTATGTTCTAAATAGGAATAGCTAATGGGTCCCAACTCGATTATTCAATTCTATGCGCAAAAGAATTAGCGTTCCAAATTTTATGTGCGGATTGTAATTTCTTCACTTTCCGGTGTCATAGAAACAGGAAATTTGGCACAAGCATTGATTATGTTCTAAATAGGAAAAGCTAATGGGTCCTAACTCCATTATTCAATTCTATGCGCAAAAGAATTAGCGTCCAAATTTACGTACGCAATCTAATTTTCTCACTTTCCGGTGTCATAGAAACGTGAAATTTGGCACAAGCATTGATTATGTCAAAAATAGGAAAAGCTAATGGGTCCCAACTCGATTATTCAATTCTAGCGCAAAAGAATTGGCGTAGAAATTTTACGTGCGGAATGTAACTTTTTCACTTTCCGGTGCCATGGAAACGGGAAATTTGGCACAAGCATTAATTATGTCATAAATAAAAAAAGCTAATGGGTCCCAACTCGAATATTCAATTCTATGCGCAAAAGAATTAGCGTCCAAATTTTACGTACGGAATGTAATTTTCTCACTTTCCGGTGTCATAGAAACGTGAAATTTGGCACGAGCATTGATTATGTCATAAATAGAAAAAGCTAATGGGTCCCATCTCCATTATTCAATTCTATGCGCAAAAGAATTAGCGTCCAAATTTTACGTGCGGAATGTAATTTTCTCACTTTCCGGTGTCATAGAAATGGGAAATTTGGCACGAGCATTGATTATGTCATAAATAGGAAAAGCTAATGGGTCCCAACTCCATTATTCAGTTCTATGCGCAAAAGAATTAGTATCCAGATTTTACATACATAATCTAAATGTCTCACTTCCCAATGTCATAGAAACATGAAATTTGGTACAAGCATTGATTGTGTCCTAAGTATGAAAAGTTAATGGGTCCCAACTCGATTATTCAATTCTAAGTGCAAAAGAATTAGTGTCCAAATTTTATGTACGTAATCTAATTCTCTCACTTCCTGATGTCATTTTTTATGAAGGAAACGTCACATGGTTGCCTCCACGTGGTGTTTCCTGGGTAACGCAGAGAACTATGCAAAATGGGGAACATATGTTTTTCCTCAGTATCTCTAAAGTAACCACGACTTCATAAGATTTTCCGTGTGAACACCAGATAAACACCAGTACCAAATTAACTCGGGCGAAGCCGGGTATATCAGCTAGTATATATATATTACACACACACTATACATATACATACCATATATACACAGACGGTACAGTGTAGTATACAGACATATATACACACATATAAACAGACATTAATACACACATGCATAGTATACAGACATATATACAGCCATATTCCCCCCATATGGGCAGACTACTTACATGCAGCAGGATGAATCTTCCCTCCTTTGGGCGCAGTAGGAGCTTCGGGGATGCAGAGCCACTCACCATTATCTTCTCGGGCCTGGCAGACTGTCCGGCGGGGAGGAGAGGAGGACTGGCAGCAGCGCTCAACGGGGGATGGCGACTTCCGGCAGCAGAAGGAGGAAAAGACCTCCCACTACTCCATGGCTGTGCGGCAGAAGAAGGAGCCAGCGCTGTGACTGGATCGAGCTCCGGCTGTGATTGGCTGTGATGCCACTGAATGGCTGTGATTGGTTTATCGAGCGTCGGCTGTGATTGGCTGGCGCTCGATCCAATCACAGCGCTGATGGCAGGGGAATCGAACGAGCCAGGGAGATGACAGCGGGGAGAAGAATGAAGTCGCTTGCCGCACCGCCGGGAAGAGCATCACTTCAGGGAGAGCGACGCCGGCTGAGAAGTGAGTATTGCGTTTTTGGGTGTTTTTTTAAACACCTCACTCGAGTGTAAGCCGAGAGGGGCTTTTTCAGCACATTTTTTGTGCTGAAAATTTGGCTTATATTCGAGTACATACGGTACCAGATATGTCGGCAATAAACCAGCAATAGAAAAAGAAGGGGGGAGCCAACACCTGCTGCAATAATATAGAATGCAGTGGTGTTATATTATGGGATTATCTCTGCAGGTGACATGAGCTCCTAGACCTGCCTGACATTATTGTGGTGTCCAACATGACACTATTAGGCATCACAGCGCAGTCAAAAAAATAAAAAAAAATAAAAAACTGAAGTGCCTAAGTGCTATAAACATGCATTATTGTTTCTTCATGGAAAGCACAAAAAAAAAGATTGGTCGGCATTGTACTAGCAGAAGAATCCCCCTCAATAACGTAGATAGTAATTAGTGTCACCATATATCAATATATACATAACAGGGCTGATTTATAATTTCGGCCCTTTGGGGTTCTGGTATGAAGCTCCCGAATCCAGAATACCTCCCTCTTTACAATCATCTCCTTCCTCACTTTGCATCTCTTACTGCCTTTTACTATCTCCATCCCAAAGCTGGAGAAGCCCCTCATGTTGCCCCCTGATGATGTATAAGTGGTCGGCTGCACCAGCACTCCCTCCGCTGCTTCTGGAGATGTTTCTCCCACGTTCCATCATCCTGGTGTGGAGTCTCCTTGATGCGCCTCCTTTCAGATGACAAGCTGCATTGTGTACAGTGTGTGTTATATATCACATTCATGGGGCCGCAGTTCATGAAACTACATAGATCACATTGTTTCCTCCTGTCAGAGGGGCAGAAATCCTTCCTTTTGGCCTCATGCAGACGGTCGGATCCCGCTGTGATGCGAGCCGTGCCCCTGCAGTGACCACCGTGGTTCACCTCCTCCCGACGTCTTCCCTGCTCTGCTATGTGCCAGCTATCGCCCAGCCAGCACATGGGCAGAGCAGAAGCGGCGCGTCAGCCATGACGAGTCTTTGCAAGGTTCGCACAGAAATAGGACATCCCGCGATTTGTTTACCCCGTGGGGTTTCACGCGGTCAAATCGCGGCTATCTGCATAGGATTGCATTATCTATTGGCGTGTGTTACATTTATTTTTACCACATTTACAATACCCTTTATTCCCTGCGGGGGGCGCTCCAGAAGGTGCTTGGTGACAGTTTGTTCCCTAGACTCCTCCTCTTTTTGGGCACATCATATACCTTTCTCTAAAATAATTTTCAGCTCCCCGTCTTGTTTCAGGATGGGCAACACATTGCCAGAGTTTCCTGATGCTGTTATATTCCGTAGGCTGGGGTCACACGGGAAATATTCCTGGCGGAAATGTCGCGGTTTTGTCACACCGAAAACCTGCAAATGTGAAAGCGCAGCTTCAAAATCCGCAGCACTTAGGCGGGGGTCTTGGAGCGGCCTGTCAGAGTGCTTTTCCATTGCAGCCGGCGCTCCCATAGAGGAGAGCGCAGACGTAACGGACAAAGAACAAAGAATGGCCGTGCTGCGGCTGGGAATCTGTGCCGGTATTGCCCCGACGGATTCGCCGTCCACATGGCTGGCTAAACCCGGATTCAGCGGTCGCAGGCGGATTTGCCACGATAAAACTCCAGATGGAATTTCCGTGGCAAATCCGCCCCGTGTGAACGCAGCCTTCCTGTAGGCTGTTGCATAGGTTAGCCTCTTCTCATTAGATTTGTTAATGTTGTGTTTGTTTATCAAGGTCTTTCCACCCATGGAGTTAACCCTTTCCTTGGCTCTCTCCACAGTTTTTGCATTATCCCCCCCCCCCCCAATTATAACCTTAGGCATATATCTTTCAGCCTCACTAGAGCCCCTTCCATCAGATCATTCTCTCTTAGCTCTGACTCCCCACTGGTATAGCCTGTATAGTGTGAGGCGGGTGACAGCTACTCCCAAGCAGGATAGTATTACCAACATTGGGCTTGTGGTATAGGGGGATGTTAACCCTATGCTGGCGCACATCACCCCTCATATGGGGATCCAAAAATCTCCAACCATGATTACAGGTTACAGTTGTTATAAATGAATGCAAACAAGCTGGAAATGTTTTTTTGGAACGTGATCCGACGTCCCGGGTGCCTCAATCATACGTGCGTTTCTGTTCCGCACCAGAATCAGGTCATCTATATATCTTGCATATCACACCACACAATGAAAAAAAGGGTTAGAATATGAGAAAACGGTATGTTCCTCCCACCAGGCCGCAAACAAGTTAGCCATGGTGGGGAGAACTTGGAGCCCATAGGGGCTCCCACAATCAGTGAATAAAACACCATAAAACAGAAAATAATTGTTTTAAGCAGAAATTCAGCCCTGGACAAGATGAATTCTTTCATGTTTTCACCATACTGACTGTATCTGTTTAGATGTAATGTTAATGCCTGTAGTGCCATGTGGTGCGGTATGCAAGATTAGAGACTTGTAACATCATGTCACCCATCCATATCGGCTCGGCCATCTGACATCATCCAGCTGTTGGATGACACTTCTACTGTCATTGGGGAACCCCGGGGTTCCCAACCCAAGAGGCTGTAGAGCTCGATCAATCCCTGCGTTCAACCTTTTACTAAGGGAACCAATGCCCAACACAATTGGACGCATGAGTGGGGGAAGCACATTCTTGGGGACTTTAGGGAGGCTGTAAAAAACGGCTTTAGATGGATTTTCTGGGGCCAAATATTTAGCCTCCTTTTCAGATAATATCCCAAGACTCGAACCTTCTTCTAATAGATTTAGCAGTTTGATGGAGAATAGCCCGGTGGGATCCCCGCTCATTTTTCTGTATGTTGTAGAGTCATCCAGAATAATATGGATCAATTTAGCGTATAACAGAGTCCAGGACAACGATGTTACCGCCTTTATCAGACGGCTTAATTACCAGGCTGTCATTCTCCATCAGACTATTCAATTCCCTAGGTTCCCCCACTGATACATTCTATATGTTCTTCCTTCTGTGTTCCCTGCTTTGTGTTTCCTTATACGGGTTTTTTAGTTCTCTTTGTATGTTGGAGGTCCTCAATAGCTCTCGGCCTAGATGTTAACTGGGACTTGGGACTGTCAGATGTAGATTCTCACACTCTTCCAAGGAGACCTTACTGTCCTCTTCCAATGCTGCAAATCCAATAGAGCCGTCATCTCCAATAAACGTTTTGCACAGAAATTATCTTGTGTCCCTTGGAGTTCAGAAGAAACATATCGGCCCGATCTCCTTCATTTTTGTTATTTTGAAAATATTTCTTGACAACTAAGGGCTCATGCCCACGGCCGTGACGGGCTCCGCAGCCAGAATACCCCATACTCACCTCCGGGTCCACTGCATAGCTCCCGCATTACGCGCTGGCGGTGTCATATGACGCTGCTGGTGGTGGGCGTATTTACGCTATACTTCTGTTGTGCTACAGTGGAAGTATAGCGTGACGGGCGGCTTCCATTGACTACAATAGAAGCCGTCCACGCGTATTCCCACAGCAGATAGGACATGCCGTGGGTAATTTCACTCTGTGGAATTCTGCAGCGGGTACATTGAGCTATTAGCTTCAATAGAAATCCATCCGTGGGCATTAGGCTTAACGTCCTGACAAACTTATTCAGGTCAGGAATAGTTTGAGATAGCTTAGAGGTGGCATCTGGTACAGACGTTAGTCCTTTATTGAGAACATTGATCTGTTCGTGGGACAAAATGTGAGGCGTCATGTAAATACCATTTTTCTCCATTATCTCCCCTTCGGGTTGGATGCCGTATTCTCCCTCCTTCTTCTGCGTTGTTTTTTGAACCCCTTTTCTTCGGGTTCCCAGAATTTCTTGTATAGCACTTGTCTGAGCAGGGTTGCTCGAAGTTGGACGTATGAAAGCACCCGTCAGACTCCTCCAACTCTGAGGATGAAGAAGTCACTCTGGGCCATGATGTATTATGTGGTCTCCTCGTTTTCGATATGGACCTGGGATAGGTTATTGTAAATGTGGTAAAAGTAAACACAACAAATGCCAAACTGCCTCCAAAAGGAAGGATTTCTGCCCCTCTGACAGGAGGAAACAATGTGATCTATGTAGCTTCATGAACTGCGGCCCCATGAATGTGATATATAACACACACTGTACACAATGCAGCTTGTCATCTGTAGGGGGCGCATCAAGGAGACTCCACACCAGGATGATGGAACGTGGGAGAAACATCTCCAGAAGCACCGGAGGGAGTGCTGGTGCAGCCGACCATTTATACATCATCAGGGGGGCAACATGAGGGGCTTCTCCAGCTTTGGGATGGAGATAGTAAAAGGCAGTAAGAGATGCAAAGTGAGGAAGGAGATGATTGTAAAGAGGGAGACATTCACACCAGAACCCCAAAGGGCCGAAATTATAAATCAGCCCTGTTATGTATATATTGATATATGGTGACACTAATTACTATCTACGTTATTGAGGGGGATTCTTCTGCTAGCACAATGCCGACAAATCATGTTTTTTGTGTTTTCCATGAAGAAACAATAATGCATGTTTATAGCACTTCAATGTATTAGTTTATTGTTGGACAGCCCTGTAAGGCCGGGTTCACACGGGGCGGATTTGCCACATAATTTTGCTGTGGCAAAACCCCCTGCGGCCACTAATCCTGGCATCGGCCAGCCATGTGGACGGGATTTGACAAAAGTCTCGTCCACACGGGGCGGACGATCTGTCGCGGCAAAGCTGGCATTATCCGGCTCTGTGGCACAGATTCCCGGGACGCAGCGTGTCAATTCTTTTTTTTTTTTCTGTTGCGGTCTCGCTCCTCTCTATGGGAGAGACGGCCACAACGGATATTATTGCAGCGGATTTTCTTTCCCCTCCCCCCCCTCTTTCTATTGCTGGTTTATTGCCAACAAATCAGGTAATTATGTTTTATAGGTTTTTCATGTAGAAACCAAATCCCATGTCTGCAGCATTTCTGCACGTTATTGTCTGGTTGCACATAGTGCCCATCAGGGTGTTCAGCGGTATAATAATGCCTGGCAGGTTATGAACATGTGTAATATGGGATTTACTAATGTGCATCGCTCTCTATATATATTTATATGTTTAATACACCCACTGTAAGGGCTCATTCACATGGATTTATATCGGTGGGTTTTCGCGTCCGGCCGATATATGCTGCCCCTCTCTGCAAGGGGAGGAGGCGGTATGGGTGGGGAGCTCGGTGCACTGAGCTCCCGCCCCCTACGCCCCACACCACTGCTTGCAATGGGAGGGCATGACAGGGCGGAGCTTACCTCTGCCCAATCCCGCCCCTCCCATTGCAGACAGTGGTAGGGCACGGGAGCTCAGCACCTAGCTCCCACCCCATCCCGCCTCCTCCCCTTGCAGAGAGGGGCAGCGTATATCAGCTGGGTGTGAAAACCCAACTGATGCACGTCCCTGGGAATAAGCCCTAAACCTGCAGCAAACCTGGAGAGAATGAATGGATTGTGGATCCACCCAACAACCAGTCAGGTCCGGCATCTGCTTGTCTTTAGATCTGTGTTATATAAGACGTGTTCATCAGTGTGTACAGAGCTGGTGAGAGGCTGCAGGACCAGCCGAAACGCGTCCAGGACCGCGACAACTTGTCGTCATGTCTGTTCCTTGAAAATAAAGAAGATTTCAGACCTAGAAGCCGACCTACCTGTTTATTACATATGTACTGATATGCTGTAATCTATAAGACGGCGGGATGGAATGTGCACCATAGAGGAAATGCAGCTATTGTCGGTGAACTCGGCGTTTGTTCTTCTGTCACTAGAGATGATGCAATCACCGTGTGACAGTATGGCGGTATTACTGCGATACATGGAAATATGTGGAAAACACGAGATTTACTGAGGAAAGGGAGGGGAAATAATGGAGCACATAATGTGCGGCAAATATATTATATATTACAGAACATGGAAAATAGGGGAGCAGCTAAGAGTCATAAAATGTGCTGCGTCCACCCCTCATCATCCTCACAGACTGTACATTATATAATGGCTGATTGATAGTTTGCTATATAAATGCCACAACTGGCGGTCCGTACCGCTCAGACACAGAATGTAATAATCGCAGTATTGACCGCTGTGTGAGCGGACACTGGGGTCCAGCTGCTGCAGAACATCTTCTTGATAAAGCAGACAGAGGCTTCTTGTGAACTATTACAGTTTGATATAAAACTTTCAAAAGAGGTTCTGCAGCAGGTTCAGTGTGTGCTAAACAGTAAATAACACCAGCTGCCTCAGAACCTCTTTGAGGAGTTATAAGGTGCTGTGGAGCGCACATTCTATCACATACAGAGCCCCCTTGTGGTTCTTCCCTGTGCGGCGCGGTGAGAGACGAAAACGTAGAATGTACAACACGAAGAAAATCACATCATGTAACATCTGCTGCATCTCACATACATGACCGAGACCATGTAACCTACACGCTGTACATACATATATGACCGAGACCCTGTGCCCTACACACTATACATACACGACCGAGACCCTATAACCTACACGCTATACATACATGACCGAGACCCTGTAACCTACATGCTGTACATACATACATACATACATACATACATGACCGAGACCCTGTAACTGACACGCTATACATACATATATGACCGAGACCATGTCACCTACACACTGTACATACATACATGACCGAGACACTGTAACCTACACACTGTACATACATACATGACTGAGACCCTGTAACCTATATGCTGTACATACATGACCCAGACCCTGTCACCTATACATATATACATGATAACTCTTCCTGTGATTGTAGTATATGGCGGCTTCACATCAGTGTTAGCACGGCGTATTTGCGGCGTAAAAGACGTTTTCGCCTGCAATTTTTGTACATATTACTGTACTTTTTGCACTCGCTGTGTGATTCCACATGCCCACGGGTCACAGCCGCACCCTGATTCACATGCTATTTGAAATGCCTAATGAGTTCCAGATGTGTTTCTTCCTCAAAATCGTGCAGCGCATTCCGAAATCACGCGGGTACTGAGTGCAAATTTGCGCACCTCTCATAGACTTTCTGTCGGGCTTTTGGTGCGCAAATGTGCACAAAAATACAGCATGGCGCTTTTTTTCTCGCACGCGCAAAAACTAGTAATAAGAATAAAGCTATTGAGCTCTGTGTATTGTCTGTGAACCCGCCGGTGTGACTCCGCCCCGTGTGTGATATGTAACACTCTGTATCTCTCAGACAGTCACTCTCTCCGCTACTATTACACGGCGGTCTCGGCTCCGGGGTCCGGGATACCTGAGTTCTCGTTAGCTGGATATGTGGATGATCAGGAGATTACGAATTATAACTCAGTCAGCCGGAGGTTGTTACCGCGAGCCGAGTGGATGAAGAAGGAGGGACCCGAATACTGGGAGGACGGTACACAGATTGGTAAAGGAGCTGAGGCTGTATTCAGAAATAATGTGAGGATAGCGATGGAGCGCTTCAACCAGACCGGAGGTGAGAGACGTATATACTGTATATACTAGTGTACACCCGGCTGTATATACACACTGTATACACAATACACACTAATATACAGATGGTATACTTTCTGCTCACTGATTTCATATATATATATATATATATATATATATATATATATATATTATACACACTAATACATACACATAAAATACACGGTATACTTTCTGCTCACTGATACACAAAAAAAATCCAGAATTCAAGAAAAAAATATCGCTCCTGTGAATACATTCACAGTAAATAATGGCTCCTCTCACTGTACGAGTTCCATTCGTATCACAGTCGGACAAAACCCACGTGATAACATCCCCCTGTGGGGTGTGACCTCCGAGCGCCTCTGTGACTCTGGTTTACAACAGTTTCCCCCAGTTTCCTGAGTGTGAATGGCGGTGAGCCGCTGCCGCCTGGTATAGTCACATGACATACCCAGCGGTAACCATAACACGGGGGTCCTAATGTGAGCCGAGGGAGGACAGAAACCTCAGTAGAGTGGTAGAACATGTATTCCCCACCACCACAGAGGGATGGCGCTATGTGATGACGCTCCCCCTCCGTCAGGACCTCCTGGGGTTTCTGTTTGGGCAGAAATTTAGCTATTTTAGGGTCGTGGCCAAACAAGAAAAGTTCCCAGCGGTGCTCTGCGCGAGCCGCCTCGTGTCCGTATCACTACTAACTAGAGGGTGGGAGGTATGATGACATCACACGTGATGTCACCCTGCGGTCTGATGACATCACATGGTCACTGATATAGTGGAGTGTGAAGACCCGGCCGTTGGGTGGCCGTACACACAGCGGATGGTCTGTGGTATCTGCATGCAGGTCGGCGCACAATGTAAACGTGTATTTGTGTCAGGATAATTACTGTGGAAGCATCTCCGCAGTGAGAATACCCCCCACACCGTTCTCTGCTTGTGTTGTGGATTTTGCGCTGTTTTAGGCCCCGCCCACACTGCGTTGTCAGGTACATTTCTTGTATGCGGAAAACGCACAGAAAGTGTAAACAACGCATTTTAGAGGATACATTCGCATTATTACATCATATGTGTGATATATGTTAGAATACGCTATAAATGAGCAGCGTCCGTATTTACTGCAATCCTCATAAAATGTCAGGAAAGTTCCGGAACTAAATACGGAAATCCCAGATAAATGCGCCGCGAGACGAGCGGAAACTAAACCCATTGCTGCAACGTAAACACATAATTGTATCTGTTATTATTCGCTGTATTTGCGGACAGAACGCGGCGCTTCAATCCCACAAACATAAGAAACGCACAGAGACGTTCGCACGGCTTCACTACATTTAACCCCTTATAGCCTGCGGGTCAGTGAGACGCTACGTAATCAGACACTTTTTGGACTAAACCGTGTGCGTTTCCCGGATGCCCATATGGCGGTGAGGACGGGCGCTGACGCTACATGTGATCCACCATTATTGTATCAGTCGGTAGGTCCAGGCGCAGCGCAGATCCGTATGTGGGGACCGCAGATCGTCCGCAGCGAGTTCCGGGCCCTTATAGTTAGTGATCGCCTCCATGATTCTGCAGATTTCCTGCGTACGATGCGGAGTGATAGGTGTGAGGACACGGGCATGTAATAAGTCTCCTTACAGTATTACGCTCCTCCTCAGACTACAAGGAGCCGGTGAGGCAGTTATATAATAATGTACAGAGAAGTACAAATATGGGGGGCATTAACCCCTTCCTCCCTCTCTTTCTCCATTACATCTATCATTTATAGGGAACATGTCCGTTACCTGCCCAGGTGCTGTATGTGGGCGGAGCCATCCACCATTACGCTGGCCTGTCAGTCACATGACTAGGGATGATGTAGCGGTACATACTGTGTTAGGCCCACTGAACTATAACCAGTAGATGGCGGGCATGCTGGGAACTGTAGTTCACACACAAGTGTTCGCACCCGCTGTTAATAAGCCGTGTTATAGACTGTATATAGTACATGTGAAGGACACGTATAACATCACATGAGGGACCTGTGTATATAATATGTACAGTATGTCATACACCTGTATATTACATGTCACACACATACACTGCACATATGACTGGTACATTACATACGTGTTCTGTATAACATGTTCTGTGATGTCTGCAGGTTTCCATACCTACCAGTGGATGATTGGCTGTGAGCTGGATGATGACAGCAGCATCAGAGGATATGAGCAGCACAGATATGATGGAGGAGAGTTCATAGCGCTGGACACACAGACCTGGACATACACGGCCACCATGAGCCAGGCGCTGATCACCACACAGAGATGGAACAGTCCGGAAGTACGAGAGGGGGAGAGAGACAGGAATTATCTGGAGAATATCTGTATAGACTGGCTGAAGAAACATGTGGAGAACGGGAGAGAAGAGCTGGAGAGCAGAGGTGAGGCTCATCATGTCACATGTATGATTGATGTATGATATATGTGTGTGTGATATGTGTGTGCGATGTGTGGAGCTCCGGCCATTGCACATCTGTGTACGCAGTGGGTCTTCAGCTTCAGTACAGTCACAGATCTTTTCCTTCCCACGGTCTAAGAGCCAGAACTTGTATTTTCCGCCGTACGAGGACTTAGTTTTAGCAAGATGATTTTTATTTTTTGATACATATAACGTATGGTATAACTTATTAGAGGGTTTTTCCACGAAAGCTAAAAGTCGCAAATTTTTGCATACATTTTTCACTTGCGCAGAAATTTATAAGTTTTTTTATGCCAGAAACTCTCATTATAAATGTCCCCAATGAGCTTTAGAATATTCCTCCTGTGCTGACATCGTCCTGTTCCTGCACCGCTGATCTCCGGATAAGCCGCCCGTCCTCTCTGTGTGATAATGTGGATTATGATACGAGGCTCTTTTCTGCCTCTTGTGGCTTAGATATGGAGCTGCAGCGTGATTTATAAGTTTATTAGTGTATTTATTATATAGCGATATTACAGTCTGGCCCCCCCCTCTCCCCGCAATCTACAGAATACAGCCGGACTCTATCATAGCGCCATCTGGTGGTGCAGTATGATATATTCCACTATTCTACTTTTATGGTAGTAACAGAACCGCCTCCATGCTCTCTTTACTGTAACTGATTTAGGTGTAAGACCCGGACACAGTCTGACTTTTCTTCTGGCAGCTCCACGGGGTACAGCAGGATTCGCATTCTGTTTACATCTCTCATCATGAGCAACCATCAGTATTTCGATGATCACTGGCCTAAACCGGGTAACCTCTACCCTAATGGGCATGCTTCTTATTTGAGAGGACCAACACAGAGGTGGACCATCAGATGAGCCCAGGACCCGGCGGGTAGGTGTCCCTGTACACCATAATTACCTTGGACTACCACACATAGACTTTACCCTCACTGCTAGTAGGAATAATAGTGTCACAGCCAGTATATGCCTACCAGCAATGCCCTGTTATGGCAAGCATCAAGCAGCCACATTACTCCCATAGGAGAAGTAACTGGATTACAGCGAGACTCCAGATCCTCCATGACTATACAATTAAACGTCAGGGGACAAGTAGTTACCAGCTGGTCATGACAATCATCCTCGATCTCATTACCCTCTTTTACAGGAGGAGTATTCAGCATGATTGGTCAATGATGACCACCGTCATTCATCACATTTCCCCCAACCATAGGAGGAGTAATAATAAGATGTCTGACTCTCCATCTCTTTATCACACAGGTTCAGTCAATAGTGACAACCATTCTCATTACCCCATTTTACAGGAGGAGTAATGGTAGGACTGTGGGTCTCCGTGTTCTGCATGATTACTGGATGAGGTCTACTAGCATTCACCATATTACTCTCTTATATAAGAGGAGTAATAGTAAGCTGTGTGACTCTTCCTCATATCGTGGGCATCACACGGGTCTGGTCACTCATGAACTTTATACTATATGCTATCACCCTCTCTTATATGAGGACTAATACTAGGACTGTAAGTCTCAGGTCCCCCATAACTACTTATTCATGACTGCCATCTTCCACCACATTACCCTCTTCCACAGGAGGAGTAATTTTAGTGATGGCTGACTCTGTGTCTCTCCTGCCTCGGTCTGGCACATATCCAGTCTATAACAACAACTATACTCTATCGCATTACCCTCTTCTGAAGGAGGAGTAATGGTAGGGCGAGGGGTCTCAGTTCCCTTGTGGCCATGGCTATGAAGTTCATCCGCCTTACACATCCCTTGTATGGGGAGAGCGATGGTAGTTCTAGAAGACCTTGTATACCTCATGACAACCCTCAAAGAAGAGCAACTAAACTAATACATGGAATGAAGGGACTGGAATATCCGGAGAGGCATCAAAATTGGGATTATTTACCCTGGAAAAAAGACGGCTAACAGGCGATCAAATAACTATGTATAAGTACATGAGGGGACGATACAAGGATCTCCCCCAGGATCTGTTTACACCCAGGACTGCAACGGTAACGAGAGGGCATCCGCTTCGTCTAGAAGAAAGCAGGTTTCATCACCAACACAGAAAGGGGTTCTTTACTGTAAGAGCAGTTAGACTGTGGAACTCTCTGCCTGAGGACGTGGTGATGGCAAAATTCATCGAGGAGTTTAAAAGGGGACTTGATGTCTTTCTGAAGGATATTATAGGCTATAAATCTTAGGTTAATTGTTAATCTGGGTATACAAGCAGGTAGGAACTATTAGGGGTTGATCCAGGGAACAGTCTGATTGCCATTAGGGAGTCAGGAAGGAATTTTTTCCCCAAAAGGGCTAATTGGCTTCTGCTTTTGGTTTTTTTTTTGCCTTCCTCTGGATCAACAACACAGGAGAGACAGGTTGGACTAGATGGACATTGTCTTCAATCGGCCTTACGAACTATGTTACTATGTTACCCAGTGTTACAACCGTCATCAGCCTCATTGCCCCTAATTAGATGGGGTCAATTTATTACTGCATTAATCCTATGACTCTCATGTCTATACAATTGTGAAGATGGAACAATACATCTGCAGCGCCACCTATTGGTTGGCAGCATTCTTTTAAATCAATGTCAGACTCTTTAAACAAGTCTTTAAAGCAATGATTGGGAATTGAAAACCAAGCCAGAATCTATACACAGACAGCTGTTTCAGGATTTTTGCCCCCATCAGTGTGTGGTAGGATCCTGGTTTGGCTAGTGAGAGGCCTGTGATGTGGGTCGGGAGGGTATTATCTATCCTTAAGGAGAGCCCCTAGGTGTGTGAAGACTCCTAGAAGGTGAGTCAGGGACTTAAAGGCCATGCATGCTCCTCTGGGAAATATATGCAAATAAGGAAGATGGAACAGCAGGTGGCGCTGCAGAGGTATTCACACACCTAGGGTCCCTCCTTAAGGAGAGATGATACCCCTCCCGATATACAATCATGACAAACAGCGGCTATCACATTATTCCTCTATGGCGGTGCTGTACAATGCCGTCTCAGTCATATATGATTACAGCAGATGTCGGGTCCCCTCACTAAGTATTCACTGGGGCAAAGTTATAGAATGTCGGCCATCATGACCATAACTGCCCGGTTACCGGCTGCCATCTAATCATCCTTTAGAATAAGATGCCTAAGGGCTCATGCCCACGACCATGAATTACACGTGTGTTGCACGCATGATACGTGGTGAATGGAGGCAATCAAAGTCAATGGACCCTCATTGCTCCATGTACACCGGCGTGTGGGCACTGCGGATCAATACACAAGAGAAATAAGTCGCAGCATGCCCTATTCTCTGCGCATTGTATGGAGCCCTTGTATGGGCTGGCTATCGATACACTGTCCATACAGAATACATCGTGTACAGCCAGCGTTTCCATACACGTTTGGAGCAGGGAATTACATTTTTTTAAAAAAATACTGCGCATGTCTGTGACATCTGATTCGCGGGCATGTGCAGTGCCATACTCGGTACTCTGCTGGGCTGCGTATGTGTAAATGGCTGCGGCATGAGCCCTTATAGCTACTCTGTCCCTTATGCATCGCAGTGTGAGGCGGCCGCTCTTCTCCCTCCTCCTGAGGGGCACCTTGGTGTTTTATAGAAGCTACTGAGGAGCAGACCCACAAATATTGGGGGTGAAGATATTTAGGAGCACAGGGGGTGTAACAGAGGGTCTCCTGGAGGCGGATGACGTCACGTTCCTCTGCCCCCATCCTGGTGCATTATACAAATGTATGATGTAGAAACCAGAAACCCCAACAGACTACCGGGATAAGGGGCTAACTTACCTCTTGTTCTAGGAGGGCCGGGGGGACATAAGTACCGTGTCCCCTTACTGATAATGACATCAGATACTTAGAGGCCTGTAACTAGTCCAAATCTACTGAGTTATATATCTCTGTGAGATCCATATGACTAATTATGATAAGTGTAACATTAAGTCCATCAGTCTAATAGGCACTGAATATATTAACAAACACAATCACAGGAAGCGGCCATATAATGACCAATGTACTAATACAAGAGGGCAGGTAGAAGCACCACATCCCTCAACATGCAGACAGCCAGACTGCTATATGGAGGAGCCACCGCACAGGTGAAGGTACTGATGAACAACCACTCACACCCCTCCTTATACTGAGGGGGGCGCTGCTGAGTACTATACCTGTACATAGATATGGCATACACAGGTCTGGTGCACTACACGTACTATGTGGCCTGACACAAGAAAGAGTCCCCAGAATGTAAGTGACTCACTACCGCCCCCATGCATGTTATTCATATGCCCAGCTACTGGAGGGTCGGCTCTCGTTCTTACCGAGTGAAGATGTTTAGATGCGTCGTCTTAATTCTTGTCATTCTATATTCTTCATTTCCCTCTCAGTTCAGCCGACGGTGAAGGTATCCGGTCAGCATAAAGATGGCACCTTGATGCTTCACTGTCAGGTGTACGGATTCCATCCCAGACATGTGGATGTGAAGTGGATGAAGAACGGGGTGGATGACGTTCCCACATATGAGACCACACATGTCCTCCCCAATCCTGACGGCACCTATCAGATCAGGGTCAGTGCAGACGTGATGCCCGGCGAGGGCGACAGTTACTCCTGTTATGTGGATCACAGCAGCCTGGGGGCGCCACTGAACATTGTGTGGGGTGAGTTGTATCCTTACTGGCTGGATGACAGAAGACTATGGAATATGTCATGACTGGCGATCACTACTGTGATATATAATTGTATGATCTATTGATCGATCGCCCGCATCTTAGTAAAGGGAATAACTTAGTTGGTGGTGATCGGAGGTGATGGGTTCCCTTTAAAGGACCGTCTGGTCACCTAAAAAGATTCTTTTTTATATGGGCAGGAGAGAAACTAATTACTCACTGGGGGCGAAATCTAAAACAAACCTGAGGTCCGCCCTATCCCTTGGTCGCATGGCCAGAAGAATGCATCACTTCCTGCTATTCGCCCCATGGGTCACCCTCTGTCTCGCCCCGGCTGCTTTGTGACAGCAGTCGTATTGCTGCACATGTCATCTGGATCTGTTGTGGCTGTTTTAGTCATTAGTAAGGATGTTTCTAGAGCAGCACTGATGGTTACGGTACCAGCAGCAGTGTGTAATGACGTGTGGGGGATAGGACTGGTGTTGGGGGAGAAGGACCTGCGAGGAGACAATGCAGCGGTCAGACATCCCATTTAACGGGAAACCGCTAAATAGTCCCACTACTGATCCCTCCCCCATTTTAGTAAATTAAAATTTAACAGAGGCAGTGAAGTCCAACTAGTTTGGAAAGAACTGACTATGTGGACCCTTGACCAAAAAAAAAATTATAATAAAATATAACTTTTATTAAAGAAATAACTAAAAGGAAGAACATACACACATAAATCTAGATCCAGGAAAACCCATGGAACCGATAAAAATGTATTGATACCACTGTCCATAAACAGTAATAGACCGGTCAGTCTGAGTATCGGTATGACTCAGCCATTTAGTGTATTCGGTCTCTTTGCAGAATCTGACAGGATTATCAGAATCTATTGTATACACGTCAACCTAATCAGGAGATGAAAAAGTGACATAAGTCCGACAGTTGGATGTTACAGAACGTGACCCAAACTCCAGAGATCAGGTTCGGTGATGTATACGTCGTTCACATCGAGAAAATAAGCTATGCCGGACCACTAAAAATTGTGAGCGTAACCCAACGCGTTTCTCCCACAACGTGGGTTCATCAGGGGTTTCAATACGCAAAAAATGGTACTTTACTGGTTTAATGACTCCCAGTCAGAAATCGGATAGTGGTACAAAAATAAAAAATTGATGAAGCCTCAAAATGTCCAGCACTGTCAAATAAATGACACACTGGATATAGAGGGATCAATCAGAGTAGAACTGTCATTTCCACTGGTGACAATTATATTACTAGATAGATTATTGTCGCCATATAAGATAAATGAACTGACAGGACTACGAGAACCCTACTACTACAATGGTAGAAATAAGAGTAGGGTATAGGTAAGAAAAATTTCTACCCTTTATGCGAGAGAAAGTTATAATTTCTCAGGGATAATAGTCCCGAGTACAGAAAGATAGAATAATTTTAGCCGTTAAGTCAAAGAGTATCCCGAGGGCAAAATTTTGGTAATCGGGTCCCTGGATAAATCAGATGGCATATTCACAGCAGCCCAGAATAGCCGCCTTTTGGATAGCCATCTGATAAATTTTCACTCTAGACCTACAAGGAAAATTCCTAAGACCTATAATAGTCCCTCAATAGAGTGGAAAGAGGATTCAAAGACCTATATTAGTCCCTCAATAAGGTGGTCACTAAGTCAGAGCCTTAATAAGCAAAAACTGAAATCAAACAAATAAACAAAACGGCGGCATGTCAGCCCTGGTGGTGGACTGACAGCATACTGAACTCACAGCTCCCTGAGCTTTAAATAGGAATCCTGTAGCTCCACCTTTAATGGGGGAGTCTAGATGTAAGCCAATCATCATTATACAGGGGCGTACCTATGTCAGTTGTTGCTATGGAGATCAAAGTGCTGTCGTTTTGTTTAAGACGCACTCATGTCCAAAATCCATATCCTCACCATGTATAAATGGTAACAGTGCCCACCTGATGTTTAGCGCTCGCAGAATATAAATCCCTGGTTGCCCTGATCGTCTGGGGAGAGTAGCGTTCCTGTAGTGATCATAGAGATGTAGAGGAGCTACAGAGATACAGAGATCACATGACCCGCCCCTCCGGCAGTCAGCTGAGCAGGAGGGGGCGGTGCCAAAGGTCCTGTTCTCAAGTCCTATTTTCAGCAGAGAAAAGAATAGAATAAAGGCGATATACTGATTACAGTGACATTTCTGCCCAGCCTTATGGATAAAAGTAAACAGTGCAAAAGACAGTGGCATAATTAGCCACATTTAGTAGTAGTAGTTCAGATTATACAGATCGATAGATCCTCTACCATGACATGTCATGCTAATCGTGACATGACACATTAAGGGGCGTGTCCAAGACGCCGAGAGCTAGAAGTAGACAAAGGTATTAAATCATGATAAATTAACTCAAGCAATGTGAGTTTACATAAGCCCAATATTTCAATTGGGACACACACTAAACAGTATCAATATGAAAATGCACTGTTTCTTATAATAAATCTGCTGTTGTCACATGATGTTTTTGTATATAATATACGTGCTTATATTGATGACCATAAAATACAGACGCTACGTACAGGAAGATAAATCAGCAACCAGGTTACATAGAGCAAGTGGCGAGCAGAGTATGTTACTGTGGAACGGAGGGCCACAGTGATAACTACATGATGCAAATAGCTTGATGCTCAATACAAAGGTGAGGGGTTAGTTAAATTACACAGGCACAACCACAGGGCAGAGATAATCCTAACCTTGGTAACCTAAGATGAAGTAACAGAGTCATGGAATCGTTTATTCTTCCGATATATGATAGCTTTGTTAGTACTGCACATCTAGCACTTTGGCACGCATCGATGCCCCAGTTAAATAAAGCAGTTAAAGGAGAGTTGCTCATTAAGTCCATCCGGGGAGACCGAGCGCAAACGAAAAATCCAACTTGCTTCTTTTTGCAAGAGGAGTCTGTTGGTGTCGCCCCGGCGTCCGTCCGGACGTATACACTCGATACCTTGAAAGTGAACCTGGGTTTCGTCCCCTCCATGTACATCCCATATATGTGTGGCTAGAGGTGTTGCTTCGTTCCGTCTGATATTTCCTATGTGGGCAAGTACGCGACGGCGAAATTGTTGGGCCGTCTTGCCCACATAGTTCAGAGGACACGAGCAGGTGGCTAAGTAGACCACGTTCTTAGACCGGCAATTAATAAATTCACGGTTATGGAATTCCTTAGCGGTAGCCGCACTTCGAAAGACAGAACTTTTTTGAATAAAGGGACATGCTACACATCCAGAGCACCGGAATGTCCCCTTTAGATGGTGTCTTCCGAGCCACATACTGGTCGGTATTTCCGGTTTGAGATAGCTCCTGACAAGACGATCTCGCAAGTTGCGACCCCTCCTAAAAGTGATAAGGGGGGACGCAGGTAATAGATCACACACATCCTCATCGTCCTTCAGGATATCCCAGAAACTACCCAAAATCCTTCTGACTACAGAGGCTCCCGTGTCATACGTACCAATAATTCTGGTCAGGTTGCTGTTATCCCTTTTACGTGATTGCAAAAGGTCACTTCGGTTCAAGCTAGCTGCGTGGTCATAGGCCTCAGTGACTATCGTCTCTGGATAGCCTCTTTGAAAAAACCTCGATGATAATTTGTTGCCTTCCGCAACATATTCATTTTCTGAGGAACAATTTCGGCGTATACGCATGAATTGGCCTTTTGGGATCCCTTTGCGCAGGGAATAGGGATGGTAACTGTCCCAGGTCAATAATGAGTTTGTTGCTGTAGCCTTACGAAATGTTGTAGTACTCAGAGTACCGTTTTCTTGTTTGTTAATTCTCAAATCGAGGAAGGTGATTGTGTGCTCATCACATTCAGCTGTGAATCGTAGGTTGAGATTATTGGTGTTTAATTTCTCAACAAATGTACCGAAGTTTTCTTTAGTGCCGGACCAGAAAATGAGAATGTCGTCTATGTACCTAGACCATAGAACGACATTGTTGGTAAACAAGAGGTTTTCCTCCGTGAAGACGTGCCTTTCCTCCCACCAGCCCAGGAGCAGATTAGCATACGAAGGGGCACAGGGCGTCCCCATCGCGGTGCCCCTGAGCTGGTGGAAGAAGGCCCCCTGGAAGAGGAAATAGTTGTGGGAGAGGATGAACCCTAAAAGTTCCTGAACGAACTTATTATGATCACGGTATTGAGAGCCCTTTTGATTCAGATAATATTCAGTGGCTCTCAAACCCAAGTCATGGGGTATGGAGCTATAGAGGCTCTCAACATCCATAGACGCCAGGATTACATCTGGATCCAGATGAATGCCTTCAATCTGGCGCAGCAAATCAGGGGTATCCTCAACATGTGATGGTAGAGAGGTAACAAATGGCCTAAGTATCTGGTCCACATACGTACTTGCATTTTGGCTGAGATTAGATACACCCGAAACAATTGGTCGCCCCTTGATGGGTGACAGTCCCTTGTGCACCTTTGGTAAGGTATAAAATGTAGCAACTCTTGGGTGCTTCGGCACAATATATTCAAATTCTTTGGGACTAATCAATTTCGATGACAATGCCTTCTCTGCGATAGATAATAATTCGCGAGAATATTTAATTGTCGGGTCAGATGCAAGTTTCTCATATGTGGCTGTATCATTCAACAGAGACATACAGATATTAACGTATTGGTCCCTGTTGAGGACTACCACGTTACCCCCCTTGTCAGATGGTTTTATGACAATCCCACTACAATCTTCCAGGGATTTCAATGCGCATATTTCTTCACGGGTCATATATGCGCATTGAAATCCCTGGAAGATTGTAGTGGGATTGTCATAAAACCATCTGACAAGGGGGGTAACGTGGTAGTCCTCAACAGGGACCAATACGTTAATATCTGTATGTCTCTGTTGAATGATACAGCCACATATGAGAAACTTGCATCTGACCCGACAATTAAATATTCTCGCGAATTATTATCTATCGCAGAGAAGGCATTGTCATCGAAATTGATTAGTCCCAAAGAATTTGAATATATTGTGCCGAAGCACCCAAGAGTTGCTACATTTTATACCTTACCAAAGGTGCACAAGGGACTGTCACCCATCAAGGGGCGACCAATTGTTTCGGGTGTATCTAATCTCAGCCAAAATGCAAGTACGTATGTGGACCAGATACTTAGGCCATTTGTTACCTCTCTACCATCACATGTTGAGGATACCCCTGATTTGCTGCGCCAGATTGAAGGCATTCATCTGGATCCAGATGTAATCCTGGCGTCTATGGATGTTGAGAGCCTCTATAGCTCCATACCCCATGACTTGGGTTTGAGAGCCACTGAATATTATCTGAATCAAAAAGGCTCTCAATACCGTGATCATAATAAGTTCGTTCAGGAACTTTTAGGGTTCATCCTCTCCCACAACTATTTCCTCTTCCAGGGGGCCTTCTTCCACCAGCTCAGGGGCACCGCGATGGGGACGCCCTGTGCCCCTTCGTATGCTAATCTGCTCCTGGGCTGGTGGGAGGAAAGGCACGTCTTCACGGAGGAAAACCTCTTGTTTACCAACAATGTCGTTCTATGGTCTAGGTACATAGACGACATTCTCATTTTCTGGTCCGGCACTAAAGAAAACTTCGGTACATTTGTTGAGAAATTAAACACCAATAATCTCAACCTACGATTCACAGCTGAATGTGATGAGCACACAATCACCTTCCTCGATTTGAGAATTAACAAACAAGAAAACGGTACTCTGAGTACTACAACATTTCGTAAGGCTACAGCAACAAACTCATTATTGACCTGGGACAGTTACCATCCCTATTCCCTGCGCAAAGGGATCCCAAAAGGCCAATTCATGCGTATACGCCGAAATTGTTCCTCAGAAAATGAATATGTTGCGGAAGGCAACAAATTATCATCGAGGTTTTTTCAAAGAGGCTATCCAGAGACGATAGTCACTGAGGCCTATGACCACGCAGCTAGCTTGAACCGAAGTGACCTTTTGCAATCACGTAAAAGGGATAACAGCAACCTGACCAGAATTATTGGTACGTATGACACGGGAGCCTCTGTAGTCAGAAGGATTTTGGGTAGTTTCTGGGATATCCTGAAGGACGATGAGGATGTGTGTGATCTATTACCTGCGTCCCCCCTTATCACTTTTAGGAGGGGTCGCAACTTGCGAGATCGTCTTGTCAGGAGCTATCTCAAACCGGAAATACCGACCAGTATGTGGCTCGGAAGACACCATCTAAAGGGGACATTCCGGTGCTCTGGATGTGTAGCATGTCCCTTTATTCAAAAAAGTTCTGTCTTTCGAAGTGCGGCTACCGCTAAGGAATTCCATAACCGTGAATTTATTAATTGCCGGTCTAAGAACGTGGTCTACTTAGCCACCTGCTCGTGTCCTCTGAACTATGTGGGCAAGACGGCCCAACAATTTCGCCGTCGCGTACTTGCCCACATAGGAAATATCAGACGGAACGAAGCAACACCTCTAGCCACACATATATGGGATGTACATGGAGGGGACGAAACCCAGGTTCACTTTCAAGGTATCGAGTGTATACGTCCGGACGGACGCCGGGGCGACACCAACAGACTCCTCTTGCAAAAAGAAGCAAGTTGGATTTTTCGTTTGCGCTCGGTCTCCCCGGATGGACTTAATGAGCAACTCTCCTTTAACTGCTTTATTTAACTGGGGCATCGATGCGTGCCAAAGTGCTAGATGTGCAGTACTAACAAAGCTATCATATATCGGAAGAATAAACGATTCCATGACTCTGTTACTTCATCTTAGGTTACCAAGGTTAGGATTATCTCTGCCCTGTGGTTGTGCCTGTGTAATTTAACTAACCCCTCACCTTTGTATTGAGCATCAAGCTATTTGCATCATGTAGTTATCACTGTGGCCCTCCGTTCCACAGTAACATACTCTGCTCGCCACTTGCTCTATGTAACCTGGTTGCTGATTTATCTTCCTGTACGTAGCGTCTGTATTTTATGGTCATCAATATAAGCACGTATATTATATACAAAAACATCATGTGACAACAGCAGATTTATTATAAGAAACAGTGCATTTTCATATTGATACTGTTTAGTGTGTGTCCCAATTGAAATATTGGGCTTATGTAAACTCACATTGCTTGAGTTAATTTATCATGATTTAATACCTTTGTCTACTTCTAGCTCTCGGCGTCTTGGACACGCCCCTTAATGTGTCATGTCACGATTAGCATGACATGTCATGGTAGAGGATCTATCGATCTGTATAATCTGAACTACTACTACTAAATGTGGCTAATTATGCCACTGTCTTTTGCACTGTTTACTTTTATCCATAAGGCTGGGCAGAAATGTCACTGTAATCAGTATATCGCCTTTATTCTATTCTTTTCTCTGCTGAAAATAGGACTTGAGAACAGGACCTTTGGCACTGCCCCCTCCTGCTCAGCTGACTGCCGGAGGGGCGGGTCATGTGATCTCTGTATCTCTGTAGCTCCTCTACATCTCTATGATCACTACAGGAACGCTACTCTCCCCAGACGATCAGGGCAACCAGGGATTTATATTCTGCGAGCGCTAAACATCAGGTGGGCACTGTTACCATTTATACATGGTGAGGATATGGATTTTGGACATGAGTGCGTCTTAAACAAAACGACAGCACTTTGATCTCCATAGCAACAACTGACATAGGTACGCCCCTGTATAATGATGATTGGCTTACATCTAGACTCCCCCATTAAAGGTGGAGCTACAGGATTCCTATTTAAAGCTCAGGGAGCTGTGAGTTCAGTATGCTGTCAGTCCACCACCAGGGCTGACATGCCGCCGTTTTGTTTATTTGTTTGATTTCAGTTTTTGCTTATTAAGGCTCTGACTTAGTGACCACCTTATTGAGGGACTAATATAGGTCTTTGAATCCTCTTTCCACTCTATTGAGGGACTATTATAGGTCTTAGGAATTTTCCTTGTAGGTCTAGAGTGAAAATTTATCAGATGGCTATCCAAAAGGCGGCTATTCTGGGCTGCTGTGAATATGCCATCTGATTTATCCAGGGACCCGATTACCAAAATTTTGCCCTCGGGATACTCTTTGACTTAACGGCTAAAATTATTCTATCTTTCTGTACTCGGGACTATTATCCCTGAGAAATTATAACTTTCTCTCGCATAAAGGGTAGAAATTTTTCTTACCTATACCCTACTCTTATTTCTACCATTGTAGTAGTAGGGTTCTCGTAGTCCTGTCAGTTCATTTATCTTATATGGCGACAATAATCTATCTAGTAATATAATTGTCACCAGTGGAAATGACAGTTCTACTCTGATTGATCCCTCTATATCCAGTGTGTCATTTATTTGACAGTGCTGGACATTTTGAGGCTTCATCAATTTTTTATTTTTGTACCACTATCCGATTTCTGACTGGGAGTCATTAAACCAGTAAAGTACCATTTTTTGCGTATTGAAACCCCTGATGAACCCACGTTGTGGGAGAAACGCGTTGGGTTACGCTCACAATTTTTAGTGGTCCGGCATAGCTTATTTTCTCGATGTGAACGACGTATACATCACCGAACCTGATCTCTGGAGTTTGGGTCACGTTCTGTAACATCCAACTGTCGGACTTATGTCACTTTTTCATCTCCTGATTAGGTTGACGTGTATACAATAGATTCTGATAATCCTGTCAGATTCTGCAAAGAGACCGAATACACTAAATGGCTGAGTCATACCGATACTCAGACTGACCGGTCTATTACTGTTTATGGACAGTGGTATCAATACATTTTTATCGGTTCCATGGGTTTTCCTGGATCTAGATTTATGTGTGTATGTTCTTCCTTTTAGTTATTTCTTTAATAAAAGTTATATTTTATTATAATTTTTTTTTTGGTCAAGGGTCCACATAGTCAGTTCTCCCCCATTTTAGTGGTCCGATAATCCCCTGAGTTCTAGACATACAGATGTGACACATTGTACCCTGATTGTGAGATCATTGCAGAAAGTTATCTTATCTTAACTCATTAAGGCCCATTTACACGTAACGATTATCGCTCAAAACTCGTTCAAATGATGCCTTTTGAGTGATAATCGTTGCGTGTAAATGCGACTATCCTTTGCTTTTCAGCCAAACAATGATTTTTAGTTCAGCATAAAGACCTGCTTATAGCAGGGACCGCATGCTGAGTTCTCCGTGGGCAGCGCTGATAACATTGTTATTAACTGGCAGCTCTCAGCAGAGCAAAGGACATGTAATTGAAGAACAGACCGCCTGCTGTTCTGTAAATACATCTCCCAAAGGCTCAGTAACATGCAAATGATGTTAATTAGCTGCTAATGGACATTAGTGCCTATTAGTAGTTATGCAAAATGATCGCTCAAAACTGTTTTTTTAAACGAATTTTGGGCAATCATCTTTACATGTAAATGGGGCTGATCTCTTATCTGAAAACAAGAAAAGTCAATTGTAAAGTAATTCAAAGTTACATTAAGAGTGAAGCTAAAGAAAGACCCGTCTGTATGTATATCCCAATGAATCTGTCCTTGTTGAACATGGCCTCAGACGTTATTGACTCAGGCTCTTCAAAACCAGTCACAGTTTAACCCCTCACACCCCATGAGATGCAGTGTTCAAAAAATAACATCATAAACCTGATAAATCCCTGTTTTTACCCATTACTACCGCTCCACCCTGTATCCACACAGTATATAGCAGCGCTGGATTCTCTTTTCTCACTTTGTGAATTATAACTATGTTCACCCTGTGATTATTCCGCTGTCTACAACTGAGGTCCCACAACCCGGGGATTTCCATTGATTGCCTACATGGACCATAGGTGAGGTCATCCAACAGCCCCCACACCAGATGACTCCATCTGCACTTTATATTTAAGCTATTCATTACATATTCTTACTTCTCCTCCTTGGAGCGCAGACACTACTTTAACATGATGTTGCAGCGAGCTTTCGAACCTACTCAGGGTTCTTCCTCAGGCAAATGGAACAGATCTGAAGATGCATTTATATAAATAGATATACACATGATCACATAGGAGGGCACAGACATGGTGTGATTAATAACCACTTAGATAAATACCAGAAAGGGATGAGCAGAACAGTAAATACCTAGTCCAGTGACAAGGTAGGTGAAAGTTGCCTGGCCTCTAAATTGGTGTTAGGGGGTCACCAGGCCAGCGTGTTACCTCTGCTCATATTCTCCACTGAAGCAAACCCCCCCTCCCCTCCGAGATTCATTTTGTTTTTGATAGTATCAAACATGGTCATAAATTTGTACTCCCAAATTCTTCTATGACGTTGGGATTTGAAATTGCCTTTATGTATAATAACTTGCATATATTCTATATTGTGTCCGTGACTAGAATAATGTGGCTGAGCGCCCCTCACACGTCGTCCCGGAAAATACAGTCATGTGAATGGGCCATAAGAGCGAGTTATGTGAAGAGATCTAAATCTAGATCCTGCACATGTATGTGATACTATTACACTACACGTATGTCATTACTACAGCAGGGGAGACTCTCGTGTGGATCTCTGATACATGAAGCTCTCAGTATAATCCGCAGCTCATCGTTACCCTTCTGTTTTCTAACCAGAACCTCCGAGTTCCTGGGTGACACCGGTGGTCGTCGCTGTGGTGGTCGTCGCTCTTCTTGTTGCTGCGGTTGTTGGATTTCTCCTATATAGAAGTAAGTATCAGTATAGCGCTATATTCACACCGCCGGATCCATGTTGTGCTGAAGAAAAACCGGGAGCAAAACCCTTTAGAAGCCCATGATGATCACGGATCCCTCACATTGTGCGCTATTCAAGGCTGTGGAAATGGATGAGAATACAACAAGCGGATAGATTTCATGTAGATTATCAGTCCGTGTGAAACATCAGCCTAGTGAATGGCCTCATTGACTGTTATGGGGATTCTCATTTACAGGAGCGGACGAGCCGGTGACGTCATCAGTTCACACTCAGGCAGTCTGTTTAGACAAATTACCGTTGGGAATCGTGGACGTCTTCCTTCACTTATCATTCAGTGTTTAACCGCAACGAGAAGCCAACGAGCCGACGATGATTTTATATCGGCTGAAGCTGAATGATGAATGAGAAGCGCACGACTCTGATTTGTTGTTCAATTATTGGTGTTTAAACTGAAGAATTCTTGTTCACTTTTGTTTGTTTATATGATTTTTAATGATAGTCGTTCCGTCTAAATGCACCTAAGGGCGCGGTCACACGAGCGTAGGCGTATTTACGTTCGAACGTGCGCAGCGTTTAATCGCCAGAAAGAACGTTTTTCGGCGATCATGACCAGAGCTAGAAAGCGTATTATCGTTTGTTCCTACTTTGCAAACTATCGTTTCAGCCATCGAATATGCGTTGGCGCGTATTTCGGTCGCGTATGTTCCGTTTTTTTTCGGGTTGCCGTTTTTACGCGCCGTAAAATCGCCCGTGCGAACGAACACATTGGAAACCAATGCCTCAGATGGTCACGTTTATACGATTGGGCGCAAAAACGCGCCGTTTATGCGCTCGTGTGAACGCACCCTAAGGCTGGGTTCATACGGGGCGAAATTTCAACCCGCGGCTCCTAAACCCGGGATTAGTCAGCAGAGTGGACGAGATTTTTCAAAAATCTCGTGCACATGCTGCGGCCAATCCGTTGCGGCAAAGGCGGGCGGACACGGACATGAGGTGCGGAATTCAGTTCCGCGTCATGTCAATTCTTTTTTCGTTTCTGCTGCGGCCTCTTTCCTCTCCATGGGGAGAGAAAGCCGCAGTGGAATGCCGACGGAGAAACCGCTCCAAGTCTTCTAGAATTCTGCCTAAAGGGGTTCTGTCAGTAAAAAAAATAAGAAAATTCTACACTCGCCTATTCCTCCCCCATCAGTCTTCTTACCAGATCTTCTCTTCGCTGAACTTCTCTGATCTCCTGCAGTCCCCCCAGGCAATGTACGCTACGTCACTAGTTCACAGCCTAGCAGGGAGTGCCGAGCTGTTGCAGATACCGCGCATGCGTACTGTCTCTGCAATAGATCAGCATTCCTTCCTAGCCAGTGAATTCTGCGTCACAGAGACGTGACCCTCACTGACCTGCAGGAAGAGGAATGCAAGGAATGCATGCTTCATAACAAGGAGAAGAGGATCCGGCCGGCTGGAGGTGAGGTGACCCCGGGGACTGGAGAAGATCAGTGAGGAGAAGATGGTGTAAGGAGTCGGCCTGAGAAAGAATATATCAGTATAGATTTCATGACAAAACCCCTTTAAGCCAAAATAAGTGTTATAAGGTCGGACAAAGGAGTCTAAAGATGAGCCGGATTTCTCACCCGCATGAGCCACTGTGATAAATCTGCACCTCCTCAGACTCCGGTGCGCACATCAGGCTTAGTTTGTACTTCATTCCTCGGGATCAAGATAATCCACAAAATATCCAAAACGAATAAAAGCCGCATCTGTCCCCCAACATGGGGGGGGGGGGGGGGGGGGGGGGCGGTGACTGGACATTTCCGGCTGATTGGCTGATTGTTCCCAGAATTCCTCTCTCATCTGTCACCAATTATAATGGACTCTTCAGGTTTCCTTATTTCATCTCCTCTTCTCATTTTAGAACATAGAGCCGGCTACAGGACGGCCAGCAGTGAGTATTCTGTGTCTGCGGCTCCGCTAGGGGTCTCACTATTGGTGACGATGACTGATGTGCTGTTAGTGATGGAGTATGGAGGACAGTATATGATGTATATGAGAGCGGCTGTGACTGCGGCTCCCAAGTTGTGGAGACAGTGAAGGGTATTGTTGGCTTCCATTCACGTCTATGAGAGATACAGAAAGACATCGGACATCCATCCTGTTACTGTAATCTGATTCATCTCTGGCCGCGGCATACAGATGGGTATTCCATATCAGCCATGGCTGACTGAGATGACAATACCCCTTTAAGTGAAATTTTATAATAATCCTCAGTTTAAGGCCATTTTCACACAGCCAAGAACAATGTGCGAAATTTGTGCTTTGTGAGACGCACAAATATGAAGCCCATTCCTTTGAATAGGGTTATACACATGAGTGTTTTTTCTTTTTTTTCTCCACATCTCAGTGCAGGAAAAAAATATATTGCAGCACATCCTATCACATTTTCCTATTGTTTTCAATGCGGCCGATGGCACCTTCGTGCAACATGCGATAATAGGTCTCCCCCATTAAAAACAATGGGAGAAACTCCACGATCCTCCACAGCTGTCAGCCATGGCGGAGGATTGCTACTTCCCCAATGTGATGCAAGGTGGTTTTGATATAAAAACGCCTCGTATCTGCGGCAAACTTGCATGTTAGCGAGTGCGATATCGGCTGTGATTCACGGCTTGATATCGCACTCGCCCATGTGAGATTAGCCCAACGGTATTGTTCCACCACAGACCTCACTGTAATATGGGAGCCGCCTTGGCCGATTTGTTGGGTAAAGTCACAGCCGGCCAGATATTTTCCCACCGATGTCAGGAAAATACTGTGCATGTGAAGTCACATGACCGTCCGCAGAACGGAGATAATTGCTGTCTGGGCGAAACTAAACCAGAAGGATTTTCTGCCATCCATGAATGAGGGAAAAATAACAAACAATCTGTACAAAAACTGTAAAGCAAAGAATCTACAAAGTTTCTAAACTTTACATTTTAGCTTAAAGTATTAATGCAGAATGTCGCTTTTACATCATTTCCTATTTTTCAGCTTCCGAAACGTCATCTGAGTCTAATAATACCGCCAGAGCCTAACGGTGAGTGATAATGTCTTATATAAGCGCTGCCGCCATGTAATGAGATGTGGAATGTGCTGCTGCGTAGGATATCCAGGAAAGCGCTGTATGTTTGTGACTGAAGGATAGAAGTTCAGCTGTTGGAGGCGTCTGCTGACAAGCTTGTTGACCGTTTCCAATGAAAACCAACTTAGCGTGATAACAGCTCAGGACCTGTGCGAAGCATGTGATATAATTCTATCTACAGCTCTGTCCATTATATATAAGCTATATACAGAGCTGCTCCGAGCCGTCGGGTCCTTTACAATATGTTGGTTCTCACTTCCTGCTGTAATAACACTCATGTAATATTATACTGTATTGTCTCCTGTTCTAGAAGGTTATTGAGCATTTAGGGTATTATTAGCCCCGTACAATGACCTCTGATGGGAATGTTCTCTACTATTCTCTCATTACAGAACCGGACAAGTTTTCTTCTGGGATCCAACAATTCTCCCCTATAAATCTGTCATTATTTCCTTGTGTGATATAAGAGGATCCTGCCGGATACAAGAATCTCAGTCTGTTCAGCCGAATCCTCGTATATAACGGCCTCTCCGGCAATATCACCCACAGGAACATCTCCCAAAGCTGAAGAGAGTTGAAGTTCCTAAGTTCTGCCACTTCTGTTCCCCAGAGAGGTTACTATTAGAGATGAGCGAGCACCCAAATGCTCGGGTCCGCGTTATTTGAGTCGAGCTTTTCATAAAATTCGAGAGCTCTACTCGAGTAACGAACCCCATTGACTAAAATGGGAGACTCGAGCATTTTTGTATGTGGGACGCCGGGTCCCGAGCTTTTTTTTTTTCTTGGTTCGTGTTTCTCTCTCTCCCTCCCTCTCCCCCTTACTGCCAGACAAAAAATTTTTCCAATGGCGCGCGCTGCATCGCGGTGGGGAGGGGCCAAAAGCTGGGGCGGTGTCGAACACGATTTGATGCTCGTTCGAGTAACGAGAACCATTGAGTACGCTAATACTCGAACGAGCATGTGTGCCCATTGGGCACTTACCGGGCAGTTCTCGTCCATCACTGAGTTCAGCTCAGCATAAAATCCATCTTAGGCCCGCACGCTGAGTTCTCAGCGGGCAGCACTGATAACATTCTTTCATATACATGCAAATGAAGCTACTTGTTGTTTAATGGGCTGATTAACCCCATTAGTAGCTAACACAAAATGATCGCTCACAACTGTCAGTTTCTGATGAATTCTGAGCGATCATCTGTGTGTGTAAATGGACCTTTAGCTATTTCGCTGTGAGGACATATCAGAGGGAGGGGTAACTTCTGTGTGTGGAAAGGTCTTTAAAGAGGCTGACTTAAAGGGGTTGTCCCAACTTGACAACCTTTGACCATCTGCTCTGCTAGAACATATGGATGTCACAGAAGGTGGCCCCTTAGGACTGTGGAGAACACGTCAGGTTTTTGGTAGAGTCGATAAAAATATGCCAGCTCCAACTCCAAATAAAGATGTTATATATTAGCGTATAATAATCCTGATGTCACCATTTACTGCAGTACAGGTATTACTATTTATTATACATGAGCCATTTATGAAGGAGTCAGAGGTTCGGCTTACTGACTCCTCGGGTCTTACTTGAGATGCCCCTTTATCAGCCATAAAGCAAAGCTGCTGGAAAGAGCCACTGCGGGGAATGTGTGCCCACCAGCCGGTCCCCAGCGATAATGACTGTTCAGCGGTAGTTTCAGCGGTCGGACCCGGGAGATCAGCTTTCCTGGGAGAACTATTAAGAGGATCCAGTAGTAAATGACATTTGTGATACATTTGTTATCCGGCCGGTTCTCTTCTGATCGGACGTCTCACGTTCTGCTGATGTTTCCTTTACATTCCCTTGATAATTACAATAAGGTTTCGGGGTTCAGGCTTTACAGTTTTCACTATCTTACACTAATTTACAATAAAAGTGCCTTACAGCTTATAACATGGAGGACAGGATCGGCTTATATAACATTATATCGCTTTATTTCAGGCTCTTCATATTTTCAGTAGGGATTTCAGTTACATTTTATTGTAGTTCATGATTTGATGTAATTTAGTGGATTGTTTTGTGTTTTGTACAACGTGATATCAGCGCAGGAGACGTCACACCGCACAGGTAACAGTTGTATCTGATGTAAGGCACAGTTATCCGTTCTTCCATATTACAAGGAGATGTCTGCTGTAAATAGACTAAAGAATAGTTCTTCATCCCTCCAGTCCTCACACTGCAGACCCCATACAAGATCCAGCTCAGGAGCGCCCCCCGCTGGCCGCTCTGCACGGATTAGTCATGTCACATCTACAATACAGGGAAACAACACTCCCTGCACCTTACGTTCCTGCGTGAAGAGGGTGAGTGGGGGTTGGGTTACTTGGGGACCCCCGATAGTGATGCCAGGAGACCATGAGACTAATGAGGGGTCAGTAAGCCATCATTGTGCAGCACATATTTACATCAAGGATGTGCGAATTGTACTGAATTCTCTTTATATAGGAAGCTGCACATCGGCTTGTTGTACACGACATATAGTTGTATTAGGCCTCATGTCCACGGGGAAAATATGATTTAGGATCCGTAGCGGATCACCCGCACACGGATCCGCATCCCATAGGGATGCATTGACCACCCGCGGGTAGATAAATACCCGCGGATGGTCAATAAAAGGGATTTTAAAAAAAATGGAGCATGAAAAAATCTGGACCATGCTCCATTTTCGTGCGGGTCTCCCGCGGGGACGGCTCCCGCGGGCTTCTATTGAAGCCTATGGAAGCCGTCCGGATCCGCGGGAGACCTAAAATAGGAATTTAAAAGAATTTACCCATCCGGAGCGGGCGGGGAAGGTCTTCTCTTCCTCACGGCCGGATCTTTCTTGCTTCGGCTCGGCGGATGTGCCCAGCGCATGCGCGCGGCACGTCGGCGACGTGCCGCCGGCGTGACGAGTTCATCCGCCGGCCGAAAAAGAAGATCCGGCCGTGAGGAAGTGAAGACCTTCCCCGCCCGCTCCGGATGGGTAAATTCTTTTAAATTCCTATTTTCAGCCCTCATGTCCGCGGGGCAGGAGGGACCCGCTACGGATTCTCCATGTAGAATCCGTAGCGGGCCTGATTTTCCCCGTGGACATGAGGCCTTATGTGTCTGCTGTGAAGCAACAACCTCAGGTTGGGCAGGAGGGGGGCAGTTCTGGTGACAGAAAGTGAGTCGTGTTCAGGAGAGCATGAAGACTTCTACAAACATGGACACATAGTTTTCATGGATGACCGCCATGTTTTTGGGTCACTCCATACATCAGTACAAAGAAGTTCATCCATGTAGCTGCCGGGAATGGTTGTTTGACAGAAGCAATAGATCTGGTTAATGGAAGTCAAGCCCCATTATATCCCATACTATATGCCGTACTGGAATGGAGTGCCTAGGGCCGACCAGTAAAATTTATCACCACTGTACAGCCATATACTAATAATACCTGATCACCATTTGCAAATTCTCAGCCATGGAATTCTCCATACGCTTCAATGAAAAGAAAAAGTGGGAGAATACCGGCCGGTCTCCATATGCCCCTAGATGTCATCTCGGCCACCCATGTGTCTATATAGATGCACTAACCAGTTTATTGTATGGATGTCTAGGCTTGCTGAGATGTTGTTTTTGCCTACAAAATGGGAATAATGATCACTGTGTGAACAAGTATGGATGTAGCAAAGTTTTACTTGATTTTCCTGTTATAACTTTGTGTGTCGCAGTTTGTTTACACTTTAAATTGCTTTACAATGGCTTCTGTTATGTGAAGAGCAAAATAACTTTTGAATGACATAACTTGTCACAGAAAGCGATGTCCGTCAAATTAAACCTTGCTACATCTGTAAACAGGAGGACAATGTAAGCGCTTCTACTGTGCGGGTCTGAAATAAATCCATCTTACAGTATGTTTTCTTTACTGACCATCTTTCGATTTAATTTATCAATAAAGTCCATTTGTACAAAGATCTGCCCTGTTGTCTTCCTGGCGCTGCATGGTGACTAATGATAGAAGTCTCAGGGAAATAGGGATGGCAGCACCAAAGGAGTAGTTTGAGATACGCACAGATCACTCAGTTTCCATCTTTATTTGTAAAAAGTGCTCAGCATGTTCAGCAGCGACGTTTCCACATCAGACCTGCCGTCTTGGTCACGCTTATACATACAACAACATTATCCCCAAGAAATAGTAATAAACACACCCATAAAAATCACATGTGATGAAACACACCTGTATCCTCGGACGTATGCTCTGGACATGGCTCTCATTTCACCCAGCGGCGTCTACCAGGTTAAACTGCGCAGAACCGGAAGTGCATCATGCCCACATACATACATAAAGAGCAAGGGCTTCAAGAAAATGGCGTCCGCGCATGCGCACACCGCCAGTCAATATCCTAATGTCTCCACGCATGACCGGACGTGCGTCATGCCCACACTCGCTCAAAGAGGGCAAAAGCAAAGACCACGCATGCGCCCACTGTCACTTCGTTGGAGAATACCGGGCAGGACCGCGCATGCCCCAACCCATCCATCAATCCACGTCCGCTCAAACAGAGCACCAAAGTCCAGTGCTCAGGGGCAAATACCAAAGTATAGCACAAGTGTCCATAAATATCGATGTCCCCGATGCTATGGCCAGGTTGGTGCACAAGCCAGCGATATCATATACAGCCCACTAATATAAAGGAGGTATAATCAACAATATATAACATCAGTATATTAAAGAGTGCCAATCACAGGTAGAAAATAACTATCAAACAAGTGAATCGGTCACAATCTGCGGATGGATCCTGCAAGTAGGATCCATAATGTACAACAGTTATAGAAAAATGGTAATGGCATAAAACATCACAACTAGAGACGAGCGAGTATAATCGCTCGAGCAATTGCCTTTAGCGAGTATACTCGCTCATCTCTAATCACAACCAGATTAAACGGCTGCAAAAAGACCAACGAGGAATATACCCAAAAAGATGAAAACGCAATAAGCGGACACCAACACTACATAGTACCGATTCACAAAATTCTTATTTTTTTTAGGTTTTTCCACTTTTTTGCAATAAAAACCCTTTTTGGAAATCTTTTTTTTTTTCTCCTATATCGCTGCATTCAAAGTCCTGTAACTTTTTTCTTTTTCTATGCACGGAGCTCTGTGAGGGCTTATTTTTTGCGAGACGAGCTGTAGTTTTTATTGGTACCATTTTGGAGAATATACGGCTTTTTTGATAACTTTTATTGCATTTTTTGGGAGGCGAAATGCAAAAAATTAGCATTTTGCCTCTGTTTTTTAGCGTTTTATAAAATGCTTTTTGCCGTACAAAATAAAAAGTATGTTCAACTTTTTGTAGACGTCGTTATGGACGTGTCAATACCAAATATGTGCCTTTTTAGTTTTTCTTTACCTTTTTTTATGCGAATATTAGAAAAAGCACAAAAGGGGGGGGGGGATTTACATTTTTTTACACTATTTGAGTCCCTCTGAGGGACTTGCAGCACAGCACTTCTGATCACTGTGATAAGGTATGGCAGGGCTACTGCCCTGCCATGCCTTATCGCTTATACAGCGTTCATAGGCTCTGGCAACACAGGACGCCAGTGTCTGGCGTCCTGTTGCCATGGCGACAGGCAGGGCTCTCTGCGATTATATCGCGAGAGCCCGGCAACTTCACAGAGGGAGCTTATATGGGACCAATAATGTTCCACTTCTCCCTTCAATGTCCCATGACATATCAATGTGTTCTCTTCTATGTCATTAACCCCTAAGTGTAAAATTACAACATCTGGACAGGGCCCATGTGATTCTTTATGCCCACGTGACTCTTTATACATCAGTTCAGCCATTAATCCACTCCACCTCATACATCTATTACCGTACCAATCATGCTTTGGCTCCCTTGACATCTGCGCGTGCGATGTATGGGCCTTCCAGCCGCACATCACCACACACAACCTGCGGGAATACCTGCAACCAATAATAATCACCTGTGAAGCCAAACAGGACCGACCTGCTAACCGCTGCAACTCCCTCCATGTAATCGTCCTTCATACGTAATGTCTGACTAATTAACCCATAACTATACACCCCTGACATTGGCAATTAGAAAAACCATCACAATGCCATCAACTGAATACCTAAAAACTCCAAACGAGTACATGGCCATACCATCTATTCCGCTCGCCAGCGGCACCCTAAAATCCTCTATCCTGACCACATGCCCTCTAAAACTTGTGCCCCCCTCATTGCCCTGATGCCCCATAAACAAAAATCATTAAGTTGTGTATTACATCAGGACATTCCTTCCTCCCACCTACTCTAACAATGAGGATAGTCCTAAATAATAATAGGATACATAAGATCCCATCGGAAATGCCATATCAAAGCCAATGTAGTCACATGATGCATATCTTACTGCCAGAAGCTCAGGAGCGCCTCAGCATTCAGAGAAGACTGCTTGAGGTAAGATAGATGATAAATCACTGAGAGGAGATAGACTCCTTCTGTGGCATCACCCTTAGGGTGCATTCACACGAACGTATATCGGCTCGGTTTTCACGCCGAGCCGATATACGCTGTCCTCATGTGCAGGGGGGGGGGAGTCTGGAAGAGCCCAGGAGCAGGAACTGAGCTCCCGCCCCCTCTCTGCCTCCTCTCCACCTCTCTGCACTATTTTCAATGGGGAGAGGCGGGGCGGGGCTAATTCTCGGACCTTAGCCCCGCCCCGCCTCCTCTCATTGAAAGTAGTGCAGAGGGGCGGAGAGGAGGCAGAGATGGGGCGGGAGCCTCAGTTCCTGCTTCTGGCTCTTCCATCCTCACCCCCCTGCACATGAGGACAGCGTATATCGGCTCGGCGTGAAAACCGAGCCGATATACGTTCGTGTGATTGCACCCTTAGGAACACTATTTGTTCCTACTTTTCAAACGATCTTTTTGGACATCGAATATATACGTTGGCAAGTATTTCGGCCGCGTATGTTCTGTTTTCTGTGGGTTGCCGTTTTTACGCGCCGTAAAATCGCCCGTGTGAACGAATACATTGGAAACCAACGCCTCAGATGGTCATGTACATATGATTGGGCGCAAAAACGCGCCGTATATGCGCTCGTGTGAACGCACCCTAAGCCTGGGTTCACACGGGGCGGATTCCCGTCGGAAATCTCGCAGTTTGGCCGCAGCAAAAAACACGAGATTTCCGCTGGGAGAACTGCGGCCCGGCCGCTCGCTCTTCCGCTGCGGCCGGCGCTCCCATAGAGGAGAGCGCGGCCGCAGCGGAATGAAAAAAGAATGGATATGCTGCATATCCTGAAACCGCGTCTTCCAGCCGGACTTACCGCAGTGGATTGGCCGCCCCGTGTGGACGAGATTTCTCAGAAATCTCGTCCACATGGCTTGCTAATCCTGAGATTAGCAGCCGCGGGCGGATTTGTTGCGGCGAAATTCCGTGCGGCAAAACCGCGGCAAATCCGCCCTGTGTGAACCCAGCCTTAAAGGGGACAATCTCAAATTGGAAAAAAAAAATGACCAGCAACTCTGCCCTCAGCTATGTACTTAGCAATTTAACTACCTCAGGATCATAAATAACTGAAATTAACTTATTAACCCCTTCACAGCTGAGTCCCTTTAACTCATGCACATATAAGCCGTACCAGGGGCCTTCGATAATGAGCCAGGCCTACTTCCAATATGAGAGCCTCACTGGAGTCTTGCCCTATTGCAGGAAACTCTCTATTTCCTGGATGCAAGGAATTTGTACTGATTTCTGACTAAAATAACCCAAAACAATAACCGCTCCATTACCTCGATTCCATAAATGTAACAACACATCCAGGTAGTGAGGCGCCCCAAGGATGTCTAACAACCACCTAACTAGTTACACCGAGGCAACACCAACATCCCGGTAACCATCATTAACCATCTCCGATCCTCCGGTCATCATTAGATTCTGATTCTTTATATGAAAGTAACAGTTATAACATAACAAGTAATTATAAACCAAATTCGATTAACAGCAGCAGCCGCCTCAACCACAGACTGCATACAGTGGTTACCTCACAGCTGACTGCCTGCATACAGTGGTTACCTCACAGCTGACTGCCTGCATACAGTGGTTACCTCACAGCTGACTGCCTGCATACAGTGGTTACCTCACAGCTGACAGTCTGCATACAGTGGTTACCTCACAGCTGACTGCCTGCATACAGTGGTTACCTCACAGCTGACTGCCTGCATACAGTGGTTACCTCACAGCCGACTGCCTACATACAGTGGTTACCTCACAGCTGACTGCCTGCATACAGTGGTTATCTCGCAGCTGACAGCCTGCATACAGTGGTTACCTCACAGCTGACAGTCTGCATACAGCGGTTACCTCACAGCTGACTGCCTGCATACAGTGGTTACCTCACAGCTGACAGTCTGCATACAGTGGTTACCCCACAGCTGACAGTCTGCATACAGTGGTTACCTCACAGCTGACAGTCTGCATACAGTGGTTACCTCACAGCTGACTGCCTGCATACAGTGGTTACCTCACAGCTGACTGTCTGCATACAGTGGTTACCTCACAGCTGACTGCCTGCATACAGTGGTTACCTCACAGCTGACTGCCTGCATACAGTGGTTACCTCACAGCCGACTGCCTGCATACAGTGATTACCTCACAGCTGACAGTCTGCATACAGTGGTTACCCCACAGCTGACTGCCTGCATACAGTGGTTACCTCACAGCCGACTGCCTGCATACAGTGGTTACCTCACAGCTGACTGCCTGCATACAGTGGTTACCCCACAGCTGACTGCCTGCATACAGCGGTTACCTCACAGCTGACTGCCTACATACAGTGGTTACCTCACAGCTGACTGCCTGCATACAGTGGTTACCTCACAGCTGACAGTCTGCATACAGTGGTTACCTCACAGCTGACTGCCTGCATACAGTGGTTACCTCACAGCTGACTGCCTGCATACAGTGGTTACCTCACAGCCGACTGCCTGCATACAGCGGTTACCTCACAGCTGACTGCCTACATACAGTGGTTACCTCACAGCTGACTGCCTGCATACAGTGGTTACCTCACAGCTGACTGCCTGCATACAGTGGTTACCTCACAGCCGACAGTCTGCATACAGTGGTTACCTCACAGCCGACTGCCTGCATACAGTGGTTACCTCACAGCTGACTGTCTGCATACAGTGGTTACCTCACAGCTGACAGCCTGCATACAGTGGTTACCTCACAGCTGACTGCCTGTATACAGTGGTTACCTCACAGCCGACTGCCTGCATACAGTGGTTACCTCACAGCTGACTGTCTGCATACAGTGGTTACCTCACAGCCGACAGTCTGCATACAGTGGTTACCTCACAGCCGACAGTCTGTATACAGTGGCCAGTTACCTCAGCTCAGACATGATACCATTAATAAAACACAACTGTTAAGCAGACATACCTTCCCCCTCATCACCCTGACTCGCCCTTTCTTTACAGCCTAGTAAGGGTTAACACTAAGACATTTAAACTGACCAATCTACCTTAGGGGGCGCTCACACGACGGCCCCCATGCCTAGCACCTTGTAAGCCAAAGTCAGGAGCAGAAAGTACAATGGAAAGATTCACATGTCTTCCCCATAATGGACCCGCTCCTGGCTCAGGCCCGCCAAAAACGAACACAAAAAAACGCCATGTGAAATCACTCCCAACTGCTACACAAGCTAAATCCTTCTATACACAGGTGCCAGTAACCAGGGGGACCACCTGGTTACCGGGGGTCTCACCAACTTGTAGAGCTTCACCTGCACCCTGCAAATGCAGCAGCACAGGACTTGGCAGAGGGGCCGACGCCATCTTGTAGAGCTTCACCCGTACCCTGCATGCACAGCAGCACAGGACTTGGTGTTGTCATCTGGTGGCACTATTCCTGCTGGTGTTGGCATCTGCTGGGCACTGTTCCTGCTGGTGTTGGCATCTGCTGGGCACTGTTCCTGCTGGTGTTGGCATCTGCTGGGCACTGTTCCCGCTGCCAGGTTTCAGTCACAATCGGATGAAGGTAAAGGCAGCCTCTGCGTTCGCTGCTTTGGTGGTTTTCTACTGACAAGTCCTCCTTAGATACAAGTGTTCACACAATGTCCTCTGCAGCTCCTCCTGGCCGGTGCTGCTGACAAGTCCCAAGCTGCAGCACAGGGGATTCCAGACATCTCCTCAGCTATTCCTCACTATCCACTTAATCCTCGCCGACGATTAGCCGCTGCAGAAGGTCCTCCATCTTCACAGAGGATCTGAAGCTGTGACAGGAATGGTGAGGGGAGCTGACAGGAATGGTGAGGGGAGCTGACAGGAATGGTGAGGGGAGCTGACAGGAATGGTGAGGGGAGCTAACAGGAATTGTGAGGGGAGCTGACAGGAACAGGGAGCTGTCACCTGGATGCTGCTTGCTGCTTCCTTTCCAGCTGATGATGGCCCACATCTCTGCACCTCCATATCTCACTGTTGCTCCTCCCAGCTTGTTCCTCTGGACCAATCACCAGCCACTGTCAGGCCACCAGATTCTGCCTGACAACCACAGGCATTTCCCGCCATTTCTCTTCAGCCAATCATTAGCTGCTGCCAACCAGTCCATCACTGGGCAGAACTCACTCTTTGCCATCTCATCTGACCCAGTAATGACCTTTGTAACATATCATGGTTAACCAGAAAACCTTCTCCATAGAAGGTGACATATCATCCATCCATCATGTACATAAAGCTCCCAGATCTCATGAGGCTCCATAGAAGGTGACATATCATCCATCCATCATGTACATAAAGCTCCCAGATCCCATAAGGCTCCATAGAAGGTGACATATCATCCATCCATCATGTACATAAAGCTCCCAGATCCCATTAGGCTCCATAGAAGGTGACATATCATCCATCCATCATGTGCATAAAGCTCCCAGATCCCATTAGGCTCCATAGAAGGTGACATATCATCCATCCATCATGTACATAAAGCTCCCAGATCCCATGAGGCTTTCCCTCCTAACTGTCCCTCAAGCCTTACAGGGCAAGTCCTATCTTGTCTCGCGGGGACTAATAACGCGCCAGAATACCGATAGATGAAACAAAATCATTGAAATCAATGATCTTATTTCGACCCGTTATTTGGCCGTGATTTTCATGGATGTGTAACAGGCCCGCGTGTTTAAGCCCTTAGGAGGCGCTGTTGTGTGCCGCTGTGTATGTAGAAGCAGATCATTGTGTGTGAAGACATTCAGATATTTGCGCCATACTCTCTAAACCTGTAAGACGAGTTCCACAAAGTGTAAAGAATCCGTGACATTTATGTACAAACATTCGGCAGTGAGATCCGCAGGTGATTTTGTTTTTAGATTTTACGGATTATACTGAAAGGAATGAAATCTGCGGTGAAATATCTGCAACAAATATAGCGCCTTCACACGGGCGGCAGAATCACATTTGTTGCGAGACGCACAGATCACACACAAATATGAAAGCGGTCATACATGTGAGCGATGTTTTCCTGCATGGCAGAGTGATGAGATGCGGACAACAAATGGCGCCATGTTCTATTTTGCTGCGTTCTCTCGGAGAAACTGCGTGATCCAGAGAATGTCTTCTTCCCTGAAGTGATTCAAGGCTGTTTTTTCACGTGGCGGGGAGTGCGATATGGGTGCGGGATTCATGGCCTCATATCACGCTCGTTCGTGTGAAGTTACCCTAAGGGCTTCTTCACACGAATGTATTTGTGCGCGCAAAATCTGCTTACGCAGAGAATAGCGACGCGCTCCATCATTGTGTGCACCAAAGGCCCCATAGGAGTCTATAGGGGTACGCACCCGACACCCGCGCAAAACACTGTGCGATTTTGTGGGCTATTCCAAACACCGGGGACTAATGAGGCTGCAGAGCTTTTTTAATCACAGCGTGAGTGAGTCCCGCGCCAATGTGAGCGGTCCCTGGCAGCGCAGAAAGTACAGTAAAAAGCGCTGATACGTGCGTGATAGCGCAGTGTTTACAGTACAAAAAGTCATCCTTTCGTGAGCGTTTCTGCGCTTACACTTGCGTGAAGAAGCACTTAGGGCTACTACCGTGTTTCCCCGAAAATAAGGCACCCCCGAAAATAAGACACATTAAGAAATTTGCAGAAATCGCTAATATAAGACACATCCCGATAATAAGGCATACTAAAGTGTGCAGGCAAGTCAAGAGGCCTGTCCCCTGCTGCCATCCCCGTTGTCTCCTACCTCCTGCAGTGCTGTACGATTGTGCTGTTGTTGTAAGCTCCCCTTGCTGGCTGGAAAACTCCATAGTACCGTGTCATCCTGTTGCTGCTGCACACGTCTGCTGTGATGAGCTCCCTCTGGTGGCCGGAAGCTGCAATACCATCCCTGCTTACAAGTGGTACGGGAGCTTCTGTCTGCAGTAAGGTACGTTACTAAATTACAGCCCTTATTTTTTTTTATGGCTCTGTGTGTGAGTCAGGCAACCATATGTGTGATTCTTAAGGCTGGGTTCTCACAGAGTGTATTTCCAGCCTTAGGGGGTGAGCATTACAGTCTCCAGACAGTGTGTAGGAGCCAGGTAAACAGTGTGTCATTTTGATTCAATAGGGGGTGTCTGCTTTTTTGCTGAAGAGTCTAAAGTACAAGAAATAAACAATGTTGCTACCGTATATTTTTACCCCTAAACATGAGCGCAAAAAGAAAGAGCTATTCCGTTGAGTACAAGAAAGGAATCGTGGAAGATTCTTGGGGCAAAAACCTTCCTGCTTTGGCCCGAAGATTTTACAAAAAATGGAGTGTCAAGAAATTCAGCAGGAGATTCCGGGTTCAGATGTTTATGATGATGTGCCAGAAAATGATGACATGACTGTCATTGAGTAATTTTTGCTTTGTTTTCACAGTTTGTCTAGCTATATTGGTTTGTGGTGACAACTACGGTACTGTGCAGTATATACGGTAATAAATGTTCATCTTTTTTGTTAAACAATAAATGTGAATTCTTCTTCATTGAAAAATAAGACACCCCCTGAAAATAAGACATAGCGCATATTTGGGAGCAAAAATTATTATAAGACGCGTCTTATTTTCGGGGAAACAGGGTACACACGAGCGTATGCACATTTGCACGCGCCTCAGCACAACCTTTTATGCACTGAGCAAGACTTTTTTGCACACATATTGGCGTATTTTACTGTACGTTTTCCGCCCATAGCGCGTGTTCATTTATGCACCGCCCATGACGTATATGGGGAAATTTGTTGAAAAGTAGAGCATGCTATTTTTTTTATTTTGCGTGACTGAAATGCGTGCGTAAAATACGGGAATGTGAATGAAAGCATTGAAATACGTACGTGGGAATCTAGCCTTAGAGGAAAAACATCGGGCCTCATTCATCAGAACTGTGTAAAGGAAAAACTTTACCCATAGCAACCAATCTGAGCGCAGTTTTCCTTTCTGAAACCGCTCTGGTGATATGAAAGCTGCGCTGTGATTGGTTGCTGGGGGCAAACACAGTTTTTCTTTTACACAATTCTGATAAATGAGGCCCGATGTTTTTTCCACTAAAGCTAGATTCACAGGTACGTATTTCAGTGGTTTCGTTCACATTTCAGTATTTTATGGGGGAAAAGAAATAGCATGCTCTGCTTTTCAACAAAGACAGTTTTGTGAATAGTCGGTTCTGATGAACGAGGCCGCTTGTTCAGTACTTAGTTGCAGAATGCTGGTGCGGCGCTCAACTGATATTCAACAACTAGTACACATCGTGTGACACCGGGCTAAACTACGTGAGATTGCAGGAATACTACAGAATAGGGCAGCTTTTCCCGAACTGGGCTCCGCAAGCGACAGTCAGGGGCTCCGACCGAAGGTCTCTGTGGTGAGCAGTCACCGGCCACTCACCACTGTAGTGATTACCGGCTGGGGTACTGCAGCCGCACCCCCCACAGGTAATCATACTGCGACGCCGACCCTGGTGCATACTCTGATCTCAGTGTGCACCCGGGATCCTCCTCCCCTGAGTCCTCTCCTCCTCAGTTCCGCAGGTGGGGACTCGGGGAAGAATTGTTCCGGACTCGCACACTGCTGTCAGTGTGCACCAGGGATCAGCGCAGAGCAGAGGAGGAGGTAAGTAAATTGGTTGGGGGTTATTATTGCTGCTGTGGGGTTAATATTACTGTGGCTATTGTGGGGTTAATATTACTGAGGGGGTTGTTATTATTACATTGGGATTCATATTACTGGAGGGCTTAATATTACTGTAGCTACTGTGGGGTTAATATTACTAAGGGGCTTATTATTACTACTGGGGCCATTTTGGGGGACGCCATTACTGCTGGAGCAGCAGCAGGGGACACTATTATTACTGGGGCCACCAATATAGGGGGTCACTATTACTACAAGGGGTGGATTTGCTGCTGAATTTACAGTAGCCGTAGCAGCAAAGTGGATGAGATTTTGAAAGTTTCATCCACACACTGTGGAAAAAATCTGCACAAAACCCGTACGGATATTAACATGGGGTGTGAGATTTAATTCCGCAATATGTTAATTTTAAATATAATGTATATCCATAACCCATCCAGCGCCCCAGCGTTCCTCCCTGTTGTTGTTGTCATTTTTTAAACGGCCCTGTCCTTTTTATGACAACGGAGGTAAAACGTATATGTCATGATAAGCCACACCCCTAACCCCTCCCCTGACCACACCCTCCATGGGGCTCCATGAGAAACTTTTGCTTCATAAAGGGCTCTGTGGCTGAAAAAGTTAGGGAACTACTGAAATCGGGGATGTAACTGTACACCGCTATATGCCGCTACTGATGGATTAATTCATTAATTTTTTTTACAGTGGTGAATATATGTTTCTGACACTGACAAATGTAAGATTATTTCTAGTATCATATCTATGTAGTAAACCCCTTTCTGGTACTATATCTATGAAGTAAGCTTGGTTCTGGTATTGTATCTGTGTTCTAAGCTTTGTTCTGGTACTGTATCTATGTAGTAAGCTTGGTTCTGGTATTGTATCTGTGTTCTAAGCTTTGTTCTGGTACTGTATCTATGTAGTAAGCTTGGTTCTGGTATTGTATCTGTGTTCTAAGCTTTGTTCTGGTACTGTATCTATGTAGTAAGCTTGGTTCTGGTATTGTATCTGTGTTCTAAGCTCAGTTCTGTTATTGTATCTATGTAGTAAGCTCTATTCTAGGATTCTATCTATTTAGTAAACTGTGATTCTGTTGCTGTGCCCTTCTCCCCAATAGAATCCCCCTACACTGATGGCTGAGAGTCTATGTGTATGGGGTTGTTTAGGAGGGGGGATAGCTGTCGATATAATAATTGTTGGACTGACAGCTATCTGCAGTGCATAGGTAGAAGCTTTACCAGACTCACCAATAGGGGGCGTGAGCACTAAACCTGCCTAGGACAGCATGAACCCTACGTACAGCCGTGGTTCCCACAGGCCGCGCCCCACGTCTTCGGACCTCACTTGAGCGCTGCCTCACTCAGCCGCAGGTTTCAGAATAGTATTTATACATATGGCGTAGAATAGCTCATATTTGGCGCTGCCCGTATATCACTGGGTGGAGTACAGACGGCTATGGGCAGAGTTATCCGATAAAACGCACTCATTTAGCACCTACTTTGTGCCCAACATAATATTTTCCATGTTCTGAATGGGGACACTTTTAGAGTTTTTCCAGGGCTGCTTTAAGTTCCCAATCCGCCCAGCAGAATACACAAGCGGTGCGGATCCTTCCATTATACATTCTCTCTGTAGGTTCCCCTCCTGGTTTTTGGCTCATAAATACGGATTTAAAATCCTGACCAGAATCCTGCTGTGTGACAGCAGCCTTATGGGTAATTCAGCAGGTCGGCCATTATTATACTTGATGACCCTTGGGGGAAGGGGAGATTTTAATTGTTTTTAATCTTTGTTTCCCTGTTTTTTTTTTTTTTTTGCATTTTGCACACCTAATAAAGGCTGATATCTGCTGATATACTCATTTTGGGTGAGCAGCAGTATATCTGGATGTGTTTCTCATGGTCAGCACTAAACCTTCTGTCACACCCAGAATGTAACCGTTGCTATTGGTGATGCTGACTATTATAGCTGTGTGATCATTACCAGTAACTCTAACAGTAGTGTCCTGTGTAGCAGTGCCTCCTGTGGTAGATCCACATAACAGCATCACACAGACTGAGAATCTGACTAGAAAGTGAATCCATAACCCCAAGTAGATCTGAGCGGTCAGAACTGAGATCACATGACCATTTGGGGAATGAGAGGTCGGGAGTTTTGGAAAGAAGGAAATAACTAACCAAGGTAACACCAGGCGACGTGTATATATATGTGTGTGTGTATACATATATATACACACACACATATATAATATATATATACGAGTGTATTAAAAAAAAAATCACTGGAGGCTCTTTAACTCCTGACAGCGAGGAGTAGTGGCGCTCGCTCAGCTCAGCTTGGATCCACATATATCCTGACAGCAAGGAGTAGTGGCGCTCGCTCAGCTCAGCTCGGATCCACATATATTCTGGCAGCGAGGAGTAGTGGCGCTCGCTCAGCTCAGCTTGGATCCACATATATTCTGGCAGCGAGGAGTAGTGGCGCTCGCTCAGCTCAGCTCGGATCCACATATATCCTGACAGCGAGGAGTAGTGGCGCTCGCTCAGCTCAGCTCGGATCCACATATATTCTGACAGCGAGGAGTAGTGGCGCTCGCTCAGCTCAGCTCGGATCCACATATATTCTGGCAGCGAGGAGTAGTGGCGCTCGCTCAGCTCAGCTCGGATCCACATATATTCTGACAGCGAGGAGTAGTGGCGCTCGCTCAGCTCAGCTCGGATCCACATATATCCTGGCAGCGAGGAGTAGTGGCGCTCGCTCAGCTCAGTTTGAATCCACATATATTCTGGCAGCGAGGAGTAGTGGCGCTCGCTCAGCTCAGCTCGGATCCACATATATTCTGGCAGCGAGGAGTAGTGGCGCTCGCTCATCTCAGCTCGGATCCACATATATTCTGGCAGTGAGGAGTAGTGGCGCTCGCTCAGCTCAGCTCGGATCCATATATATTCTGGCAGCGAGGAGTAGTGGCGCTCGCTCAGCTCAGCTCGGATCCACATATATTCTGACAGCGAGGAGTAGTGGCGCTCGCTCAGCTCAGCTCGGACCCACATATATTCTGGCAGCGAGGAGTAGTGGCGCTCGCTCGGCTCAGCTTGGATCCACATATATTCTGGCAGTTGGTTCCCATCAGCTAAACCCTCACTTCTGTCAGCATCACCAGGGCCGTATTTACACCGCCGATAGCGAGTTGTGTCCGGGATTCTTGTACGCGACTCGCATCACACGGCACACGGACACCCCGTCTCTGTGCTGCGCCATATGCGGTAGACGGCACAGTCACATCACACGGCACACGGACACCCCGTCTCTGTGCTGCGCCATATGCGGTAGACGGCACAGTCACACCTATTATTATCATACGAGACTCACAAGACAAGAGGAGGGGGGGATGGGATTGTTCAGTCTGCAAGAGAAACATCAACCCTGTAAGGAGCCACATTGTAAATAATGGGGGCCGTTAATGAGCGTCTCGCAGCGCGTAAAACTTGTGTAATCAGCCGTGTAAATACACCCTCAGGTTGCATTCAGACGAACGTATATCTGCTCGGTTTTCACGCCGAGCCGATATACGTTGTCTCTCTCTGCAGGGAGGGGGAGGATGGAAGAGCCAGGAGCAGGAACTGAACTTCCGGCCCCCTTTCTGCCTCCTCTCCGCCCCTCTGCACTATTTGCAATGGGAGGAGGCGGGACTGGGGCAGGGCTAAGGTCTGAGAATTAGCCCTGCCCCTGTCCCGCCTCTCCTCATTGCAAATAGTGCAGAGGGGTAGAGAGGGGGCGGGAGCTCAGTTCCTGCTTCTGGCTCTTCCATCCTCCCCCCCCTGCAGATGAGGACGACGTATATCGGCTCGGCGTGAAAACCGAGCCGATATACATTCGTGGGAATGCAGCCTCAGGCCGGGCTCACTCTGATGGGTCGGATTCCGCGTGCAGATATCTGCAGCGGAAGACCAGCGATCCATCGTGAAAAGTAATTGTGAATGATTGCAGAAGATGGCGGATGCGTCCGGTTTTCCACATGGATATAAACGTATGAACAGCGCATCATCCACACAGAAAAAGATTGCAGACATGGAGACGACACCAGAGAGTAGCAGCACATCCCTCAGGGGAGATCCTCTCCTATTCTATATATTCTCATACGGCGTTACAAACGATTACGCTGTTCATACGCCATGTTTTTTGTGTACCGGCTGCGGGGCGCATCCAGTGACTTCAGTGGAGGCCGTCTGCAGAAACTGTGTTGAAATAGAGCATGCTGCGATTTTTCTTACGATTGCGGAATACGCGATTCGGACCCGCGAGTGTGAAGGAAAAATTCGAAAATACAAGAATTTCAATGCCTGCGTCTTACTGCGGATCCTCCGTGTGGACGGCAATCGTGGAATCCGCAATTCAAATCCTGTGGTGTGAGACCGGCCTGGGGGTCCGTCTATACGGGTCGGGTCTGCTGGGCGTCCGTCTATACGGGTCGGGTCTGCTGGGGGTCCGTCTATACGGTCAGGTCTGCTGGGGGTCCGTCTATACGGGTCGGGTCTGCTGGGGGTCCGTCTATACGGGTCGGGTCTGCTGGGGGTCCGTCTATACGGGTCAGTCTGCTGGGGGTTTTGTCTCACCGAAGGCGTTTGTGATGTTTTCCCGCTGCTGCAGATTTCTGGGGGATATTCTGTATATCCCGCCCTGTATGGACGCTCCCTGAGGAGGGCGCCATTCTGCAGTTCTTACACGCTCTGCTATAATGTCCGTCTCTATAGCGGCAGTTAGCTGCAGTACTTGGGTACTGCGGTGCGCTGACATCTCATCCTACGGCCGCTGCTCTCTGTACAGGACATTACATGGATGTCAGCGGTGATTATACAGTAAATGGCGTCTCCAGCGATGAATATATCTCCGTGGTGACGGCGGTGTCCGTCCGGCTCTGGTCACACCGCTGTCAGGCTTCTGTCCTCACAGATACGTCACATCCATCATCATTCCCCTTTATCATCGGTCAGATATCGCTTGTTGTCGCCGGATGGAACCGCGGAGCTCGCCGCGCCATTCTGTCCTCCACAGAGCAATGAGAAGCTGATGAGGAGAGGGACACAATGGTGGACAGAGGCGTTATTATTACCCATCACCATGGTGATCACAGCGGCCCCCACAGACCCAGCAGACCTCCTTGCCCGGCTTACTCCTCATTATCAGCTCCTCACACCCCACAGACCCAGCAGACCTCCCTGCCCGGCTTACTCCTCATTATCAGCTCCTCACACTTCTCTACAAATCTCCATTACTTCTGGAAAATCCCGACATCTTACTTTCACTTTCTCCGCCGTCTAACCTCTCCGGCCTCACTCTGCCCGGCAACTGCTGACCAGCCGCAGATTTATTTTACTATTGGAGGAGAGGATACCTTCCGTCCAATCAGAGCTGAGCTCCGCCTCCAGTCTGCGGAGTCACTGACTGACGGCTCCAGTTGTTTGTAGGAGAAGTTCTTTATGTTCTCGTCACTCGGGGCTACAATGTATCAGGATGAGGAAGATGTTCCCCCTCATTGTGCTTCTCCTTCACTTATCTGCAGTGTATTCTGGTGAGTATGGAGGGGATCAGTTATTATATCACTTATCTGCAGTGTATTCTGGGTAGTATGGAGGGGATCTGTTATTATATCACTTATCTGCAGTGTATTCTGGGTAGTATGGAGGGGATCAGTTATTATATCACTTATCTGCGGTGTATTCTGGTGCGTATGGAGGGGGATCAGTTATTATATCAGTTATCTGCAGTGTATTCTGGGGAGTATGGAGGGGGATCAGTTATTATATCACTTATCTGCAGTGTATTTTGGGTAGTATGGAGGGGATCAGTTATTATATCACTTATCTGCGGTGTATTCTGGGGAGTATGGAGGGAATCAGTAATTATATCACTTATCTGCAGTGTATTCTGGGTAGTATGGAGGAGGATCAGTTATTATATCACTTATCTGCAGTGTATTCTGGGGAGTATGGAGGGGGATCAGTTATTATATCACTTATCTGCAGTGTATTCTGGGTAGTATGGAGGAGGATCAGTTATTATATCACTTATCTGCAGTGTATTCTGGGTAGTATGGAGGGGATCAGTTATTATATCACTTATTTGCAGTGTGTTCTGGGGAGTATAGAGGGAGATCAGTTATTATATCACTTATCTGCAGTGTATTTTGGGGAGTATGGAGGGGATCAGTTATTATCAAATCACATTTGATAATAAGATTTGTCAGCAATAGAAAAAGAGAGGAAAAGAAAACCCTTGCAAAAATAATATAAACTATATTGCTGTTGGAATATGGGGTTATCCCTGTAACTTCCCTGCAGGTGACATGTACGCATAGACCTGCCTGGCATTATTATACTGCTGAACATAACCCTGATGGGCACTACTGTGCAATCAGACAATAAAGTGTATACATGCTGCAGACATGTGTTTTTTTTTTCTACATGAAAAACATATAAAACATAATTACCGTATATACTCGAGTATAAGCTGATCCGAGTATAAGCCGAGTCAACAAGTTTTACCACAAAAAACTGATAAAACTTATTGACTCGACTTATAAGCCTAGCTATACTTGAGTATATACTGTGTGTGTGTGTAATATATATATATAGATATATATAGAGATATATATATATATATCTCTATATATATAAAGACGAAAGCCCTCACTGACTCACTGACTGACTGACTCACTCACTCACTCACTCACTGACTGACTCGCCAAAAGTTCTCCAACTTCCCGATGTCGTAGAAACATGAAATTTGGCACAAGCATAGATTATCTCCAAAATAGGAAAAGTAATTGGGTCCCAACTCGATTATTCAATTCTAGCGCAAAAGAATTGGCGTCGAAATTTTACGTACATAATCTAAATCTGTCACTTCCCAATGCCATAGAAACTTAAAACTTGGCAAGAGCATTGATTATGTCATAAATAGGAAAAGCTAATGGGTCCCAACTCGATTATTCAATTCTATGCGCAAAAGAATTAGCGTGCAAATTTTACACACGGAATCTAATTCTCTCACTTCCCGGTGTCATAGAAACTCGAAATTTGGCACGAGCATTGATTATGTCATAAATAGGAAAAGCTAATGGGTCCCAACTCGATTATTCAATTCTATGCGCAAAAGAATTAGCGTCCAAATTTTACGTACGGAATCTAATTTTCTCACTTTCCGGTGTCATAGAAAAGTGAAATTTGGCACAAGCATTGATTATGTCATAAATAGGAAAGGTTCATAGGTCCCAACTCGATTATTCAATTCTAGCGCAAAAGAATTGGCGTCAAAATTTTACGTGCAGAATGTTATTTTTTCACTTTCCGGTGTCATAGAAACAGGAAATTTGGCACAAGCATTGATTATGTCATAAATAGGAAAAGCTAATGGATCCCAACTCCATTATTCAATTCTATGCGCAAAAGAATTAGCGTCCAAATTTTACGTACGCAATCTAATTTTCTCACTTTCCGGTGTCATAGAAACGTGAAATTTGGCACGAGCATTGATTATGTCAAAAATAGGAAAAGCTAATGGGTCCCAACTCGATTATTCAATTCTAGCGCAAAAGAATTGGCGTCGAAATTTTACGTGCGGAATGTAATTTTTTCACTTTCCGGTGTCATAGAAACGGGAAATTTGGCACGAGCATTTATTATGTCATAAATAGGAAACGCTAATGGGTCCCAACTCGATTATTCAATTCTATTCGCAAAAGAATTAGCGTCCAAATTTTACGTGCGGAATGTAATTTTCTCACTTTCCGGTATCATAGAAACGTGAAATCTGGCACGAGCATTGATTATGTCATAAATAGGAAAAGTTCATAGGTCCCAACTTCATTATTCAATTCTAGCGCAAAAGAATTGGCGTCGAAATTTTACGTGCGGAATGTATTTTTCTCACTTTCCGGTGTCATAGAAACAGGAAATTTGGCACGAGCATTGATTATGTCAGAAATAGGAAAAGCTAATGGGTCCCAACTCCATTATTCAATTCTATGCGCAAAAGAATTAGCGTCCAAATTTTACGTGCGGAATGTAATTTTCTCACTTTCCGGTGTCATAGAAACGGGAAATGTGGCACGAGCATTGATTATGTCATAAATAGGAAAAGCTAATGGGTCCCAACTCCATTATTCAGTTCTATGCCCAAAAGAATTAGTATCCAAATTTTACGTACATAATCTAAATGTCTCACTTCCCAATGTCATAGAAACATGAAATTTGGCACAAGCATTGATTGTGTCCTAAGTATGAAAAGTTAATGGGTCCCAACTCGATTATTCAATTCTAAGCGCAAAATAATTAGTGTCCAAATTTTATGTACGTAATCTAATTCTCTCACTTCCTGATGTCATTTTTTATGAAGGAAACGTCACATGGTTGCCTCCACGTGGTGTTTCCTGGGTAACGCAGAGAACTATGCAAAATGGTGAACATATGTTTTTCCTCAGTATCTCTAAAGTAACCACGACTTCATAAGATTTTCCGTGTGAACACCAGATAAACAGCAGTACCAAATTAACTCGGGCGAAGCCGGGTATATCAGCTAGTATATATATATTACACACACACTATACATATACATACCATATATACACAGACGGTACAGTGTAGTATACAGACATATATACACACATATAAACAGACATTAATACACACATACATAGTATACAGACATATATACAGCCATATTCCCCCATATGGACAGACTACTTACATGCAGCAGGATGAATCTTCCCTCCTTCAGGCGCAGTAGGAGCTTCGGGGATGCAGAGCCACTCACCATTATCTTCTCGGGCCTGGCAGACTGTCCGGCGGGGAGGAGAGGAGGACTGGCATCAGCGCTCAACGGGGGATGGCGACTTCCGGCAGCAGAAGGAGGAAAAGACCTCCCACTACTCCATGGCTGTGCGGCAGAAGAAGGAGCCAGCGCTGTGACTTGATCGAGCTCCGGCTGTGATTGGCTGTGATGCCACTGAATGGCTGTGATTGGTTTATCGAGCGTCGGCTGTGATTGGCCGGCGCTCGATCCAATCACAGCGCTGATGGCAGGGGAATCGAACGAGCCAGGGAGATGACAGCGGGGAGAAGAATGAAGTCGCTTGCCGCACCGCCGGGAAGAGCATCACTTCAGGGAGAGCGACGCCGGCTGAGAAGTGAGTATTGCGTTTTTTGGGTGTTTTTTTAAACACCTCACTCGAGTGTAAGCCGATAGGGGCTAAGCGCTGCGGAATAAGTTGGCGCTATACAAATAAAGATTATTATTATTATTTTTCAGCACATTTTTTGTGCTGAAAATTTGGCTTATACTCGAGTACATACGGTACCAGATATGTCGGCAATAAACCAGCAATAGAAAAAGAAGGGGGGAGCCAACACCTGCTGCAATAATATAGAATGCAGTGGTGTTATATTATGGGATTATCTCTGCAGGTGACATGTGATTCTAGACCTGCCTGACATTATGGTGGTGTCCAACATGACACTATTAGGCATCACTGCGCAGTCAAAAAATAAAAAAAAATAAAAAACTGAAGTGCCTAAGTGCTATAAACATGCATTATTGTTTCTTCATAGAAAGCACAAAAAAAAAAGATTTGTCGGCATTGTACTAGCAGAAGAATCCCCCTCAATAACGTAGATAGTAATTAGTGTCACCATATATCAATATATACATAACAGGGCTGATTTATAATTTCGGCCCTTTGGGGTTCTGGTATGAAGCTCCCGAATCCAGAATGCCTCCCTCTTTACAATCATCTCCTTCCTCACTTTGCATCTCTTACTGCCTTTTACTATCTCCATCCCAAAGCTGGAGAAGCCCCTCATGTTGCCCCCCTGATGATGTATAAATGGTCGGCTGCACCAGCACTCCCTCCGGTGCTTCTGGAGATGTTTCTCCCACGTTCCATCATCCTGGTGTGGAGTCTCCTTGATGCGCCTCCTACAGATGACAAGCTGCATTGTGTACAGTGTGTGTTATATATCACATTCATGGGGCCGCAGTTCATGAAGCTACATGGATCACATTGTTTCCTCCTGTCAGAGGGGCAGAAATCCTTCCTTTTGGCCTCCTGCAGACGGTTGGATCCCGCTGTTATGCGAGCCGTGCCCCTGCAGTGACCACCGTGGTTCACCTCCTCCCGACGTCTTCCCTACTCTGCTATGTGCCAGCTATTGCCCAGCCAGCACATGGGCAGAGCAGAAGCGGCGCGTCAGCCATGACGAGTCTTTGCACAGTTCGCACAGAAATAGGACATCCCGCGATTTGTTTTCCCCCGTGGGGTTTCACGCGGTCAAATCACGGCTATCTGCATAGGATTGCATTATCTATTGGCGTGCGTTACATTTATTTTTACCACATTTACAATACCCTTTGTCTGGCGACCAGTGTTCCCTGCGGGGGGCGCTCCAGAAGGTACTTGGTGACAGTTTGTTCCCTAGACTCCTCCTCTTTTTGGGCACAATATGTACCTTTCTCTAAAATAATTTTCAGCTCCCCGTCTTATTTCAGGATGGGCAACAAATTGCCAGAGTTTCCTGATGCTGTTATATTCCGCAGGCTGGGGTCACACGGGAAACATTCCTGGCGGAAATGTCGCGGTATTGTCACACCGAAAACCTGCAAATGTGAAAACGCAGCTTCAAAATCCGCAGCACTTAGGCGGCTGGGAATCTGTGCCGGTATTGCCCCGACGGATTCGCCGTCCACATGGCTGGCTGAACCCGGATTCAGCGGTCGCAGGCAGATTTGCCACGATGAAACTCCAGATGGAATTTCTGTGGCAAATCCGCCCCGTGTGAACGCAGCCTTCCTGTAGGCTGTTGCATAGGTTAGCCTCTTCTCATTAGATTTGCTAATGTGGTGTTTGTTTATCAAGGTCTTTCCACCCATGGAGTTAACCCTTTCCTTGGCTCTCCCCACAGTTTTTGCATTATCCCCCCCCCTCCCCAATTATAACCTTAGGCATATATCTTTCAGCCTCACTAGAGCCCCTTCCATCAGATCATTCTCTCTTAGCTCTGACTCCCCACTGGTATAGCCTGTATAGTGTGAGACGGGTGACAGCTACTCCCAAGCAGGATGGTACTACCAGCATTGGGCTTGTGGTATAGGGGGATGTTAACCCTATGCTGGCGCACATCACCCCTCATATGGGGATCCAAAGATGAGATCTCCAACGATGATTACAGGTTACAGTTGTTATAAATGAATGCAAAAAGCTGGAAATGTAGTTTGGAACGTGATCCGATGTCCCGGGTGCCTCAATCATACGGCGTTTCTGTTCCGCACCAGAATCAGGTCATCTATATATCTTGCATATCACACCACACAATGCAAAAAAGGGTTAGAATATGAGAAAACGGTATGTTCCTCCCACCAGGCCGCAAACAAGTTAGCCATGGTGGGGAGAACTTGGAGCCCATAGGGGCTCCCACAATCTGTAAACACCATCAAACAAAAAATAATTGTTTTAAGCAGAAATTCAGCCCTGGACAAGATGAGTTCTTTCATGTTTTCACCATACTGACTGTATCTGTTTAGATGTAATGTTAATGCCTGTAGTGCCATGTGGTGCGGTATGCAAGAATAGAGACTTGTAACATCATGTCACCCATCCATATCGGCTCTGACATCTGACATCATCCAGCTGTTGGATGACACTTCTACTGTCATTGGGGAACCCCGGGGCTCCCAACCCAAGAGGCTGTAGAGCTCGATCAATCCCTGCGCTCAACCTTTTACTAAGGGAACCAATGCCCAACACAATTGGACGCATGGGTGGGGGAAGCACATTCTTGGGGACTTTAGGGAGGCTGTAAAAAACGGCTTTAGATGGATTTTCTGGGGCCAAATATTTAGTCTCCTTTTCAGATAATATCCCAAGACTCGAACCTTCTTCTAATAGATTCAGTAGTTTGATGGAGAACAGCCCGGGGGGATCCCCGCTCATTTTTCTGTATGTTGTAGAGTCATCCAGAATAATACGGATCAATTTGGCGTATAACACAGAATCCAGGACAACGATGTTACCGCCTTTATCAGACGGCTTAATTACCAGGCTGTCATTCTCCATCAGACTGTTCAATTCCCTAGGTTCCCCCACTGATACATTCTATATGTTCTTCCTTCTGTGTTCCCTGCTTTGTGTTTCCTTATACGGGTTTTTTAGTTCTCTTTGTATGTTGGAGGTCCTCAATAGCTCTCGGCCTAGATGTTAACTGGGACTTGGGACTGTCAGATGTAGATTCTCACACTCTTCCAAGGAGACCTTACTGTCCTCTTCCAATGCTGCAAATCCAATAGAGCCGTCATCTCCAATAAACGTTTTGCACAGAAATTATCTTGTGTCCCTTGGAGTTCAGAAGAAACATATCGGCCCGATCTCCTTTATTTTTGTTATTTTGAAAATATTTCTTGACAACTAAGGGCTCATGCCCACGGCCGTGTCGGGCTCCGCAGGCAGAATACCCCATACTCACCTCCGGATCCACTGCATAGCTCCCGCATTACGCGCCGGCGGTGTCATATGGCGCTGCTGGTGGTGGGCGTATTTACGCTATACTTCTGTTGTGCTACAGTGGAAGTATAGCGTGACGGGCGGCTTCCATTGACTACAATAGAAGCCGTCCACGCGTATTCCCACGGCAGATAGGACATGCCGTGGGTAATTTCACTCTGTGGAATTCCGCAGCGGGTACATTGAGCTATTAGCTTCAATAGAAATCCGTCCGTGGGCATTAGCCCTAACGTCCTGACAAACTTATTTAGGTCAAGAATAGTTTGAGATGGCTTAGAGGTGGCATCTGGTACAGACGTTAGTCCTTTATTGAGAACATTGATCTGTTCCTGGGACAAAATGTGAGGGGTCATGTAAATATCATTATTCTCCATTATCTCCCTTCGGGTTGGATGCCGTCTTCTCCCTCCTTCTTCTGCGTCGTTTTTTGAACCCCTTTACTTCGGGTTCCCAGAATTTCTTGTATAGGACTTGTCTGAGTTGGATTGCTGGAAGTTGGACGTATGAAAGCACCCGTCAGACTCCTCCAACTCTGAGGATGAAGAAGTCACTCTGGGCCGTGATGTATTATGTGGTCTCCTCGGTTTCGATATGGACCCAGGATAGGTTATTGTAAATGTGGTAAAAGTAAACACAACAAATGCCAATCTGCCTCCAAAAGGAAGGATTTCTGCCCCTCTGACAGGAGGAAACAATGTGATCCATGTAGCTTCATGAACTGCGGCCCCATGAATGTGATATATAACACACACTGTACACAATGCAGCTTGTCATCTGTAGGGGGCGCATCAAGGAGACTCCACACCAGGATGATGGAACGTGGGAGAAACATCTCCAGAAGCACCGGAGGGAGTGCTGGTGCAGCCGACCATTTATACATCATCAGGGGGGCAACATGAGGGGCTTCTCCAGCTTTGGGATGGAGATAGTAAAAGGCAGTAAGAGATGCAAAGTGAGGAAGGAGATGATTGTAAAGAGGGAGGCATTCTGGATTCAGGAGCTTCACAACAGAACCCCAAAGGGCCGAAATTATAAATCAGCCCTGTTATATATATATGGTGACACTAATTACTATCTACGTTATTGAGGGGGATTCTTCTGCTAGCACAATGCCGACAAATCATGTTTTTTGTGTTTTCCATGAAGAAACAATAATGCATGTTTATAGCACTTCAATGTATTAGTTTATTGTTGGACAGCCCTGTAAGGCCGGGTTCACACGGGGCGGATTTGCCATGGAATTTTGCTGTGGCAAAACCCCCTGCGGCCACTAATCCTGGCATCGGCCAGCCATGTGGACGGGATTTGACAAAAGTCTCGTCCACACGGGGCGGACGATCCGTCGCGGCAAAGCTGGCATTATCCGGCTCTGTGGCACAGATTCCCGGGACGCAGCGTGTCAGTTCTATTTTTTTTTTCTGTTGCGGCCTCGCTCCTCTCTGTGGGAGAGCCGGCCACAACGGATATCATTGCAGCGGATTTTCTCCCCCCCCCCCCCCTCTTTCTATTGCTGGTTTATTGCCAACAAATCAGGTAATTATGTTTTATAGGTTTTTCATGTAGAAACAAATCCCATGTCTGCAGCATTTCTGCACATTATTGTCTGGTTGCACATAGTGCCCATCAGGGTGTTCAGCAGTATAATAATGCCTGGCAGGTTATGAACATGTGTAATATGTGATTTACTAATGTGCATGGCTCTGTAGATATATTTATATGTTTAATACACCCACTGTAAGGGCTCATTCACATGGATGTATATCGGTGGGTTTTCACGTCCGGCCGATATATGCTGCCCCTCTCTGCAAGGGGAGGAGGCGGTATGGGTGGGGAGCTCGGTGCACTGAGCTCCCGCCCCCTACGCCCCACACCACTGTTTGCAATGGGAGGGCATGACAGGGTGGAGCTTACCTCTGCCCAATCCCGCAGACAGTGGCAGGGCACGGGAGCTCAGCACCTAGCTCCCACCCCATCCCGCCTCCTCCCCTTGCAGAGAGGGGCAGTGTATATCGGCCGGGTGTGAAAACCCAACTGATGTACGTCCCTGGGAATAAGCCCTAAACCTGCAGCAAACCTGGAGTGAATGAATGGATTGTGGATCCACCCAACAACCAATCAGGTCCGGCATCTGCTTGTCTTTAGATCTGTGTTATATAAGACGTGTTCGTCAGTGTGTACAGAGCTGGTGAGAGGCTGCAGGACCAGCCGAAACGCGTCCAGGACCGCGACAACTTGTCGTCATGTCTGATCCCGGAAGATAAAGATTTCAGACCTAGAAGCCGACCTACCTGTTTATTACATATGTACTGATATGCTGTAATCTATAAGACGGCGGGATGGAATGTGCACTATAGAGGAAATGCAGCTATTGTCGGTGAACTCGGCGTTTGTTCTTCTGTCACTAGAGATGATGCAATCACCGTGTGACAGTATGGCGGTATTACTCCACTACATGTAAAGGGAGGGGAAATAATGGAGAACATGATGTGCGGGAAATATATTATATATTACAGAGCATAGAAAATAGGGGAGCAGCTAAGAGTCATAACATGTGATACATTTATTAAAGCCGTGTCAGTTTGTGGTGCGAGTTATTGGTGTGTATGTACACCCGCCATGAGGTTGTGTAAGGTAAGAAATGTATCTAACATGTCTAGTGACCTGCGGCAGTTATATCACATGCGCCATATCCTCTGCGGTATAGCGTCATGTATCTTATAAGACTGATGATATCCCTCATCCGTACCCCACAAGTCCTACACGGCTGCGTCCTCCCCTCATCATCCTCACAGACTGTACATTATATAATGGCTGATTGATAGTTTGTTATATAAATGCCACAACTGGCGGTCCGTACCGCTCAGACGCCGGATGTAATAATCGCCGCTGTGTGAACGGACATTGGGGTCCAGCTGCTGCAGAACATCTTCTTGATGAAGCAGACAAAGGGTTCTTGTGTACTATTACAGTTTGATATAAAACTTTCAAAAGAGGTTCTGCAGCAGGTTTAGTGTGTGCTAAACAGTAAATAACACCAGCTGCCTCAGAAGCTCTTTGAGGAGCTATAAGGTACTGTGAAGCGCACATTATATCACATACAGGGCAAAAACCCTGAAACAGCTGTCTGTACATGAAGTCTGGCTTTGCTTGTAATTCCCAGTCATTGTAACAAGGCTTGTATAAAAAGTCTGACTTTGGCTTGAAGGAATGCTGCCTTCCAATAGGTGGCGCTGTGGAGGATTTATTCCGTCTCCCTTATTTGCATATTACCCAGAGGAGCGTGCGTGGCCATTTGAGCCTCCTCACTTAGTTTATAATTTATAGTATATAGTTTCTGACCGCTGTACATACATACATGACCAAGACCCTGTCCCCTACATGCTGTACATACATATATGACGGAGACCCTGTAACCTACATGCTGTACATACATATATGACCGAGACCCTGTCACCTACACGCTGTACATACATACATGACCAAGACCCTGTCACCTACACGCTGTACATACATACATGACCGAGACCCTGTCATCTACACGCTGTTCATACATACATAGCCGAGACCCTGTCACCTACACGCTGTACATACATACATGACCAAGACCCTATCACCTACACGCTGTACATACATACATGACCAAGACCATGTCACCTACACGCTGTACATACAAAGATGACCAAGACCCTGTCACCTACACGCTGTGCATACAAACATGACCAAGACCCTGTCACCTACACGCTGTACATACAAACATGACCAAGACCCTGTCACCTACACGCTGTGCATACATACATGACCGAGACCCTGTAACCTATACGCTGTACATACATACATGACCGAGACCCTGTCACCTACACGCTGTACATACATACATGACCGAGACCCGGTCCCCTACACGCTGTACATACATACATGACCGAGACCCGGTCCCCTACACGCTGTACATACATACATGACCAAGACCCTGTCAACTACACGCTGTGCATACATACATGACCGAGACCCGGTCCCCTACACGCTGTACATACATACATGACCAAGACCCTGTCACCTACACGCTGTGCATACATACATGACCGAGACCCTGTAACCTACATGCTGTACATACATACATGACCAAGACCCTGTCCCCTACACGCTGTACATACATACATGACCAAGACTGTCACCTACACGCTGTGCATACATACATGACCAAGACCGTCACCTACACGCTGTGCATACATACATGACCAAGACCCTGTTACCTACACGCTGTACATACATACATGACTGATACCCTGTCACCTACACGCTGTACATACATACATGACCGAGACCCGGTCACCTACACGCTGTACATACAAACATGACCGAGATCCTGTAACCTACACGCTGTACATACATACATGACCAAGACCCTGTCACCTACACGCTGTACATACATACATGACCAAGACCCTGTCACCTACACGCTGTACATGCATACATGACCAAGACCCTGTAACCTACACGCTGTACATACATACATGACCAAGACCCTGTCACCTACACGCTGTACATACATACATGACCAAGACCCTGTCACCTACACGCTGTACATACATACATGACTGAGACCCTGTAATCTACACGCTGTACATACATACATGACCGAGACCCTGTTACCTACACGCTGTACATACATACATGACCGATACCCTGTAACCTACACGCTGTACATACATACATGACTGAGGCCCTGTCACCTACACGCTGTACATACATACATGACCGAGACCCGGTCACCTACACGCTGTACATACAAACATGACCGAGATCCTGTAACCTACACGCTGTACATACATACATGACCAAGACCCTGTCACCTACACGCTGTACATACATACATGACCAAGACCCTGTCACCTACACGCTGTACATGCATACATGACCAAGACCCTGTAACCTACACGCTGTACATACATACATGACCAAGACCCTGTCACCTACACGCTGTACATACATACATGACCAAGACCCTGTCACCTACACGCTGTACATACATACATGACTGAGACCCTGTAATCTACACGCTGTACATACATACATGACCGAGACCCTGTTACCTACACGCTGTACATACATACATGACCGATACCCTGTAACCTACACGCTGTACATACATACATGACCGAGACCCTGTAACCTACACGCTGTACATACATACATGACTGAGGCCCTGTAACCTATATGCTGTACATACATACATGACCGAGACCCGGTCACCTACACGCTGTACATACAAACATGACTGAGATCCTGTAACCTACACGCTGTACATACATACATGACCAAGACCTTGTCGCCTACACGCTGTACATACATACATGACCAAGACCCTGTCACCTACACGCTGTACATACATACATGACCTGTCACCTATAGAAATATACATGATAACTCTTCCTGTGATTGTAGTATATGGCGGCTTCACATCAGTGTAAGCACCGTGTATTTGCTTTGTAAAAGACGTTTTCGCGTGTGTTTTCGCACATATTACTGTACTTTTTGCGCTCGCTGTGTGATTTCACACGCACACGGGTCACAGCCCCTCCCGGATTCACATGCTATTTGAAATGCCTAATGAGTTCCAGATGTGTTCTTTCTTCCTCAAAAATCGTGCAGCGCATTCCGATATCACGCGGGAACTGAATGTGAATTTGCGCACCTCTCAGACTTTCTGTGGGGCTTTTGGAGCGCAAATGTGCACAAAAATACAGCGTGGAGCTTATTTTTCGCAAGCGCAAAAACCAGTAATGAGAATGAAGCTACTGAAATCAGTGGGTTCTATCCTCTGTGTATTGTGTGTGAACACGCTGGTGTGACTCCGCCCCGTGTGATATGTAACACTCTGTATCTCTCAGACAGTCACTCTCTGCGCTACTATTACACGGCGGTCTCGGCTCCGGGGTCCGGGGTACCTGAGTTCTCTTATGTTGGATATGTGGATGATCAGGAGATTGTGAATTATAACTCAGTCAGCCGGAGGTTGTTACCGCGAGCGGAGTGGATGAAGAAGGAGGAACCCGAATACTGGGAGACACAGACACGCATTGGTAAAGGAAATGAGGCTGTATCCAGAAATAATGTGAGGATACTGATGGAGCGCTTCAACCAGACTGGAGGTGAGAGACATATATACTTATATACCCTACTGTATATACACAGTCATATACACGATACACACTAATATACATGGTATACTCTCTGCTCACCGATATATACACACAAAAAATCCAGAATTCCAGAAAAAAAATATCGCTCCTGTGAATACATTCACAGTAAATAATGGCTCCTCTCACTGTACGAGTTCCATCCATGTCGCAGTCCAACAAACCCGCGTGATAACATCGCCCTGTGGGGTGCGACCTCCGAGCGCCTGTGACTCTGGTTTACAGCAGTTTTCCCCCAGTTTCCTGCGTGTGAATGGCGGTGAGCCGCTGCCGCCTGGTATAGTCACATGACATTCCCAGCGGTAACTAACGCGGGGGTCCTAATGTGAGCCGAGGGAGGACAGAAACCTCTATGGAGCGGAAGGACGTGTATTCCCCATCACTACAGAAGGATGGCGCTATGTGATGACGCTCCCCTCCGTCAGGACCTCCTGGGGTTTGTGTTCGGGCAGGAATTCAGCTGTTTTAGCGTTGTGGCTAAACAAGAACAGTTCCCAGCGGTGCTCTGCATGAACCGCCTCATGTGTCCGTATCACCGCTAACTAGAAGGTGGGAGGTCCGATGACATCACATGTGATGTCACCCTGCGATCTGATGACATCACATGGTCACTGATATAGTGGAGTGTGAAGTCCCGGCCGTTGGGTGGCCGTACACACAGCGGATGGTCTATCGTATTTGCATGCAGGTCACAACAGAATGTAAAGGTGTATTTGCGTCGGGATAACAAAACCCACAACACGTCCGTGGAAGCATCTCCGCAGTGAGAATACCCCCCACACCGTTCTCTGCTTGTGTTGTGGATTTTGCGCTGTTTTTAGGCCCCGCCCACACCGGCGTTGTCAGGTACATTTCTTGCAAGCGAAAAACGCAGAGAAAGTGTAAACAGCGCATTTTATAGGATACAATCTCATTATTACATGTATGTGTGATATACGGTAGAATACGCTATAAATGAGCAGCGTCCGTATTTACTGCAATCCTCATAAAATGTCAGAAAAGTTCTGGAACTAAATACAGAAAAACTGAAATCCCAGATAAACGCGCCGCGAGACGAGCGGAAACTAAACCCATTGGCTGCAACGTAAACACATAATTGTATCCGTTATTATCCGCTGTATTTGCGGACAGAACGCGGCGCTTCAATCCCACAAACATAAGAAACGCACAGAAACGTTCGCACGGCTTCACTACATTTAACCCCTTATGGCCTGCGGGTCAGTGAGACGCTACGTAATCAGCCACTTTTTGGACTAAACCGTGTGCGTCTCACGGATGCCCATATGGTGGTGAGGACGGGCGCTGACGCTACATGTGATCCACCATTATTGTATCAGTCGATAGGTCCAGGCGCAGCGCAGATCCGTATGTGGTGACCGCAGATCGTCCGCAGCGAGTTCCAGGCCCTTATAGTTAGTGATCGCCTCCATGATTCTGCAGATTTCCTGCGTACGATGCGGAGTGATAGGTGTGAGGACACGGGACATGTAATAAGTCAGTGAGGAAGTTATATAATAATGTACCGAGAAGTACAAATATGGGGGCATTAACCCCTTCCTCCCCCCGTTTCTCCATTACATCTATCAGTTATAGGAAACATGACAGTTACCTGCCCAGGTGCCATATGTGGGCAGGGCTGTCCACCATTATGCTAGCCTGTCAGTCAGATGACTAGGGATGATGTAGCGGTACATACTGTGTACAGCCCACTGAACTACAACAGGTAGCTGGCGGGGCATGCTGGGAACTGTAGTTCACACACAAGTGTTCGCACTCGGCTGTTAATAAGCCGTGTTATAGACTGTATGTAGTACATGTGAAGGACACGTATAACATCACATGAGTGACCTGTGTATATAATATGTACAGTATGTGTCATACACCTGTATATTACATGTCACACACACACACTGCACATATGACCGGTACATTACATACGTGTTCTGTATAACATGTTCTGTGATGTCTGCAGGTTTCCATACCTCCCAGTGGATGTACGGCTGTGAGCTGGATGATGACGGCAGCATCAGAGGATATGAGCAGTACAGATATGATGGAGGAGAGTTCATGGCGCTGGACACACAGACCTGGACATTCACGGCCACCATGAGCCAGGCGCTGATCACCACACAGAGATTGAACAGTCCGGAAGAACGAGTGGGGGAGATACTGAGGAATTATCTGGAGAATGAATGTATAGACTGGCTGAAGAAATATGTGGAGAACGGGAGAGAAGAGCTGGAGAGGAGAGGTGAGGCTCATCATCATGTCACATACATGTGTGTGATGTATGATATGTGTGTGTGATATGTGTGTGTGATGTATATATGTGTGATATATGTGTGTGTGCTATATATGTATGCGTGATGTGTGATATGTGGAGAACGGGAGAGAAGAGCTGGAGAGGAGAGGTGAGGCTCATCATCATATCACATACATGTGTGTGATGTATGTGTGATATGTGTGTGTGATGTATATACGTGTGATATATGTGTGTGTGCTATATATGTATGCGTGATGTGTGATATGTGGAGCTCCGGCCATCGCACATCTGTATACACAGCGGGTCTTCAGCTTCAGTATAGTCACAGACCTTTTCCTTTCCACCTTCCAAGAGCCATAACTTGTATTCTCCGCCGTACGAGGACTTTGTTTTATCGAGATGATTTTTATTTTTTGATACATATAAAACATATTGTATAACTTATTAGAGGAGTTTTCCACGAAAGCTAAAAAGTTGCAAATTTTTGCAGAAATTTTCCACTTGCGCAGAAATTTTCAAGTTATTTATTCCAGAAACTCTCATTATAAATGTCCCCCAATGAACCTTCCTGTGAATATTCCTCCTGTGCTGACATCGTCCTGACACTTACAAGCTGGATCCAGTGCTTGCTGCAGGGTCTCCAAGCCGTTACTCACCCAGATAGTCCCGGTAGTCTGGCTGCTGACGCTGCACTGGGCCGAGTCGCAGCACCCAACAGTCTGAACAGGAGTCTTGCAGTAATACAGGCTACAATCAGGGCCGGCAGCACAAGTGTATTAACGAGGTCCAGGCTACAATCAGGGTTGGCAGCACAAGTGTATTAACGAGGTCCAGGCTGAATATCAGGGCCGACAGCACAAGTGTATTAACGAGGTCCAGGCTGAACATCAGGGCCGGCCGCACAAGTGTATTAACGAGGTCCAGGCTGATCATCAGGGCCGGCAGCACAAGTGTATTAACGAGGTCCAGGCTGATCATCAGGGCCGGCAGCACAAGTGTATTAACGAGGTCCGGGCTGAACATCAGGGCCGGCAGCACAAGTGTATTAATGAGGTCCAGGCTACAATCAGGGTTGGCAGCACAAGTGTATTAACGAGGTCCGGGCTGAACATCAGGGCCGGCAGCACAAGTGTATTAACGAGGTCCAGGCTACAATCAGGGTTGGCAGCACAAGTGTATTAACGAGGTCCAGGCTGATCATCAGGGCCGGCAGCACAAGTGTATTAACGAGGTCCGGGCTGAACATCAGGGCCGGCAGCACAAGTGTATTAATGAGGTCCAGGCTGAACATCAGGGCCAGCAGCACAAGTGTATTAATGAGGTCCAGGCTGAACATCAGGGCCAGCAGCACAAGTGTATTAACGAGGTCCGTATTAATGAGGTCTCTGCTTAACATCAGGGCCGGCAGCACAAGTGTATTAACGAGGTCCGGGCTGAACATCAGGGCGGGCAGCACAAGTGTATTAATGAGGTCAAGGCTGAACATCAGGGTCGGCAGCACAAGTGTATTAATGAGGTCAAGGCTGAACATCAGGGCCAGCAGCACAAGTGTATTAATGAGCTCTCTGCTGAACATCAGGGCCAGCAGCACAAGTGTATTAACGAGGTCCGGGCTGAACATCAGGGCCAGCAGCACAAGTGTATTAACGAGGTCCAGACTGAACATCAGGGCCGGCAGCACAAGTGTATTAACGAGGTCTGGGCTGAACATCAGGGTCGGCAGTACAAGTGTATTAACGAGGTCCAGGCTGAACATCAGGGCAGGCAGCACAAGTGTATTAACGAGGTCCGGGCTACAATCAGGGTTGGCAGCACAAGTGTATTAACGAGGTCCAGGCTGAACATCAGGGCCGGCCGCACAAGTGTATTAACGAGGTCCAGGCTGATCATCAGGGCCGGCAGCACAAGTGTATTAACGAGGTCCAGGCTGATCATCAGGGCCGGCAGCACAAGTGTATTAACGAGGTCCGGGCTGAACATCAGGGCCGGCAGCTAGAGATGAGCGAACACGTTCGGCCCCGCCCCTTTTTCGCCCGAACACCGAACTTTGCGAACACCTCGGTGTTCGGGCGAAAAAGTTCGGGGGCCGCCGTGGCAGCGCGGGGGGGTGCGGCGGGGAGCGGGGGGGAGAGGGAGAGAGAGAGGGCTCCCCCCTGTTCCCCGCTACTGCCGCCCGCGCCGCCGCGCATCTCCCCGCCCCCCGGCGGCACCCGGACACTTACGCGCGAACACTCCAGTGTTCGCTAAAGCCGGTGTCCGGGTGCGGATGTGTCCGTTACGGACACGTTCGCTCATCTCTACCGGCAGCACAAGTGTATTAATGAGGTCCAGGCTACAATCAGGGTTGGCAGCACAAGTGTATTAACGAGGTCCGGGCTGAACATCAGGGCCGGCAGCACAAGTGTATTAACGAGGTCCAGGCTACAATCAGGGTTGGCAGCACAAGTGTATTAACGAGGTCCAGGCTGATCATCAGGGCCGGCAGCACAAGTGTATTAACGAGGTCCGGGCTGAACATCAGGGCCGGCAGCACAAGTGTATTAATGAGGTCCAGGCTGAACATCAGGGCCAGCAGCACAAGTGTATTAATGAGGTCCAGGCTGAACATCAGGGCCAGCAGCACAAGTGTATTAACGAGGTCCGTATTAATGAGGTCTCTGCTTAACATCAGGGCCGGCAGCACAAGTGTATTAACGAGGTCCGGGCTGAACATCAGGGCGGGCAGCACAAGTGTATTAATGAGGTCAAGGCTGAACATCAGGGTCGGCAGCACAAGTGTATTAATGAGGTCAAGGCTGAACATCAGGGCCAGCAGCACAAGTGTATTAATGAGGTCTCTGCTGAACATCAGGGCCAGCAGCACAAGTGTATTAACGAGGTCCGGGCTGAACATCAGGGCCAGCAGCACAAGTGTATTAACGAGGTCCAGACTGAACATCAGGGCCGGCAGCACAAGTGTATTAACGAGGTCTGGGCTGAACATCAGGGTCGGCAGCACAAGTGTATTAACGAGGTCCAGGCTGAACATCAGGGCAGGCAGCAAGCAATAATAACGTCCAAAGTCAGAATGGTCAGAGTCAGGCAAGGATCAGCACCAGGATATACACAAATGGGGGCTTTACAAGAAGTGGCAGTTAGAGAGCAACTGATTAGGTATTCTCCATAAGGGGGGAGGATGTCTAATATAACAGGGAATGGCTGGTGATTGGTGGGGGGTAGGATTCAGGATCTCGCATTAGCCCTTTAAGAAAGGGGAAGGTAGGGTGTAGCAGCCCTATGGGCAGAGGACTGGGAGTCAGAGGTGCAGCGTGGAACATGGAAGAGTTGGCTGACTGTAAATTTATGAATAGATGAGTAGCAGCGGCGCGCCATGACAGTTTATTACCGGCCAGGTAACAAGCCTACCTGCCATCGTGAACTCCCTGTTTCAGATGTTGCAGTGCTTGAGAGGGTTTAAAGAAAGGATTAACAAATCACAGTGGTATGAGGAATCTATATATTCAAAACTAGGGCCGTCACAGATATAGAATTTTAAAAGAAATAACTTTATTAGAAATTAGGTTAAAAAAGTCAAGGCCAACAAACAAGACGCAATTACATAAAACATATAGTGACAGGATAGACATACAGACAGTGGACAGAATCGAGGAGAGGTGGGGGAAGGAAATTGTGTTACTGGGGGGACTCCCCACCTCATACCTCGCTCCCTTTGATAATATACACGGGACCACTTCTTGTTAATAAAACTTCTTTATTGAAACCATTTACTTTATGCTGGCATAAACTATGTGGGAAGGCCACAGCTTATTTATTTATTAATATATAACCTTAACTTATTTACTTCTTCCCATGCCTATCAACTATCCTTAACTCCTAACGCTCAAACTCTTTCGAGGCGCGAGAAAGCCCGTTACGGCCTGTACGCACCCTCAAATTCCCAGCTGGCATGGGAATTCCCCTATAACCGCCACGAAGGATGCAGCCTGCCTACGCTGCCATCCGCCCCCCACATGCCAGCGACAGAGCCGCCTCGACCCCGTCCTGCAGCCCCGATAGGAATGTGTCCATACCTATGTCACTTAATTGGACACCATCCTTCCTTCACATCCCTGTCACCTTCTTCTCCAACTCCCAATGCCTAATGGCCACCCCTCCTATTGACCTAACGAATTTCGAGATTTTAAAATTAACACTCTTTCTGACCCTGTCAATAGCCTCTACGTCCCTTGCTTCTTTCCACACTCTCCTCGCGACTATATTGGACCATACCAGAATGGTCTCCTCAAAAAATCTCCTGAACCTCAACATATCTTCCTTCATAAGCGCCACTAACTCCGCTACCTTTACCCTCCCCAAATCATTGCCTCCTGCGTGAATTACTAATATCACTTTCCCCTGGGACCATCTGCTGACACACAATATCTCCTGTAGCAGCCTGGCCCATTGTAGACCTCTTATCCCGTGCCATTTCACCTGGACCTCTTTCAGGCCCAGGTTTCTGCCAATAGGCCGGGTCCCCGCTCTTTTCTCTGCCCAATGTATAAACGAGTGTCCTACCACCCAAATAGTCCATTCCGAACCTGCAAAATAAAACAATAACAGCACGCCAACAGTTAAAACATTTACCACCCTTATAAAACTCGCAAATTTGGTCGGACGTACGACTTGTACGCCTCCGACCTCCAGCGTCCGACCCGCTTCACCTCATCTCCTCTTAATCCGCATGCGAACGCCGACGTTGCTGCGCCAATCCTGAACGAATGCGTGCCAAACTCGCTGGGTTCGAACCCCAACCTCCTCAGGCATGCGCGCATGACCGCCCCTAACTGGAACTTAGTTAGTGGGGCCCCCGAAGCGTGCTCCAGCAGCTGTCCTTTCCCGCTGTGGTGCGACAAAAACTGCTTTAGCAACGCTACCGGGCATGAAGCTGTCCCCAAAGCAGTTAAGCGCAGCCACTCGCCTGCGCCGTACACATCAGTTTTAGACTTTTTAATGCATAACTTTATATCCGACTCGCTGCACAGCACATCCTCGAAACGCAACCCCCCCAGCTCCTACAGCTGGGGGCTACTATTTCGCTCAGTCTTAACGCCGCAAAAAATGCTAACGAAAAAGCGACCCGAAAAAGCAGCGCCTCACCTTCATCCTTGCACACCACTTCCAAAACGCTCAGCATCGCATTCAGCAATTCAAAGGTTATCGGCCGCCTGTCGTCTCTCGACGAACTCTCTTTTTTCCATCCTTTTATGATCTGTCCGAAGACAAATTCCTTGGTCACGTCGCGCCGTCCGTGTATGCGCAACAAAAACGCGATAGCCGATAAATGCTTGCGCGCCGCACCTGCCGACGCGCCTCGTCGCCGCAGCCCCGCCAGTAAATCCAATGTAACCGCTCTCGCCCGCGCTCCTCCGGGGAATTGTCCCCCTGCTGCAGCCAACCATGTTTTCCATATCGCGTTATAGCGTTTCCACGTCGATTCCGCAACAGAGTTGCGAATCAGAGTCGTGAGCTCTCTTCTACTATCTCCCATAAGATCCACGGGCAACATACCCCTTTGACATCCGCTGTCGGGTGAAGTTCCCTGAATCTCTCCATCTGGAAACGAGAAAGAGCGTCAGCCGTGTTATTATTTACTCCGGATATGTGTCTCGCCTTCAGCTTGATATTATTTTGCAAGCATCTCAAAACCAAATGGCGTAACACTGCCAAAACCAAGGGAGATCTGGATGTCTGCTTGTTCACTGCTGTCACTACTGCCTGGTTATCCGACCAGAAGCAGATGTTCTTATTCTCCAAAACCGGCCCCCAGATCTCCACCGCCACCATTAAAGGAAAAATCTCCAGCAGTGTTATATTCTTCACCCACCGTCTTTTGAACCATTCTCTGGGCCATGATGCACTGCACCAACTGTCCTCCAAAATTACTCCAAAACCACAGGAGCCCGATGTATCCAACAACAGGCCAAATTCTTCATTTGCAGTCTCCGCTGTCTGGCAAATCACCTGTCCGTTAAACGTTTGAAGAAAGACTTGCCATACGTGCAAGTCCTCCCTCATGCCCCTTGTCACTCTGACAAAGTGGTGTTTTTCTTTTATCCCAACTGTTGCCAATGACAGCCGCCTCGCAAACGGGCGGCCCATTGGAATGACCTGACATGCAAAATTTAACAAGCCTATGAGTACTTGAAGCTGGTGTAGTGTAACCTTCTTAGAACTGCCAACCAACTTTACTTCTTGACGCAAGCGCGCTACTTTCTTCTCCGGTAGTCGAAATACCATTGACACTGTGTCAATTTCAATCCCTAAAAATGTTAAGCATGTGACCGGACCGACGGTTTTCTCGCGCGACAACGGCACCCCCGCTTTTCCCATCAGATCCTGAAATGATGCCAATAACAACCCGCACACCTCCGAATCTGATGGCCCGACGAAAAGGAAGTCATCCAGGTAATGCAACACCGATCGAAAGCCCGTCTCGTATCGAAGCATCCAGTCCAGAAATGAGCTGAACACTTCGAAGTAATAGCACGAGATGGAACACCCCATTGGTAAGCACATATCCACAAAATACAGGCCCTCCAATCGGCAGCCCAACAAGTGAAAGCAATCTGGATGCACCGGCAGTAGTCTAAAAGCGGACTCAATGTCGGCTTTCGCCAACAGAGCCCCCTTTCCTGCCTGCCGGACTAGGCAGACCGCCCTATCGAAGGAAGCATACGATACAGCTGTCTGCTCCTTTGAAATCCCGTCGTTAACTGACTCGCCCGCCGGGTAGGAAAGGTGATGGATAAGCCGGAACTTGCCCGGTTCCTTGTTTGGTACCAAGCCCAACGGTGAAACTCGCAAGTTCTCGAATGGCGGCTCCTGGAAAGGCCCCGCCATCCGACCAAACTCTACCTCTTTTAGCAGCTTCTCCATCACCATCTCCTTGTTGTCGTATGCCGATTTCAAATTGCGACTAAGTGTTAACGCGGAACTCGGGTTATGCGGAATTACAAAACCCACAGCAAAACCTTCTTTAAGCAGGTTTGCTTCCCGTCTCCTGTGGTATTTGTCTAACCACCCCTCCAGGAACTGGGAGTTCACTGGCGTTGCCCCCGGACACAGTTGTACCCGCGGGCACGTTTTGTTTTTGTCTCCGAAAGCAACGTACCGCTGCATGTGCGCCGCCACAAAAGGAGCACTCATGCCGAAACTTGCAGGCGGCGAGAAACTAGCAGTGTCCTTCGTTAAATGCCCAACAGGAACCCGAGGGCTTGTGTGCCACGGGTGCCTGCTGTCCACCTGCTCCCGTGGTATTGGTCTGAAAAAGAGGCTTCGCCGGCTTTTGTGCCAGGATCAATTGGATCCATGCATCTGTCGCCTTCGTTGCCCAGCTCACCTCTTTCATTCCCGAAATTCGGCGACAAAAATCTTCGTCATAGCGCCACCACGCCGCACCCCCGTGCAGCTTGTAAGCGCTATGAATTGTGTTGATATATACCAGTAACTCCGGGCCTTTACCCGGCTGATGCTGACATATAACATGAGCCAGGGTCAACATGGCTTGCAACCAATTGCTAAAAGTCTTCGCTATTTTTGGTTTCTTGTCCCGTTCCGCGAAGCGCTTCTTGTCAACTGACACATGCTCCACCGATAGGAGCGACCAAATGTCTACATATATTCCATTTTTTATTTTCTCAATTGTTTCTTCCGCGAGGCCCACCCCCAGCGGGGCCACGCCACAAAAAAGAGAATCGGAGAACCGTAGACCATCTTTCACCGACTCTTCGCTTTTCCCGCTCGCCACAGCTGACGAGCTCCCGGGAGCGTGAGCCACAATTTCAACCACGGGCGAGTCTCGTCTCCCCGGATTAACATATGACACCGTTACTTTCTCTTTCTCAAACTCCTTCATCAGCGCTCTCAGCGCTACCATAAAATTATTCATATTACCGGGCGACGAATCACCCCACACTCTGTCACATGATAACTCACCCTCCAATTCGTCCTCCAACCTTGCCGAGGGAAAAGACGGGTCACTCGGTCCCGGTTGGCTCCTCGCCGAACTCGCCACCGCGTGTCGTAACCTGTCCCTATTGCGGGAGACACCACGGGGTAGCATGCTGTAGCCACCTGAAGCTCTGGAGGCTGCAGCCTGTTCGCTCTGCCTGTTGGTGCGGGAGGCCCGCCTCTCATCTGTGGAGGAAGCCGGGGAATATGGTAACGCCTGCCGCAAAGCCCAAGCCGAAGCCACTTGGCTGCTACGCCTACTGCTCCTTTCCACCGCTTCCGATCGCCTACGCCCTTTGCCGTATGGGGGCACCTCCCGACCTGCGCGAAACTCTCCTGACTCCGATGACGAGCTACCCGTTCTTGCTTCGCTGCGCCAGCTCCCTCCCGCCCTATTGAAAACCCCTTGCCTGCTGCCTAACCCCCTCTCTGTTCCGCTACCGGCCCCTTGGCTACCGGGCGTGTAGCTTCCCCCTCTACCCGTACCCTTCCTCTGTCTAGCCTGTCCCCTTTGCGCTGCCCCGTAAGCCCCTTGCCGGCTTGAGGTGTCTGCATAAACTCTTGTTAGATTGCCCCTCACATCAGGGCATGAGCCCCGGGGTGAAATGGGCACCATGTTCACTGCCCCCTTCCCCCCCTCCCTCCTACCCCGTAGGCCCCTTGCCGGCCTGAGGCTTCTTTGTTCCTTTCTGTGGTATTGCCCCTCATATCCAGGCATGAGCCCCGGGGCGAAAAGAGGGCCATGCTGACTGACTCTACCCCCCCTCCTTTCCCCCCCTGCCCCCCTCTGTTTACCCGCCCTGCACCTCTTCCTCCTAACTCCCCCCCCCTCCGGTCCCGCTCCTATCTCCCGTACTGCGGCTGCTGTTGTCGCCTGCGCTGCTGTCCGCCTCGCTCCTGCCACTGCCACTTGTCTCCCTCCGCTCCAGAGTCCCGGCGCCGGAACTTCTTCTGGCCCGCGGATCCATCCGCCCTCCGCCGGCGCGGCGCGAAGGCCGTTCCCCCTCTCTCTCCGACTGCCGCTGGACAGCCGCGGGGCAACCCCTTCCCGCGCCGGACTTACCCGCTCCCGATACCGCCGCTGAGGTCCTGGTAAGTCCTGGGGATGCCTCCGCCATTCTTCCGGCGCTTCTTCCGGAAGCGCCCTGGGTGTTTCCCGCCGGTGCTCGCTGCGACCGCGCTCCGCCACCGGTACTTGCTCGTGAAGCTCTCGGGCTCACATTCTGGCCCCCCTTTTTCGCGGCTGGACTCGGGCTCAGCCTGGTGGGGGGGATCCTTCTCCTTTGGGGTCTTCCGCGGGGCATACTGGTCGCAATCTGTAGCGGCGGCTCTTCTCCTGCCCCGGCTTCTCCTGACGGCGTGGCACCGATCTCCGCAGCCATCCTCATCAGCCACTCCGGACCCTGGCTGGCAACTGCTTCCTTTATTTGGCGTATTAACTGATCCATGCTTCTTTTCTTTGCTGTCTTCTGCACACGTCTTCACTCTTCTTTACTCCACGTGGAATGGCCGATTCTCCTCCTCTCCCTCTCTCCTCTTCCTGTTCTAACTCCTCCTACCTACTCCGGTCGCTTAACCCTTTCCTGTCCTAACATCCCGCCCCCCAGTCCCTCGCTCCCTCGTTACTTGCTTCGTAGCTATCTAATCTCAGTCTTCCTCCCAGCCGTATCCAGGATCTGCCAAGAGTCTCTTATATTTCACGGAATTATTATAGAGAGGAAATGATGCCCCTTTTAAGGTGAGTATTCGATATCACCTTAGATGTAACCAGATTCGTATAAAATCCAAAGAAGATTTTGATTTCAGTGAAGATAGTGATTTATATACGAATCGATCAACACAATCCTCCTTTAGGGACTCTTATGGTTTTTAGCATTTCAATTTCAATATACTATGGTGCTTCATTTTTTACTGTTTTCAAATTTTCCATTTTTTTGTGCACTCTTAGAATACAATGTAGTATAGTGTTCTTATACACAATTTCGTGGTTTTTGTGTGCTCTTTTTTGTTCACTCTTAGAATACACTGTGGTATAGTGTTTTTATACACGATGTCGTGTTTTTTTGTGTATGCTCGACGCGTTTCCCTATCGGAATGACTGATAGTTCTTCAGGAGCAGGGCCTCGGTAGAGCCACGAGTGATGGAAACAAATTGTAAAGATAACTGGCTAAAATACGCCTGTCACTATTAGGTATGTGAGGATCACTCCGATTGCCTAATTGTGTAGATATCGTTAGGACCCTACCAATCGTTTGAGTCCCAAACGTGCTCTAATAATTCAATATTGACGGAAAATAGCGGTCAGAAGTAGATGTTACGAGATGTCTCAGGTTCGCCCCCAGCGTGGAATAGAATGACGTGACTATGCGCTATACGCGTCTCAATAAAACCGGAGGGGACCCAGCATCTCGTAGTGCGTATTTATGCCACCAAGATTACCCTGACCAGGATAATGCATCAGTCGTAGAAAGGAAGGTTGGCAAAACCTGCCGCAATTAGCCAAAATACATAGTTCATAGAATAGTGGCTTCAGAATTCTATGGCCATAGCCCAATATTTTTAAGCAAGTAGCGTCCCGGGGATAATACCCCAATTCAACCTATCAACTAATAGTAGCTGCCACAATGGCCAAATTGCTTATTAAGCTAGCTATAAGGGCGCCCACCCACTGGCGTTTGCGTTTTCCGTGCGTGAAAAACGCCGCGTTTTCGCGGCTTTTTTTGCCGCGTTTTTGCGGCGTTTCCATTAATTTCCATTGACTTTCATGGGTGCATTAGGAGAAAAATAAGGACACATATGCAACTGCCGGTTCCTATGTTAAAAAACGCCACGCAACGCAACGCAAAACGCCAGTGGGTGGGAGTACATTCAATTCTAATGGCTCATGAGAAAAAACGCAAAACGCAGAGAAACGCAAATCGCCAGTGGGTGGGCGCCCTAAGGCTTGAGTTAATAGATCAAGATTCGCTAAAATAGCTGTAGAGCATAGGAGAGGTAATAGAGCAAGGCAATAGTGGTGCTAGGAGTGATCTCAAGCCTTATAGCTAGCTTAATAAGCAATTTTGCCATTGTGGCAAAGATCAGACTTTTTTGGACGTGGCGATACCAAATATGTTTTTTTTTATGGTTTCGATTCTTTTATTATAGATATGGCAAAAGGAGGGGGAGGGGTGATTTAAACTTTTAATTAGTAAAACTTTATTGATCTTATCATATTGTGGCACTTGCCGGCTTCTGGTCAGTCTTCTCATGCCGGAACTAGCCATAAGACGAGTGTCTGGTACTTCACCACTTCCACCAGCTTCAGTAGCCTTCATCAGACTAATGGCAGCTCCATGGGGTACAGCAGGATTCCCATTCCATTTACACCTCTCATCACCAGCAACCGTCAGCATTTCGATGATCACTGGCCTCAAGCGGGTAACCTCTACCCTAACGGGCATTCTTCTTATTTGAGAGGACCAACACAGAGGTGGACCATCAGATGAGCCCAGGGCCTGGTGGGTAGGTGTCTCTGTACACCATAATTACATTGGGCTACCACACATAGACGTTACCCTCACTACTACTAGTAGGAATAATAGTGTCACAGCGAGTATATGCCTACCAGCAATGCCCTGTTATGGCAAGCATCAAGCAGCCACATTACTGCCATAGGAGAAGTAACTGAATTACAGCGAGACTCCAGATCCTCCATGACTATACAATTATACTTCAGGGGACAAGTAGTTACCAGCTGGTCATGACAATCATCCTCGATCTCATTACCCTCTTTTACAGGAGGAGTATTCAGCATGATTGATAAATGGTGACCACCGTCATTCACCACATTTCCCCCAACCATAGGAGGAGTAATAGTAAGCTGTGTGACTATTTCAGTATCAATCATAACAAGCATCCTCTATCTCATTACCCCCTACTATGGGAGGAGTAATGGAAGGACTGCGGGTCTGGATTTTGCATGATTATTCAATGATGACTACTGTCATCCTCCACTTGACTCCCTTCCATAGGAGGAGTAATAGTAAGATGTCTGACTCTCCATCTCTGTATCACACAGGTTCAAGTCAATAATGACAGCCATTCTCTATCTCATTACCCCCTTTTACAGGAGGAGTAATGGTAGGACTGCGGGTCTCCGTGATCTACATGATTACTGGATGAGGTCTACTAGCATCCACCATATTAATCTCTTCTATAAGAGGAGTAATAGTAAGCTGTGTGACTCTTCCTCATATCGTGGGCATCGCACGGATCCGGTCACTCATGAACTTTATACTATATGCTATCACCCTCTCTTATACGAGAACTAATACTAGGACTGTGAGTCTCAGGTCCCCCATAACTACTTCTTCATGGCTTCCAACTTCCACCACATTACCCCCTTCCACAGGAGGAGTAATTTTAGTGATGGCTGACTCTGTGTCTCTCCTGCCTCAGTCTGGCACATATCCAGTCTTTAACAACAACTATACTCTATCTCATTACCCTCTTCTGAGGGAGGAGTAATGGTAGGGCAAGGGGTCTCAGTTTCCTTGTGGCCATGGCTATGAAGTTCATCCTTACGCATCCCTTGTATGGGGAGAGCGATGGTAGTTCTAGAAGACATTGTATACCTCATGACTACCCAATGTCACAACCATCATCCGCCTCATTGCCCCTAATTAGATGGGATCAATTTATTACTGCATTAATCCTAGGACTCTGATGTCTATACAATTTGTGAGGATGAAACAATACCTCTGCAGCGCCACCTATTGGATGGCATCATTCTTTCAAATCAATGTCAGACCCTTTAAACAAGTCTTTAAAACAATGATTGGGAATTGAAAGCCAAGCCAGAATCTATACACAGACAGCTGTTTTGGAATTTTTGCCCCTCATCAGTGTGCGGTAGGATCCTGGTTTGGCTAGTGAGAGGCCTGTGATGCTGGTTGGGAGGGTATTATCTATCCTTAATGAGAGCCCCTAGGTGTGTGGAGACACCTAGGAGGTGAGTGAGGAGGCCTAAAGGCCATGCATGCTCCTCTGGGAAATATATGCAAATAAGGTAGATGAAACAGTAGGTGGCGCTACAGAGGTATTCACACACCTTGTAGGGGCTCTCCTCAAGGAGAGATGATATCCCTCCCTACCCACATCACAGGCCTTTTAGTAGCCAAACAGGAAACTAGTGCACATTGATGAGGAGCAAAAATCCTAAAACAGCTGCCTGTATATGGATTCTGGCTTGGCTTTCATTTCCCATGATACCCCTCTCGATATACAATCATGACAAACATAACCTCCCTGCCCATATGCCTTCTTTCTATGGATGCTGATGAGGCCTTTGACAGAATTGACTGGGATTTCTTGAAAGAAACGCTTTGTCACTTAGGGTTGGGTCACAACATGCTGAACTGGATCTTTAGCCTATACTCCTCCCCCACAGCCTCGGTCAAAGCAAATGGTATATTTTCATCCCCCTTCAATATCTCAAATGGCACGCGACAGGGTTGTCCTCTTTCTCCTCTCCTCTTTATCCTGTGCCTGGAACCCCTCCTCTGCCATATTCAATCCAATGTCAACATAGGGGGCGTCCGGATGGGGGGAACAATACAGAAAGTAGCCGCATATGCGGACGATCTACTGCTCTTTCTATCATCCCCTCGGGTCTCCCTTCCTGTCCTTCTGCACGAACGTCGCACCTATGCCACGTTCTCAAATTTTAAAGTTAATTATCAAAAATCGGCGGCTCTCAATATTTCCCTCCTTTTCTCACTGATGGCCAAGATAAAAGACTCCTTCGCTTTTAAGTGGGCCAGAGACAGCATCAAATACCTAGGGGTATATCTCACGGCATACAACTCCGGCCTCTATGCAGCCAATTTCACAAATCTCTTAAATAACATCAAAAGAGACCTTACCTCATGGACAAAGGGCTTTTTCTCCTGGTTTGGCAGATGTTCAATATTTAAGATGAACATCCTACCCAGGGTACTATACACTCTCCAAGCTTTACCCATTGACATCCCTAGACTTTTTTTCCGACACCTGTCTTCCCTGCTCACGAAGTTTGTCTGGGCAGATAAGCCTAACCGTATAGCCTTGGCCTTCCAGATCTAGTGGCTTACCACCAGGCTTCCCAATTAATGAGTGTGGTTGACTGGGTCAAAATAAGCAGTGGATGTCAATGGAATAGACATTTTCCTCAATACCCTTGTTGGCCCTCCCTCGGGTTCAAGGAGACATCCCAGCGGAGATTAGGTCGCATCCTACAATAGGACCAACTCTTATAGTGCTATCTCGGGTACTCCACAGGCCTGGGGTTTCATTGAGTCCCTCACCACTGTTTCCTATCCTAGGTAACGCAGCCTTCCCTCCTAGTCTAGAGGTTGGGGGGTTTCAAGCCTGGCTTCGTAACGGCAGGCTTAGAGCATTCCATTTTATCTCAGAGGGACATTGGTTGTCGGTAGATGAGCTGACCAACATCACAGACCCAGTGCTGCTGAACTTCTGGCAAAGTCATCAAATTAGGCATTTTCTCCTTTCTGTACCCTCAACCATGGGATTTTCACAAGCAAAGACCCTACTTGAGCAACTTTGTACTGGGGCGGGTCCCTCATGCCATACCCTCTCACGCATGTATAATATTCTATCGTTGGATGCGGAGAACTCCACACCTCCATATGTCTTGGCCTGGGAGAGGGAGTTGGGGATGTCATTTACACCTGAACAGTTAACAAAAATCTACACTTACACGCATAAGTCCTCCAATTCAAGCAAGATTCAGGAAACAGGATTCACAATTCTCTCTCGCTGGTACAGGGTGCCCTCCCGGTTACATAAAATGTTCCCTGCAGTCTCCCCACTTTGTTGGAGATGCGGTGCTGGCCAGGGGACTTTACTACACATTTCCTGGGACTGCCCGGTGCTGACGGGTTTTTGGTCCGAGGTGTGGCGTATTGCCTCCAAATTCACGGACTGCGCTCTGCTAAAATCGCCCGCATTCTTCCTTCTGCATCTCAGTGACATCGCGGAGTATACCTACAGGCGCTGGGTGGTGAGACACCTGGTAAACGCAGCAAGGGCATGTGTCCCCAAACTTTGGAGACAAACACTACCGCCCTCCATTTCATTGTGGTTTCATCTTATATGTGAGATCAGAGAGATGGAAGAGCTCACAGCATCACTCAAAGACGCTCATGAAAAATATGCCAAAACGTGGCATCATTGGCTGGAGTTCCAAAACTCTGATGAATATAAGAATCTCTCTGAACAGAACGTTAGGTAGCTTTTCCAACAGGGGTTTTCAGCCAGTTATTAAGTCCCCCACCTCCACGCCTTATATGCCTTCTCTTACGGAACATAGGGACCTGTATTTGTTCTTCTCCCCCCCCCCCCCCTCTTTTTTTTTTGTGTTATCTGTCTTTGTCTTCTTGCTTTTCCCTCCACCTCAAACCTTCTGTGTTCCCTTTCCCTACGCTTGCTACAAGTTAAGGTACATATGGTCAGGACCTATCTGGTCCCATATTGTGACTGATATTTTGGAATGTTAAAGATGTATGCACACATATATTTTGTTTTTGTATTTGGTAAATGTTGAATTGTAGTCTCTTATGCATCGTGGTGAGGCAGCAGCTCCACTCCCTCCTCCTGAGGGGCACCTTGGTGTTTTATAGAAGCTACTGAGGAGCAGACCCACAAATATTGGGGATGAAGATATTTAGCAGCACAGGGGGTGTAACAGTGGGTCTCCTGGAGGCAGATGACGTCCGGCTTGGATGTGCGATATTGTATGATGGCCTTTAACGTTATGAGATAGTATTATGACTATAAAATTGTAATGAGGGGGGAGTAAACCTAATTATTGTAAGAGGGGAACGGAGACCGCCAGAGCTCTGGGCTATAATATCACCATGTGTGGGCACATAGTCAGACATGACAGAAGGTCAGAATGTAGTACAGTATTGGGTCAGTGACGGGGCTTTGAATACCCTGCCTCTAGCAAAACGAGAGCTTTGATTGGATCGAGCACCAGCCAATCAGAGCAGGTGCTCGATGAACCAGTCACAGCCATTCAGTGAAGTCATTCACTGAATGGCTGTGAATGATTGAGCGCCGGCTCTGATTGGCTGGGGCTCGATCCAAATCACAGCGCTCGTTTTGCTAGAGCGGGGTATTCAAAGCCCCGTCACCAGAAAGAAAGTGATATGTCAGCGCGGAGGACACTGCAACTTGCTGCAGCGCCTGGGACTAGCGTGAGGGACTCGGACACCGTGGACCAGGCAAGTATTGATGTTTTTTTCATGTAGGTTAGCTAGGGCTTACTTTCAGGTGAGGGCTTATATTTTCGGGGAAACACAGTAAACTTGCACACAAATATAGCATACACAGATATGGTGCACTACACGTTCTATGTGGCCTGACGCAAGAAAGAGTCCCCAGAATGTAAGTGACTCAGTACTGCCCCCATGCATGTTATTCATATGCCCAGCTACTGGAGGGTCGGCTCTCGTTCTTACCGAGTGAAGATGTTTAGATGCGTCATCTTAATTCTTGTCATTTTATGTTCTTCATTTTGCTTCTCAGTTCAGCCAACGGTGAAGGTATCCGGTCAGCATAAAGATGGCACCTTGATGCTTTACTGTCAGGTGTACGGATTCCATCCCAGACATGTGGATGTGAAGTGGATGAAGAACGGGGTGGACGACGTTCCCACATATGAGACCACACATGTCCTCCCCAATCCTGACGGCACCTATCAGATGAGGGTCAGTGCGGACGTGATGCCCAGCGAGGATGTCAGTTACTCCTGTTATGTGGATCACAGCAGCCTGGGGGCGCCGCTGAACATTGTGTGGGGTGAGTTGCATCCTTACTGGCTGGATGACAGAAGACTATGGAATATGTCATGATTGGCGATTACTACTGTGATATATAATTGTATGATCTATTGATTGATCGCCTGCATCTTATTAAAGGGAACCTGCCACCTCTGATGAGCACCATAAAGTAACTTATGTTGGTGTTTGAGGAGGTAATGGTGGAGCCAGGGGATGTAATCTTTATATAATTACCCTCTTCCCGCTCCGTCCCTCCAGTGAAGGCCACACACAGTCCGAAACTCTGACTCTTTTCAGAGCACCGTGCACATGCTGTCCTATAGAAGTCCATGGAAGAGCGCACAGCAGTCTGAAAAGAGTCAGATTTTCAGCCCACGGGTGGTCTTCACCCAGGTGGGAACATCGGGGTAGACAGCGGGGGAACAACAGAGCGGGTGAGTATAAACATTACATCCCTCAGCTCCCCCATCACCTTCCCTGAACAGCACCATGACTTAGTTTGTGGTGATCAGAGGTGATGGGTTCCCTTTAACCCCTTCATGACGTGGCCCCTTTTTCTTTTTCCATTTTCGTTTCCCCCCCCCTTCAAAAAAATCGTAACTCCTTTATTTATCCATCGACGTCGCTGTATGAGGGCTTGTTTTTTGCGGGACGAGTTGTATTTTTCAATGGGGCTATTTAAAGTACCATATAATGTACTGAAAAACTTTAAAAAAATTCTAAGTGGAGTAAAATGAAAAAGAAAAAACGACATTTCGCCATTTTTAATGCGTCTTGTTTCTACGGCGCACAAGCGGCAACAAAAGTGACATGATAACTTTATTCTATGGGTCGGTACGATTACTACGATACCAAACTTGTATAGGGTTTTTCTTACTATACTACTTTTTTTTTTTCAAAGACATTTAATTTTTTTCAATTATTTTCTGCCGTCATTTTGTGCGCGCAATAACTTTTTTATTTTTCCGTCGACGTAGTTGAGCGAGGGCTCATTTTTTGCGGGATGTCCTGTAGTTTCCGATGGTATCAATTTGGAGTACATACAGAGTTTTTGATCGCTTTTTATTGCGCTTTTTCTGGGAGACAGGGTGACTAAAAATTTGCATTTCTGGCGTTCTTTATTTTTTTCGGACGACGTTCACCTTGGGGAAAAATAATGCGCTACTTTGATATTTCGGACTTTTACGGACGCGGTGATACCAAATACATATTTTTATTTTATAATTTAGATTGTTTAATAATAGATATGGCAAAAGGGGGGTGATTTAAACTTTTATAACTTTTTGTTTTTTTTTACAATTAAAAAAACTTTATTGATTTTTTTTTTTTACTTTACTTTGAAGTTCCCCTTGGGGGACTTTAACATGCGATGCTTTGATCGCTCCTGCAGTATGATGTAATGCTATAGCATTACGTCATACTGCAATTTAACAGGCAGTCTATCAAGCCGTCCCCACGGGGACGGCTTGATAGGCAGTCTGGTAAGGCAGCCCTGGAGCCTTTCATTAGGCCCCCGGCTGCCATGACACCTGCACAGCTCCCCCGATCTCACCGCGGGGGAGCCGTGCGGGACCCCTGAACATCGTTCGGGCATTCAAATGGTTAATAGCCACGATCGGCCAAACAGGGCGAGAGAGACGACGTATATCGGCTGGGCGTGAAAACCGAACCGATATACGGTCGTCTGAATCCACCCTAAGTGTGGTGGAGTAATAGAAAAAGATCGCCCCTCACATGTTGTCCCGGAAAATACAGCCATGTGAATGGGCCATAAGAGGGAGTTGTGTGAAGAAATATAAACCTAGATCCTGCACATGTATGTGATACTATTACACTACACGTATGTCATTACTACAGTGGGGGAGACTCCCGTGTGGATCTCTGATACATGAAGCTCTCAGTATAATCCGCAGCTCATCGTTACCCTTCTGTTTTCTAACCAGAACCTCCGAGTTCCTGGGTGACACCGGTGGTCGTCGCTGTGGTGGTCGTCGCTCTTCTTGTTGCTGCGGTTGTTGGATTTCTCCTATATAGAAGTAAGTATCAGTATAGCGCTATATTCACACCGCCGGATCCATGTGGCGCTCAAGAAAACTGGGAGCAAAACCCTTTAGAAGCCCATGATGATCACGGATCCCTCACATTGTGCACTATTCAAGGCTGTGGAAATGGATGAGAATACAACAAGCTGATGGATTTCACGTAGATCATCAGTCCGTGTGAAACATCAGCCTAGTGAATGGCCTCATGGACTGTTATGGGGGCGAACATACAGTCATCTGAATGGGCCTTAGTGTCAGTAATAATGCAGTGCTGCTGCTCTCCCATACAGGGTCATGTGTACATATGTAGTATACATATTGGGGCAGATCTACTATTGAAAATGCGCAACTATTTTGGGTAAATTGTGCCAAAAAACAGCCTTGCATGCTTTGTATCACAATTATCACCTTTTAGACACTTTGGATCTCATCCAAAAAATGATCTTGGCTTTATGGCAAAGGGGTGTGGCCAAACTGCCATAAACTAATGTTCATTTTACATCTAATAAGAATCTCAGGATTCCCATTTACAGGAGCGGACGAGGCGGTGACGTCATCAGTTCACACTCAGGCAGTCTGTTTAGACAGGCAAATCATTGTTGGGAATCGTGAACTTCTCATTCACTTCTCATTCAGTGTTTTCTCATTCCTATGTGAAGCATAATGAATGATCGTGTTTAACTGCAACGAGAAGCCGACGAGCCGACGATGATTTTATGTCGGCTGAAACTGATGAGAAGCGCAGATTCTTGTTTGTTGTTCAGTAGTTGGCGCTTAAACTGAACAATTCTCATTCCCTTTTCTTCATTCTAATGATTTTTGGAATGATAATTGTTCCGTCTAAACGCATCTTAAGCCAAAATAAGTGTTAGGGCCCCCACCCACTAGGCTTTTTTTTATCACTGCGGTTTTTTTTCACTCGATTGTCAATGGGACTTTCTAATGTTAAAAACGCAGTGCAATGCAATTGTGTTTTTGGTGACTTGCGTTTTTAACATTACAAAGTCTCATTGACAATCGTGTTAAAAAAAAACGCAGCGATAAAAAAGGCTAATGGAAAGGAGCCCTTATAAGGTCAGACAAAGGAGTCTAAAGATGAGCCAGATTTCTCACCCACATGAGCCACTGTGATAAATCTGCCCTCCTCAGACCCCGGTGCGCACATCAGGCTTAGTTTGTACTTCATTCCTCGGGATCAAGATAATCAACAAAATATCCAAAACGAATAAAAGCCCCATCTGTCCCCCAACATGGGGGGGGGGGGTGACCGGACATTCCCATAAGAGTTGGCTGATTGTTCCCAGCATTCCCCTCTCATCTGTCACCAATTATAATGGACTCTTCATGTTTCCTAATTTCATCTCCTCTTCTTATTTTAGGAAATAAAGCCGGCTACAGGACGGCCAGCAGTGAGTATTCTGTGTCTGCGGCTCCGCTGGGGGGTCTCACTATTGGTGACGATGACTGATGTGCTGTTAGTGATGGAGTATGGAGGACAGTATGTGATGTATATGAGAGCGGCTGTGACTGCGGCTCCCAAGTTGTGGAGACAGTGAAGTGTATTGTTGCGAGGCGCACGAATATGAACCTCGTTCTTTTGAATGGGGTTATACACATGAGCATTTTTTGTCTTTTTTTCCCGAAAAATCAGCGCACATCCTATCTTGAGTCGTCCTCTCGCATCTCCTATTGTTTTCAATGGGGTCAACGGAAGCTTTGCGCCACGTGTGATGCCAGGTACCGCAATTGAAAACAATGGGAGAAACTTTGCGATCCCCCACCATGACTGTCAGCTGTGGAGGAAGACTGCTACTTCCCCTAACTGATGCGAGGCAATTTTGCCGCCTGGCATCACCCAGCCGCACCAGAGGATCAGCAAGTGCTTCCCACTGTTTTCAATGGAACCCCCGCATCAAATTTGTGTGCACTGTGCACGCTGTGCAATGCTTTTTCCGACCCCATTCAATGAGTGATGAGTTCCAAGAGAACACCCAAAGAAAGGAGATGCTGTGATTTTTTTTTTTTCCATGTGTAAGACCCCATTTAAAAGAATGGGCTTCATATCCGTGCGACATTTTCTTGGCTGTGTGCAAACAGTCTAGAGCCCTCTCTATGAACTCCATATGCTCCAATATGACATGTGGGCAGGACTTGTCTTCATGAGGTTTTTAGGGTTATAGAAACAGGTCTGCTTTCTCTCTAAACAGCGCCACACCCGTCCACAGGTTGGATGTGGTATTGCAGCTCAGCCACATTCCCTACAATAAAACTGTTCTGCAACACCAGACAACACCTGGACCGGCGCGGCGCTGTGTGTGGAGGAAAGCAGCCATACTGTTATAATCCCGTATGATCCCTTTTAATTTTACATAAATTGTTGCATAACTTTGTAAATTGTTTGCCTTACTTATCTTGTGAAGTCACATGACCGTCCGCAGAACGGAGGTAATCGCTGTCTGGGCGAAACTAAACCAGAAGGATTTTCTGCCATCCATGAATGAGGAAAAAATAACAAACAATCTGTACAAAAACTGTAAAGCAAAGAATCTACAAAGTTTCTAAACTTTATATTTTAGCTGCGAAACATTAATGTGGAATGTCGCTTTTACATAATTTCCTATTTTTCAGCTTCAGACGCATCATCTGACTCTAATAATACCGCCAGAGCCTAACGGTGAGTGATAATGTCTTATATAAGCGCTGCCGCCATGTAATGAGATGTGGAATGTGCTGCTGCGTAGGATATCCAGGAAAGCGCTGTATGTTTGTGACTGAAGTATAGAAGTTCAGCTGTTGGAGGCGTCTGCTGACAAGATTGTTGACAGTTTCCAATGAAAACTAACTAAAGGCCCATTTAGACACAACGATTATCGCTCAAAATTCGATTAAAAAAGCCATCTTTTGAGCGATAATCGTTGTGTGTAACTGCCGTGACATCGCGCAGTTTTTTCGTTACCCTGTCGCTCATCGTCGTCTTTCAGCGTGCTATAAGACAATGATAAGCCTTATCAGGGATTCACAGCGGGATACAGCTGATGCTATTGTTTCAGCTGTATCCCGCTCCCTGATGACAGGCGGAGTATGAAGGACAGAACGCTCCAGCTCTGTGCTCCATACCCAGCACGGAGCACTCGGCTGTATAACAGCTGGGCGCTCCGTGCACAAAACAGCTGAATGCAGAAGGCAAGCGAGGACACCCTGTTTTTCTTCTGCATCCTCCGCTGGCAGCGCAAGGTGATCACTCATCTTAAGCGATGATCTTGTGCTGCAAATGAGACAACGATTATCGCTCAAAAGACATCTTTTGAGCGATAATCGTTGCGTCTAAAGGGGCCTTTAGCGCGATAACAGCTCAGGACCGGTGCAAAGCATGTGATATAATTCTATCTACAGCTCTGCCCATTATATATAAGCTATATACAGCGCTGCTCCGAGCCGTCGGGTCTTTTACAATATGTTGGTTCTCACTTCCTGCTGTAATAACACTCATGTAATATTATACTGTATTGTCTCCTGTTCTAGAAGGTTATTGAGCATTTAGGGTATTATTAGCCCCGTACAATGACCTCTGATGGGAATGTTCTCTACTATTCTCTCATTACAGAACCGGACAAGTTTTCTTCTGGGATCCAACAATTCTCCCCTATAAATCTGTCATTATTTCCTTGTGTGATATAAGAGGATCCTGCCGGATACAAGAATCTCAGTCTGTTCAGCCGAATCCTCATATATAACAGCCTCTCCGGCAATATCACCCACAGGAACATCTCCCAAAGCTGAAGAGAGTTGAAGTTCCTTAGTTCTGCCACTTCTGTCTCCCATAGAGGTTACCCTACTGCTGGGATTTGTAGTGTTCACTGAGCGTCCAGCCGGCGCCTGACGGGTCATTGATATGATGGGACACTGATGGAAATATTCATCTGATGACTTCCTAATAATCACTATGTGCCGTCAGGGTGTCACCGGAGGTCCCCACTTTCTGGGTCATAAGGTACATTTACACACAGCGATAATCACTCAAAAGCCATCTTGAGCAATGATCGTTGTCTGTAAATGTGTGCCCATTGTGCACTTTTCGTCCATCGCTGAGTTCAGCTCAGCATAAAATCCATCATTGGACCCACACTGAGTTCTCCGCGGGCAGCGCTTATAACAGTCTTTCAGCTGCTGTCCCGCTGCAGAACTATAGTGATGTATTTAGAGAACAGACCACCCACTGTTCTTTAAATACATGCAAATGAAGCTGATCAGCTTCTAATGAGCTGATTAACCCATTAGTAGCTAATGCAAAATGATTGATCACAACTGTCAGTTTCTGACGAATTTTTAGCGATCATCTGTGTGTGTAAATGGACCTTTATCCATTTCGCTGTGAGGACATATCAGAGGGAGGGGGAACTCCTGTGTGTGGAAAGATTTTTAAAGAGACTGACTTAAAGGGGTTGTCCCAACTTGACAACCTTTGACCATCTGCTCTGCTAGAATATATGGATGTCATAGAAGGCGGCTTTATTTCAGGCTTTTCATATTTTCAGTAGGGATTTCGGTTACATTTTATTGTAGTTCATGATTTGATGTAATTTAGTGGATTGTTTTGTGTTTGTACAACGTGATATCAGCGCAGGAGACGTCACACCGCACAGGTAACAGTTGTATCTGAGGTAAGGCACAGTTATCCGTTCTTCCATATTACAGGGAGATGTCTGCTGTAAATAGACTAAAGAATAGTTCTTCATCCCTCCAGTCCTCACACTGCAGACCCCATACCAGATACAGCTCAGGAGCGCCCCCCCGCTGGCCGCTCTGCACGGATTAGTCATGTCACATCTACAATGCAGGGAAACAACGTTCTTTGCACTTTACGTTCCTGCGTGGAGATGGTGAGTGGGGGTTGGGTTACTTGGGGACCCCTGATAGTGATGCCAGGTGACCATGAGACTAATGAGGGGTCAGTAAAGGCCTATTTAGACACAACGATTCTCGCTCGAAAAAACGTCTTTTGAGCGATAATCATTGTGTGCATGTACATGGCAAGATGATTGCTCAAACGATAGTTTGAGTGACAGTTTGGAGCGTTCAGTTTCCATAAGTGTGTAAAAGAAGGCTCACGGTGTATTGAGAAATCAAGCGGGACCGCTATCTTCTGCATACAGCAATTGTCTTCTCGGAGCGCTCAGCTGGTATACACCTGAGAGTTCTCCATAAGCCCCCTTTAGATCTCATCTCGGCCACCCATGTGTCTATATAGATGCAATAACCAGTTTATTGTATGGATGTATAGGCTTGCTGAGATGTTGTTTTGCCTACAGAATGGGGATAATCATCACTGTGTAAGTACAGATGGAGCAAAGTTTTACTTGATTTACCTGTTATGATAACTTTCTGTGCTGCAGTTTGTTTACACTTTAAATTGCTTTACAATGGCTTCTGTTATGTTAAGAGCAAAATAAGTTTTGAATAACATAATCTAACTTGTCTCAGAAAGGAATGTCAGTCAAATTAAACCTTGCTACATCTGTAAACAGGATGACAATGTAAGCGCTGCTACTGTGCGGGTCTGAAATAAATCCATCTTGCACTTTTTTCTGTTTACTGACCTTCTGTTGATTAAATTTATCAATAAAGTCCATTTAGACAAAGATCTCACCTGTTGTCTTCCTGGCGCTGCATGGTGACTAATGATAGAAGTCTGACCAAGAAAGTTGATGAACTGTAAGTAATAATATCTAAGAAACTACGACATAGTGGGAATAACTGAGACCTGGTTGGGTGAAAGCTGGGACTGAGCAGAGAAACTTACAGGGTTACAGTCTGTTCAGCGGAGATTGTAAAGACTTGAAAGAGGGAAGAGTTTGTCTTTATGTTAATTCCTGACTATACTATGAAAAGATATATGCGAGACAGATGAACATGTGGAGTCTTTATGGGTAGAAATACATGGGGGGAAACAATAATATAATCCTCATATGGGTTTGCTATAAGTCACCAAATATGACAGAATCCACTGAAACCCTATTACTAATGCCCCTTATAGACCAGATGATTCTCGTTTGAATGAGCGCTAACTCTTTTGGCACTCGGGGAGCCTGCTTAGACAAGCAGATCATTGTTGAAAATCATTCACATCTCATTCACATTCCTAATTAAATTAAATTAAGCTGGATTAAAGTTTTGTATCACCAGTCTTAATTGAGAATATTAGGGGAAGTGGAACTCTACTCTATATTAGGCGGGGATCATCAAAGCTGGCCTTGCGCATATATAATTATTGTGGTAAATTTCCCATATATCATGCACTGCAAGACCAGAGGATTGTAGATTCAATTATACTTGATCCTTGTATCTTGATCCACATAGCAATAGGCAATATTAATAGAAGTGGATCTTACTGAATTGCTGGCAAACTGGGGAAAGGTCACCGTGACAGGCGAATATCCCAATTAATTAGAACAAATAGATCACCGATGGGAATCACTAATAATTAAAATATAACCTTTAATAGATTTGATTAAAAAATGCGGGATCAAAACTGTTCATTTAACTGCAGCCTGTCATGCTGCTCACTACTTGTGGCCGTAACTAACTTATGCATACTACCCTGATGACACGGCTAACGTCATGTTAGCCGCAGAAACGCGTCGGTAGTGTAGTGCTATGCTCTTGAGGGGTCTTTTTAGCCTTGCTGGACGATACAATCAAGGTCCTGTGTTGGCTATGAATATACCCATATCAGTGAGAGGGCATAAATAGCGAAAATGAACAAGAGCTGAGTGTCTCCATTGATCTATACAGGGACCAGCTCCCATTACATCACAGGGGTCGCGTCACCAGTTATCAGATGACACCAGTGATACAGTGGAGCCAAATAAACGGCTTAGAGGAAACTATCCATGGATATCTATATATCAGGATAATCTATTTAGAGCCCGTGTACTAAGAGTGGTGTGAATTACTCTGGTATAGGGTATAAAGGGGATAGAATCTCGCTATATAAAAAAAAGTGTGGATCTATATTTCCCTGTGGTTACCCTTTGTGTATGGTTCTTTATGGACTAGCTCAGTTTATGTGTCCACTACGGACTAAATGAACAACACATTGGACATTTATGTTACAGTGGGGAACATAGCGCTATACGTATACACATGAGCGCAGCCCCAGACATTTGAGTGTCCGGATTTAGTGTCCAATAATTTCAAACCTGACTTGGGGTACACAATTTCGGTGTTTGATTGCAGTTTGTGTGAATCACATTATTTCACAAACAACTGGCTATCGATCAAACGAAACGAATATTTACTTGGTGTTTTGATTTGGTGTCTTCATTTGAGATCACCAATGGAATTTCAACTTGCACCAAGCACTAGATGATCCGTGGTTAGGACTCTAGTGTGAGTGGGATTACCCCCAATGTGAATGGTGTCATGAGGACACAACGATTTACACTTTAGGCATAAAGCATATCAGTGCTGTTCTATTAAATAAGAGGCACCAATTTTAGTTGTTTTGATCGCGCATTTTTTAATCAAATCTATTAAAGGTTATATTTTAATTATTAGTGATTCCCATCGGTGATCTAAACTGGGGAAAGGAACTGAACTTTTGGAATTAATCCTCAACAATGTTTGTAGATCAGCAATTTGAGTGATATCAAATATTACTTCTAATACTGACCAAGATTCAAATATACAGGAGTAGAGGCCAGCCCACATTGTCTCAAACATTGGACATACCCGAGAAGTAATCAGTGAGAGTGATAGTGATCACCCAATTGAAATATTTTTAGATTTATCTATGCACGCAATGTTCTTTTAATTATTTTATAATAAAAGTTATGTTTTAGACTTAGTGGTTTCCTTCGGTGACACTAAAACAAGAAGGCAGTGAAGAAGCAATAAAAATCTAGAGACTTCAACTTTACCAAGGACCATAATATTGATTCCACTTCCCCGGTCCCTCCCACAAGAGACAGAGGACTGAGAAACAGGTTCAACATAGTAACATAGTATGTAAGGCTGAATGAAGACAATGTCCATCTAGTCCAGCCTGTCTATCCTACTGTGTTGATCCAGAGGAAGGCAAAAAAAAACCCAAGGCCACAAGCCAATTAGCCCTTTTGGGGGAAAAATTCCTTCCCGACTCCCTAATGGCAATCAGACTGTTCCCTGGATCAACCCCTAATAGTTCCTACCTGCCTATATACCAGGATTGACACTCAACCTAATAATTATATCCTGTAATATCCTTCTTCTCCAGAAAGACATCAAGTCCCCTTTTAAACTCCTCTATGGATTTTGCCATCACCACTTCCTCCGGCAGAGAGTTCGACAGTCTAACCGCTCTTACAGTAAAAGAATCCCCTTCTATGTTGGTGATGAAACCTACTTTCCTCTAATCATAGCGGATGTCCTCTTGTTACCGTCGTGGTCCTGGGTGTAAACAGATCGCGGGAGAGATCCATGTGTTGTCCCCTCATGTACTTATACATAGTTATTTGGTCGCCTCTTAACCTTCTTTTTTCTAGAGTAAATAGTCCCAATTTGGATAGCCTCTCTGGGTATTCCAGTCCCGTCATTCCATGTATTAGTTTAGTTGCCCTTCTTTGAACCCCCTCAAGCACTGTGACATCTTTCCTGAGCACCAGTGTCCAGAATTGTACGCAGTATTCCATGTGAGGCCTGACAAGTGCCTTATATAATGGAAGGATAATGTTCTCGTCCTTTGCCCCTATACCTCTTTTAATGCACCCCAAGACTTTATTTGCCTTTGCAGCAGCTGACTGGCATTGGTTATTCCAGTTTAGTCTATTATCCACTAATACCCCCAGATCCTTTTCCATCTCACTTTTCCCTAGTGGTACTCCATTAATTGAATATTGGTGACATCCGTTCCTCCTGCCCATGTGCATAGTCTTACATTTTTCAACATTGAACTTCATTTGCCATTTTTCTGCCCAAGCCCCCATCTTGTCCAGGTCCGTTTGTAGTCTCACATTGTCCTCCATTGCATTAATTATATTGTATAATTTTGTGTCATCTGCAAATATTGATATTTTGCTGTGCAGCCCCTCTATCAGGTCATTGATAAATATGTTGAAGAGAGTGGGGCCTAATACTGAACCCCGTGGCACCCCGCTAGCGACTGTGGTCCAATCAGAGTACGCACCATTTATTACGACCCTCTGCTTTCTATCATTGAGCCAATTTTTTATCCACTTACACACGTTTTCGCCCAGTCCGAGCTGCCTCATTTTGTATATTAGCCTATTATGTGGCACGGTGTCAAAGGCTTTAGAGAAGTCCAGATATACAAGATCAATAGATTCTCCCAGGTCCAGCTTAGAGCTTACTTCATCGTAGAAACTGATCAGATTTGTCTGACATGAGCGACCCTTCATGAATCCGTGCTGGTGAGGAGTTATTCCCTTAATCTCCTTGAGGTACTCATCGATGGCATCTCTCAGAATCCCCTCGAAAATTTTTCCCGTTACTGAAGTGAGACTTACTGGACTGTAGTTACCAGGCTCACTTTTGCTCCCTTTTTTGTAAATTGGAACCACGTTAGCAATGCGCCAATCCAATGGTACTACATCGGTCTTGATGGTGTCTAGAAATATTAGGTATAGCGGCCTAGCTATCTCGTCACTTAGTTTCCTTAATATCCTTGGGTGTATTCCATCTGGGCCCGGCGATTTATCAATTTTAGTTTTCTTTAGATGCTTCCGCACCTCCTCCTGCGTTAGGTATGAGATATTTTGTGAGGGGTTCGTTTTATTCCCCTGCATCTCGTGTGGCATTTCCTTTTCTTTGGTGAACACACTTGAGAAAAAACTGTTTAGTAGATTTGCTTTCCCTTCGCCATCATCAATGATTTCTCCTGCATTGTTTTTTAAAGGGCCAGCGTTCTCCCTGCAAATCCTTTTGCTGTTAATGTAGTTGAAAAATAGCTTCGGGTTGTTTTTGCTCTCTTTGGCGATTCGTCTTTCTGCTTCCTCCTTGGCAGTTTTGATCGTATCTTTGCATATTTTGTTTTTTTCCCTGTATGATTTTAGCGCTTCTTCGCTGCCTTGTTGCTTTAGTAGTTTGAACGCTTTCTTTTTTTCGTTTATTGCCCCTCTTACCGTCTTGTCGAGCCACATTGGTTTCCTTTTAGCTGAGTTTCTTTTATTTTTAAATGGAATGAACTGCTCACATGAGGTGATTAGGATCCTTTTGAACTTTTCCCATTTGTCCTCCGTACTGATATTTTTGAGGATGTTGTCCCAATTAATATTACCGATAGTAGTTCTAAGCTCATCAAATTTTGCTTTACTAAAGTTTAGTTTCTTTGTCACTCCCTGATAAGGCTTCCTATTGATTGACAGCTGGAAGTTGATTATATTGTGGTCACTGTTCCCCAAGTGCCCCTCAACCTGCACCCCCTTTATACGTTCCGGTTTGTTGGTTAGTACTAGGTCCAGAGTGGCCCTCCCTCTTGTTGGTTCCTGCACAAGTTGGTTCAGGTAATTGTCTTTAATTACTCTCAAGAATTTGTCACCCCTGTGAGATTTGCAGGTTTCCTTCTCCCATGTTATATCTGGGTAATTAAAGTCCCCCATGATAATTACTTCGTTTCGCTTTGACACCTCTTCTATCTGCCTTAGTAGTAGGTTTTCAGTTTCTTCTGTTGCTTTTGGTGGTCGATAGAAGACCCCTATCAGGATTTTGTTATTTTTTTCTCCCTGTATTTCTACCCACAGAGATTCCACCTGTTCGTCTCCTACCCCTATATCCTCCCGTAGCCTCGGATTCAAGTTCGTTTTGACGTACAGACATACCCCTCCCCCTTTCTGGTTCCTTCGGTCTCTTCTGAAGAGATCGTACCCCTGCAAATTCACCGCCCAATCGCACTTATCATCAAGCCATGTTTCCGTAATTCCGACTATATCATAGTTTTCATCGGTCATTCTCGCTTCAAGCTCGCCCACTTTACCAATCAGACTTCTTGCATTCGTGGTCATACAATTTATATCATTTTTTTTGTTTTTTAAATTAGTTTTGTTGCTATTCGTACTTATGGCTGATCTATCAGTTCTAACTGTTCTAACCCCACCCCCTGCTCGACCCCCATTCCCGTTTACTTGGACCCGGTTCGCTAGTTACACTGGCTACCCCACTATTTCTCATTTTACCCTCCCCCCCAGTCCCTAGTTTAAACACTCCTCCAGCCTCTAGCCATCAAGGAAAACCTCCAGCTATTAACATTAGCAGACACCTGGAGGGAATTCAATCAGACCAAGAGAGGATACACCTACTTCTCACCAGTACACAAGCACCACTACAGACTGGACTGGATCCTCACTAATTCACTGACCCTCCCCCTGCTATCTTTTTTTCGTCATCTGGTAAGCGCAGGTCAGACCATGACGCAGTCCTAGCCGAGTTTCTATTATCTCCCCAAACACGAATCCCATACACATTGAAACTAAATGAAGCCCCCCTCACCAACCCCATACTAACCACCATGTACAGCAGAAACTCGAAGAGTACTTTCACCACAACACTCCTGAAGACACAGAATTAGACATCCGCTGCCTAGCCCACAAACCTGTGATACGAGATGTTCTGATAGCTATGGCCTCATGGAAGAAAAGAGAGAAAACCAGAGCCCAAACTACTCTAGAACACAAAATTCACAAATTAGAAATAGTCTACACGCAACACCCCATCTCTTACCTAAGAAAATCCATTCAGGACACCAGACTGGAATTAAACGTACTATTGTCCCATAAAACAGAAAGAGCACTTGTCTGGACGCAGGCAACGTACTTTCAATATGCGAACAAACCGGACAGACTCTTAGCGAGAAAACTCAGGGAAAAGCAAACCATTAACACAATTCATAAAATTCAGACTAGGCGGGGCCAACTCACTTCCAATCCCGCTAAGATCTACAAAACCTTCCATCAATACTACCAAAAACGATATAAAGACCAGCAAACCCCATTGGAGAACCACATCACCAACTTCTTCTCGCAACTTAAACTACCCCATTTGTCAGAATCCGGCTTATCGGATCTCAACGCCAACATAACCGAAGAGGATATTGACTGGGCAATCAAACGCCTCAAACGAGGCAAAGCCCCAGGACCGGACGGATGTACGCCTCTATATTATAAAAAATTCGCCCCAATATTAAAACCCCACTTAACCGCACTTTTTAACTACATTCTCCGCAAAGGCCACATTCATCCAGACTTTTTACAAGCCCTTTTTCACAACCATCCCAAAACCAGGAAAAGACCACACTCTTCACGCTAATTACAGACCCATTTCCCTTCTTAATGTAGACCTAAAACTATTTACTTCCATAATAGCTAATAGGGTTAACAGGCTACTCCATTCACTAGTACATCGGGACCAGGTAGGCTTCATTCCAGGTAGACAAGCCCCCGACAATGTAAGAAAAATTCTTAATCTCATTTATATTGCAAACAGCACCAAAACCCCCATGTCGGTATTAGCATTAGATATAGAGAAAGCCTTTGACTCCCTCTCATGGTCCTACCTTCAATTAGTCCTTAACAAATTGGGATTTACTGGCCCATTCCTAATAATAATCTCAGCGCTCTACTCTAAACCTACGGCATACCTTAAAATTCCATCGACCCAGCCATCTCCAATACAAATCATGAGAGGCACCCATCAAGGATGCCCACTCTCACCCCCTCAATTTGCACTGGCAATGGAACCACTGGCAATTGCTATCCGAGAGAATCCCAATATCACGGGAATACAGGTAGGTACCGTCAACAATATTCTGAGTTTATTTGCCAACAACCTACTCCTAACTTTAACTAAACCATTAACATCCCTACCTAACCTGCTAAAGTTATTAAAAAAAAATTCAGTCTCATCTCCGGACTTAAAATCAACAAGACAAAGTCAGAAATCCTCCACTGCAATACCCCCCTAAACACACAAAAACTAATCGAAACCAACTTTCAATTTAAAACTCAACGCCATTATCTACCCTATCTGGGGATCAAGCTTACAAATACACTAGATTCTCTATACAAGTGCAACTACGATCCACTCTTCCGCCAACTCAGACTAGATCTAGAGAGATGGGATTGCACATATCTCTCATGGATTGGTCATATCCATAACATCAAGATGACCCTACTACCTAAACTGCTTTACCTGTTCAGAATCCTTCCCATCCCTGTCCCAGCCTCAGACCTCCGAGCGCACATAAACGACCCAGAATCTCTAAATCTATAATGTGTCTGCACAAGAAATGCAGTGGCCTTTCAGTACCTTGCATTCTGAAGTATTATAAAGCTGCCCGCCTGGCGCAGATCCCACCCATCTATGCTGGTCACCAGTCCCCATTGTGGACCTCTATTGAGGAAACCCAGTTCTCCCCGCACACCTGACCAGCCCTACTCTGGACAAAAGCCCCTCTCCCATCCAGTTTCAGAACGAATACACCCTTCACCTTTTTCTCCATTCTACTATGGAGACAAGTTAGATTCAAGCTTAACCCCACAATCACCCCATCCCCACTTACCCCCCTACTACACAACCCAGAATTCCCACCTGGCCAAGACGCGACTCAATTTACATGGTGGAAAACAAACAACCTGACGTCTTTGTATGATTTCCTTATACACGACAAACTGATCTCAATGTCTGCCTTCACTAATCAGTATAGGCCACCTCCACAAGAATGGTGTAGAAAAATACAAGCCTTCCACTACTGGTCCACTATTTTACCCTCCTCAACCAAGACTGAAATGACCCACATGGAGGCCGTGTGTAAATTCTGCCCCACTCACCCAGGCACTCTTTCCCATTTCTACAATATGCTGAGTAAATCACTACAAAACAGTCCTTCATGTTACAGTGGGAATCCGACCTACACTTCTCCCTATCATTAGAACGGTGGCACCACTGCTGCGAGACCATAAGCAAAAACAGCTGGCAAGTCTCTGACAGAGACATCCATAAAAGTCCTACATAGGGCATACTTAGTACCAGAGAGATTGAATGCGATCTACCCTGAGGCCTCTAATCTGTGCTTCCGAGGATGTAATGACGTGGGCTCTCAACTCCACATCTGGTGGTCATGCCCAGTGGCGCAGGCCTTTTGGAAAAGGGTCTCCCACCTTATAGCTTCTGTGACCGGGACAACCCTCAGACCCGACCCCTTTGTACTACTGCTGGGAAACAAACCAGCCAAAATGCGCAACGCCCCCTTCAAACTTCTACAATATATTACAATGGCAGCACGAATTTTGATAACATAGCAGTGGCACAAACCAACACTCCCATTCGAACTCCTAGTAATCCGCATCAACAAAACCCTTTTAAATGAAAAACTCATAGCCATACGACAAGACAAAGTCCAGCAATTCGAAAAGGTGTGGAGCCCCTGGATAGCTTACACTAATTTACCGAACCTAACCTACTTTGTGAGATTATAGGCAGAAAATGAATAAGACACGCTCCAAAAATAATGAGACAGACATTAGAGCAACCCCACACCATCATTCAGTCCGCAATCTATAGCACAACAATGAGTGGGAGATATCGGGATCAGTTCCCCCCTTTCAGTGTGATGTAAGATGAGATGTTGATTTTTCTAAGCATGCAATTGAAAACTGTACCCTGTCTATTGTTCCTTTTTTCTTTCTTTCTCTACCTTTCCCCCTCTTCCCCAGCACCACCAAATTTTTCATAGCCCTTTCTTCTTTTTCTTCCTACCCTTCCCCCTATGTTGTATTAATACCAATGATGCATGCCCGTCTGAAGTAAGGGAACTCTGTACTCCAATGTTAAAAATTGACTATATCCCCCTGCGTGGGGTCTTCGAGGCAGAGTGTTGCCAACTTTAAGTTTAAACCCAATAAAACTCTTTGAAGCATAAAAATCTAGAGACAGTTACTGACAAAGAGAATAAAATGAACATTAAACTGTTCTTCAATTATATAAATAGTAAAAAGATAAATACTGACAGCGTTGGCCTCTTAAAAATAATGTAGGAAACATTGTAGAGGGTATTGAGAAGAAAGCAAATCTATTTAACTGTTTTTTCACAAGTATATCACTCAGGAAAATAAAATGTTAGGTGCAATGCAGAGTGATAAAGTATACTCTCCTTTAAATGTCACCAGTCTAACCCAAGAAGTGCAGAGCAGCCTTAAAAGGATCAAAATAGACAAATTGCCAGATCCTCATGGCATACACCCCTGGGTTCTAAAAGATTTAAGTAATGTAATAGATAGACCATTGTTTCTTATATTTATGGACTGTATAGCGATGGGGTCTCTTCCACTGAATTGGTGCATAGCTAATATGATGCCGATATTCAAAGAGGGGTTAAAAAGTGAACCAGGAAGCTATAGGCTGGTAAGACTAATTTCTGTTGTGGGTGAAATGCTTGAAGGGTTTCTAAGAGATGCTATCCTAGAATGCCTCAAGGAAAATAGCTGTATAACTCCCTATCACTAGGGGTATAAGAGTGGTCGATCCTGTCAAACCAATCTAATCAGCTTCTCCAAAGAAGTATATTCTAGACCCGACCTGGGAGTATCATTAGATGTCATATACCTTGATTTTTCCAAGGCATGCCATACAGAAGGTTGGTATATAAAATGAGAATGCTTGGTCTGAGCGAGAATGTGTGTAGGTGGGTAAGTAACTGGCTCAATGATAGAAAGTAGAGAGTGGGTATTAATGGCATACACTTTGATCAGGTCACTTTTACTAAAAAGGTACCAGAGGGAAGAGTATTGGGTTCTCTTCTTTTAAATATATTAACAACCTTGTATACAGGAAAATAGCAATATTTGAGGATGATACAAAACTATGTAATTAGTAACATAGTAGGTTAGGCTGATTAAAAACAATGTCCATCTAGTTCAGCCTGTTTCAACCCCCTGTCTTGTTGATCCAGAGGAAGACAAAGAAGCCCCAATGAGGCAGATGCCAATTTTGCTCATTAGGAGAAAAAAAATTCCTTCCCAACTCCATAATGGCAGTCAGAATAATCCATGGATCAACGTTTTAGTTCCTACCTGACTCCAAGAACCGGATCAACAACCCTGCTGGTCACCTAAAGTCTATATCTTGTAATATCATAGCGCTCTAGAAAGACATCTAGTCCCCTCTTGAATCCCTCTATGGATTTTGCCATCACCTCTTCCTCAGGCAAAGAGTTCCACAGTCTCACTGCTTTTACAGTAAAGAAGCCTTTTCTGTGTTGGTGATGAAACCTGCTTTCTTCTAGACATAGCGGATGCCCTCTTGTTACTGTTGCAGTCCTAGGTATAAACTGATCATGGTAGAGACCCTTGTATTGTCCCCTCATGTATTTATACATAGTTATTTGGTTTCCCCTTAACCATCTTTTTTCCAGGGTGAATAATCCCAATTTTGATCACCTCTCTGGGTATTCCAGTCCTCCTATTCCATTTATTAATTTAGTTGCCCTTCTTTGAACCCCCTCAAGCACTGCAACATCATTCCTGAGCACCGGTGTCCAGAACTGTATGCAGTATTCCATGTGAGTAGAGATGAGCGAGCATACTCGCTAAGGCTAACTACTCGAGCGAGTAGTGCCTTATTCGAGTACCTGCCCACTCGTCTCCAAAGATTCGGCTGCCGGCGCGGGTGAGAGGTGAGTTGCGGCAGTGAGCAGGGGGTAGCGGGGCGAGAGAGAGATCTCCCCTCAGTTCCACCCCGCTCTCCCCCGCTGCTCCCCACCCCCCGCCGGCAGCCAAATCTTTAGAGACGAGTGGGCAGGTACTCGAATAAGGTACTACTCGCTCGAGTAGTTAGCCTTAGTGAGTATGCTCGCTCATCTCTACATGTGAGGCCTGACAAGTGCCTTATAGTGGAAGAATAATATTCTCGTCCCTCACTGCTATATCTCTTTTAATGCACCCCAAGACTTTATTTGCTTTTGCAGCAGCTGACTGGCATTGATTGCTCCAGTTAAGTCTACACTCCACAAGTACCCCCAGGTCTTTTTCCATCTCACTTTTTCCTAGCAGTAGCCCATTTTGTGTATATGGGTGGCATCCAATTCTTCTGCCCTTGTGCATAACCTTTCATTTATCAATATTGAACTTCATTTGCCATTTTTTAACCCAAGCCCCCAATTTATCTAGGTCCGTTTGTAGCCGTATATTGTTCTCCTTTGTATTAATTATCTTGTATAGTTTAGTATCATCTGCAAATATTGATATTCTACTGTGTAGTCCCTCTATAAGGTCATTAAAAAGTATATTGAACAGAATGGGGCCTAATACTGAAACCTGTGGCATCCCACTAGCAACAGTGGCCCAATCAGAGTACAAACCATTCATTATCACCCTTTGTTTTCTGTCTCCGAGACTGTTCTTTACCTAGTTACACACGTTTTCGCCCAGTCCAAGCTGTGTCATTTTATATATCAGCCTATTAAGTGGCACGGTGTCAAATACTTGATTGATCTAGTATATCTAGATTTTTCTAGACTCTCCCAGGTCCAGCCTAGAACTTACTTCATTGTAGAAGATGATCAAATTGGTCTGACATGATCGACCCGTCATGAGCCTGTGCTGATGAGGAGTTATGCTGTTGTTCTCCTTGAGGCATTCTAGGATGGCGTCTCTCAGAAACCCCTCAAATATTTTTCCAAGTTAGACTTACTGGCCTGTAGTTACCAGGTTCTCTTTTAAACCCCTTTTTGTATATTGGGACAACACTGGCAATGCACCAATCTAGTGGTACAACCCCGGTCTCAAGGGTGTCCCTAAATATAAGAAAGAGCAGTCTATCTATCACGTTACTTGGTTCTCTTAGAACTCTTGGGTATTCCATCTGGGCCCGGCAATTTGTCAATTTTGAATCATTCTTAACCAGCTCTGCCCTTCCTTCTGTGTTAGGGCTCATTTAGACGGAAAGATCGCTCAAATGGCAGTTTGAGTGACAGTTTTGAGCGATCACTTTGCATAAGCTCTTAAGTAGCTAATCAGCTACTTAAGAGTTTATTAGCATGTAAATTAAGCAGTCTGCTGTATGCAGAAGTCAGCGTGAGCGCTGTCATCTGCATCCAGCTGCTTTGTTCCCCGGAGCTATCAGCTGGTATCCCTCTGAGAGCTCCAAGTGGGATACCAGCTGAAAGAATAGTATCAGCGGTATCCAGCTGAGAATTCAGAGCGCAGCTCTGATAAGAGTCATGGCTGGCTTTTAGCTTGCTAAAAGTTAGCGATGAATGAATAGTGCACAAAAAGTGCACGATGGGCGCGCGTTTAGAAAGCCATTATTGCTCAAAAGATGGCTTTTGAGCGATAAGCGTTGTGTCTAAATGGGCCTTAAGGCATGCAACACTTAGTTAGAGGTTTGTTTTATTCCTCTGCGTCTCTTGTGACATTTCTTTTTCATTTGTGAATATTCTTGAGAAAAAACTTTAATAGATTTGCCTCCCCCCACCCCCACCCAATCGTCTTCTATAGTTTCTCCTGCATTATTTGTTAAGGGGCCAGTACTCTCAGTGCAAACCATTTTACTGTTTATGTAATTGAAGAATGGTTTAGGGTTATTTTTCTCCTCCTTGGCATTTTTGATCTTTTCCTTAAATAATTAGTTTTTTTCCTTTTATGATTTTAGCGCTTCTTCGCTGCTTTCTTGTTTTAGTAATTTACATGCTTTCTTTTTTATCGCTTATTGCCCCCCTTGTCTAGCCACATTGGTTTCCTTCTACTTGTATTTTTTTTATTTTTAAAGTGTATGAACTGCTCACATGAGGTGATTAGAATGTTTTTAAACTTCTACCATTTGTAATCTGTATGGTTATTTTTGAGGACTTTGTCCCAATTAATGTTCTCAAGAGTAATTCTGAGCAGATCAAATTTTGCTTCACTGAAGCTTTACTGAAGTTTAGTTTTATTTGTCTCTCCCTGATAAGGCTTACTATTGAATGACAGCTGAAATTTAAGTATATTGTGGTCACTATTTCGCAAGTGTCCCTCAACCTGCACCCCCATTATTTGGTCCGGTTTGTTAGGGCCACTCTGGACTTAGTATTAACTATCAGGATTTTGCTATTTTTCTCTCCCTGTATTTCTACCCACAGAGATACCACGTGTTGATCTCATACACCTATATCTTCTCGTAGCTTCGGCATGAAGTACGATTTAACATACAGACACACCCCTTCCCCTTTCTGCTTCCCACAGTCTTTTCTGAAGAGATTGTAACCCTGTAAGTTCACTGCCCAATCGCACTTATCATCAAACCATTTGTAGTGTCCCAAAAAGTCATCCTGGTCCCCTTAATAATTGTCATACATGTATTGTCTTATGTAGATGTACTTTGCAAATCTGTTATGTCAATCTTCTGTATGTGTGTTGCACAGCTGCAGTGTCTGAAGGGTTAACTCTCATAAAATCATTGCCTGTTAGCTCTGTCTACATGTATCGATCTTACTGTGTCATGTGGTACAAGTGAGGTTATAAATGTGAGTGTCTGAGAGTGGAAAAGGAGTTCCGAGTTCTGGGTTGTCTTTATCTTGAGTGCTAACACATAGCCAAATGGAAGCACCATCAGCTTCCATGTTGGTGAAGATGGAAGAGGAGGAACAACATCCCGCAGCGCATGGAGAGTGGATGTGAGAGGAATAAGTCCCTTCCAGAGAGAGAGAGAGAGAGAGAGAGAGAGAGCTCAACAAACCCCAGTTCTCTTAACCAGGTACCCGTTCACACTACAAGCCTCTTTTTCTTGTGTCGCCACCCGCTATTAGGATCACCACACAAAGGTACGCGATTGTGATACCCACACAGATGCTGTGCGGGGTGCATCTAGGCTAAGCCTTTCTTAAGTAATTGTCTGCTAGAGTGTATGTGGAGCGACTCCTACCTTCTACCTCCTCGGGGGTATACTTAATTTCCAGGACCGGTGACATATAGATAACGTGGACTATAGGGCCTTATTGTTCCTTTGTTTTCCTCTCAACCTCTGAGCTTCTGACTGTAATTTTATGCAAGTGAACTGTACCTGTAACTGCCTGTCATTACTAGTTTATTTCAAGTAAAGAGGTACAACACACAAGCCTCTGTATTTATTACTCCGCCGTATAGAATAACGGTGTGGGAACGGTGGCGTCACGACATGACAAATATACCTTTACAAATATCCACCTTGTATTACTACTCAGCAACAACATGACAAGGATTAGGCCTCCAGCCATACGCACTGTGAGTGTATGTGTATTGGGGTATTACAGGCTCTGATAATTTTTGGCATCTCTCACAGGGCGTTACACATGTTTCCGTTGTTCCACTATATCGTAATTTTCTTCAGACATTTTTGCTTCGAGCTCGCCCATTTTACTGATCAGACTTCTTGCATTTGTTGCTATAGAACTTATATGGTGGTTGTGATTCTTTATTTTCATTGTTCTATCTCTGGTCCTATTAGCTGTTCTGCCAGTTCTAGCTTTACTTACAGCTGCACCCTCTTCATTGAGATGCAGGCCATCCCTATGGTAGAGCCTGTAGCTGACAGCAAAGTCAGTCCAGTTCTCCAGGAACCCAAACCCATCCTTGTTACACCAACTCCGGAGCCACTTGTTTACCTCCCTAAGATCCTGCTGCCTTTCTAGTGTGGCTTGTGGTACAGGTAGTATTTCTGAGAAAACTACCTTGGAGGTCCTCACCCTAAGCTTGGATCCTAGGTCCGTGAAATCGTTTTTGGGGGTCCTCTATTGACCTCTAATTTGTTCATTGCTACCAATGTGCACCATGACCGCTAGATCCTCACCAGCCCCTCCTATGAATCTTTCAACCCAATCCGCGATGTGTCGAACTTGAGCGCCAGGAAGACAACACACCGTTATAAGGGGGACAGATAGGGAAATCTGCCATAAAGACTGGTATCATCGAACAGTGTATTTTCTTCTTGGCGCTCGAGTTTGACACATCGCAGATCGGATTGACAGATTGCTGGTGAGGATGCAACAGTCATGCTGCACATTGGCACCAATGAACAAATTAGAGGTCAATAGAGGGCCCTCAAAAATGATTTCAGGGACTTAGGGTCCAAGCTTAGGGCGAGGACCTGCAGGGTAGTTTTCTCAGAAATACTACCTGCACCTAAAGCCACACTAGAAAGACAGTAGGATCTTAGGGAGGTAAACAATTGGCTCCGGAGTTGGTGTAAGAAGGAGGAGTTCGGGTTCCCGGAGAACTGGGCTAACTTTGCTGTCGGCTACAGGCTCTAACGTAACATAGTAACATAGTTCGTAAGGCTGAATGAAGACAATGTCCATCTAGTCCAGCCTGTCTAGCCTCCTGTTTTGTTGATCCAGAGGAAGGCAAAAAAAACCCAAGAGCAGAAGCCAATAGCCCTTTTGGGGGAAAAAATTCCTTCCCGACTCCCTAATGGCAATCAGACTTTTCCCTGGATCAACCCCTAATAGTTCCTACCTGCCTGTATACCCGGATTAACAAATAACCTTAGATTTATAGCCTATAATATCCTTTCTCTCCAGAAAGACATCAAGTGCCCTTTTAAACTTCTCTAAGGATTTTGCCATCACTACGTCCTCAGGCAGAGAGTTCCACAGTCTAACTGCTCTAACAGTAAAGAACCCCTTTCTATGTTGGTGATGAAACCTGCTTTCCTCTAAACGTAGCGGATGTCCTCTTGTTACCGTTGCAGTCCTGGGTGTAAACAGATCCTGGGAGAAATCCTTGTATTGTCCCCTCATGTATTTATACATGGTTATTTGGTCGCCTCTTAACCTTCTTTTTTCTAGAGTAAATAATCCCAGTTTGGATAGCCTCTCTGGGTATTCCAGTCCCGTCATTCCATGTATTAGTTTAGTTGCCCTTCTTTGAACCCCCTCCAGTACTGTAACATCTTTCCTGAGCACCGGTGACCAGCACTGTACGCAGTATTCCATGGGAGTCCTGACAAGTGCCTTATATAGTGGAAGGATAATGTTCTCGTCCTTCGCCCCTATACCTACCTTAATGCATCCCAAAACTTTATTTGCCTTTGCAGCAGCTGACTGGCATTGGTTGCTCCAGTTTAGTCTACAATCCACTAATACCCCCAGGTCTTTTTCCATTTCACTTTTCCCTAGCGGTACCCCATTAAGTGAATATTGGTAACATCCATTCTTGCTGCCCATGTGCATAACCTTACATTTATCAACATTGAACTTCATTTGCCATTTTTCTGCCCAAGCCCCCATCTTATCTAGGTCAGTTTGTAGCCGCACATTGTCCTCCATTGCATTAATTATATTGTATAATTTTGTGTCATCTGCAAATATTGATATTTTACTGTGCAGCCCCTCTATCAGGTCATTGATAAATATGTTGAACAGAGTGGGGCCTAATACTGAACCCTGTGGCACCCCACTAGTGACTGTGGCCCAATCAGAATATGAACCATTTATTACCACTCTCTGCTTTCTATCATTGAGCCAATTTTTAACCCAATTACACACGTTTTCACCCAATCCGAGCTGTCTCATTTTGTATATTAGCCTATTATGTGGCACGGTGTCAAACGCTTTAGAGAAGTCCAGATATACGAGATCAATAGACTCTCCCAGGTCCAGCCTAGAGCTTACTTCATCGTAGAAACTGATCAGATTTGTCTGACATGAGCGACCCTTCATGAATCCATGCTGGTGAGGAGTTATTCCCTTGTTCTCCTTGAGGTGCTCATCGATGGCGTCTCTCAGAATCCCCTCGAAAATGTTTCCCGTTACTGAGGTGAGACTTACCGGCCTGTAGTTACCAGGCTCACTTTTGGTCCCCTTTTTATAAATTGGAACCACATTGGCAATTCGCCAATCCAATGGTACAACACCGGTCTTGATAGTGTCTAGAAATATTAGGTATAGCGGCCTAGCTATTTTATCACTTAGTTCCCTTAGTATCCTTGGGTGTATTCCATCTGGGCCTGGCGATTTATCGATTTTAATCTTCTTTAACCTGTTCCGCACATCCTCCTGCGTTAGGTATGACATATTTTGTGAGGGGTTTATTTTATTCCCCTGTATCTCGTGTGGCATTTCCTTTTCGCTTGTGAATACGCTTGAAGAGAAACTATACCTGTAGGGACAGGTCGCATCTTAATGGGGAGGGTGCAGCTGTGTTGGGGGAGAAGATGGTTAGAAGGCTGGATGAGTGTGTAAACTAGGGACTGGGGAGAGGGAAAAAAGAGAAACAAGGGGGTAGTTAGTGTAGCTAGCGAACCAGGTCCAAGTAGTGAGAACGGGGGTTGAGCAGGTGGTGGGGTTAGTACAGTTAGAACTGACAGAACGGCCAAAAGTACCATTAGTACCAAAATGAATTTAAAGAACAAAAATACCCATATAAATTGTATGGCAACGAATGCAAGAAGTCTGATTGGTAAAGTGATGAAAACTCATCAGAAGAGACCGTAGAAACCAGAAAGGGGGATGGGTATGTATGTTAAATCCTACTTAATGCCGAGGCTACGGGAGGATATAGGTGCAGGAGATGAACCATGTCGAATCCCTGTGGGTAGAAATACAGGGAGAAAAAAATTACAAAATACTGATAGGGGTTTTCTATAGGCCACCAAAAGCAACAGAAGAAACTGAAGCCTTACTATTAAGGCAGATAGAAGAGATGTCAAACCATAATGAAGTTATTATTATGGGGGACTTTAATTATCCGGATATAACATGGGATAACGAGACCTGCAAATCTCACAGGGGTGATAAATTCTTGAGAACAATTAAAGATAACTACGTTACCCAACTTCTGCGGGAGTCAAAGAGAGGGAGGGCCACTCTCGACTTAGCATTAACTAACAAACCAGACTGAATAATGGGGGTGCAGGTTGAGGGGCACTTGAGGAACAGTGACCACAATATAATTAACTTCCAGCTGTCATTCAATAAGAAACCTTATCAGGGAGCGACAAAAAACACTAAACTTTATTAAAGAAAAATTTGATCAGCTCAGAACTACTATTGGTAACATTAATTGGGACAACATCCTCAAAAATAACAGTACAGAGGACAAATGGGAAAAGTTTAAAAAGATCCTAATCACCTCATGTGAACAGCTCATGGCCTTTAAGAATAAAAGAACTGCAAGTTGAAGGAAACTGATGTGGCTCCACAAGACTGTAAGGGGGGCAATAAACAAAGAAAAGAAAGCATTTAAACTATTAAAACAAGAAGGCAGCGAAGAAGCGCTAAAATCATACAGGGAAAAAAACAAAATATGTAAAGAAAAGATCAAAATTGCCAAGGAGGAGGCAGAAAGACTGGTCGCCAAAGAGAGCAAAAACAACCCTAAACTATTCTTCAATTATATTAAGAGTTAAAGGATTTGCACTGAGAGCACTGGCCCTTTAACAAATAATGCAAGAGAAATCATAGAAGACGATTGGGGGAAGGCAAACCTATTAAATAGTTTCTCTTCAAGTGTATTCACGAACGAAAAGGAAATGCCACATGAGATGCAGGGGAATAAAATGAACCCCCCGCAAAATATCTCATACCTAACGCAGGAGGAATTACGGAACCGGTTAAAGAGGAGTAAAATCGATAAATCACCAGGCCAAGATGGATTACACCCAAGAGTACTAAGGGATCCAAGTTATGTGATAGCTAGGCCGCTATTTCTAATATTTATGGATACTATGAAGAACGGGGTTGTACCACTGGATTGGTGCATTGCCAATGTAGTTCCAATAAACAAAAAGGGGTCCAAAAATGAGCCTGGTAACTGCAGGTCGGAAAGTCTCACTTTAGTAACTGGAAAAATATTCGAGGGGTTTCTGAGAGATGCCATCCTAAACTACCTCAAGGAGAACAACGAAATAACTCCTCACCAGCACGGGTTCATGAGGGGTCGATCGTGTCAGACCAATCTGATCAGCTTCTATGATGAAGTAAGCTCGAGGCTGGACCTGGGAGAGTCTTGATCTCGTATATCTGGACTTCTCTAAAGCATTTGACACCGTGCCAGATAGTAGGCTGATATATAAAATGAGACAGCTCGGATTGGGTGAAAACGTGTGTATATGGGTAAAGAATTGGTTCAGAGATAGAAAGCAGAGGGTGGTAATAAATGGTTCATATTTTGATTGGGCCACCGTTGCTATTGGGATGCAACAGGGCTCAGTATTGGGCCCCATTCTGTTCAATATATTTATCAACGACCTGATAGAGGGGCTGCACAGCAAAATATCAATATTTGCAGATGACACAAAATTATACAATATAATTAGTGATGAGCGAGCATTGCCCTTAGTGAGTACCTGCCCACTCGAGACAAAAGGTTCGTGTGCCGGCGGCGGGCAGGAAGCTGCGGGGGAGAGCGGGGAGGAACGGAGGGGAGATCTCTCTCTCCCTCTCTCCCCCCCGCTGACTGCCGCTACTCACCGCTCCCCTGCGCCGACACCCGAACCTTTGTCTTGAGCGGGCAGGTACTCGCTAAGGGCAATGCTCGCTCGAGCAATTGCCCTTAGCGAGTATGCTCGCTCATCTCTAAATATAATCAATGCAATGGAGGACAATATACGGCTACAAACGGACCTCGATAACCTGGGGGATGGGCAGAAAAATGACAAATGAAGTTCAATATTGATAAATGTAAGGTTATGCACATGGGCAGGAGAAACGGATGTCACTAATATACACGAAATGGGGTACTAGTAGGGAAAAGTGATCTGGAAAAAGACCTGGGGGTAGTAGTGGATTGTAGACTAAACTGGAGTAACTAGTGCCAGTCAGCTGCTGCAAAAGCAAATAAAGTCTTGGGGTGCATTAAAAGAGATATAGGGGTGAGGGACGAGAACATTATCCTCCCACTATATAAGGCACTTGTCAGGCCTCACATGGAATACTGCGTACAGTTCTGGACACCGATGCTCAGGAAAGATGTTGCAGCGCTTGAGGGGGTTCAAAGAAGGGCAACTAAATTAATAAACTGAATGGTAAAACTGGAATACCCAGAGAGGCATCAAAATTAGGATTATTTACTCTGGAAAAAAAGACGGTTAAGGGTGACTACCCACTACAGTTTTTTTCACTGCGAAATTTGCAGCATTTTTGTTTTCTGCAGGGGTCTATGAGACTTGTAAAGTTAAAATCGCGATCGCGCAAAATCACGATTTCACGGTAAACCGCGATTTTAACATTACAAGTCCCACAGACCCCTGCAGAAAACAAAAATGCTGCAAATTTCGCAGTAAAAAATAACTGTAGTGGGTAGTCACCCTAAGGGGCGACCAAATAACTATGTAAAAATACATTAGGGGACGATACAAGGATCTCTCCCATGATCTGTTTCATCACCAACACAGAAAGGGGTTCCTTACTGTAAGAGCAGTGAGACTGTGGAACTCTCCGCCTGGGGACGTGGTGACCCCACAGTTTTTGAATGAATATAAGCAAAGCAAAAGGAAAAATTACAATTTTTATTTTTTTAGCAATCGTGTCATTTAAAAAAACATTTTTTTTGTACAGCAGACATATGAATGAAGAGTTGGGGCCCAAAATTAATACCCCCGTTTGTCCCGTGTTCAGAGACATACCCTAATATTATGTCCGTATGCACAACAGGGCTCAAACCGAAAGGAGTAGGCAGGGGCTTTCAGAACAGACATTTTGCTTGAAGGCGATTTAGGCCCCGTTGCCCTCTTGTAGAGCCCTTGAGCGGCCAAAACGACAGAGAACCCCCACAAATGACCCCATTTTGAAAACTAAACCCGTCAGTGAATTCATCTAGGGGTGTACTGTGTGTTTTGACCCCACAGTTTGTGAATGAATCTAAGCAAAGAAGAAGGAAAAAATTACAATTTTTTTTGGCAATTCTGTCATTTTAAAAACAGGTTTTTTTTGTACAGCACACATATAAATTAAGACTTACACCCCAAAATGGATCCCCCTGTTTCTCCCGTGTTCAGAAATATACCCATTGTGGCCCTAATCTTATGTCTGGCTTCACAGCGGGGCCCAAACTGAAAGGAGCATTGAAGTTCAACTGCTTTTAACTTTTATGTGATTGCCGTTATCCGTTGGCTAACTGACTGGGGACCGCGGCCCTCGGTCACTGCTCCAGGCTCTCAGCTACCTTTAGTAGCCAGGAGAAAGGAGATTTCTTTTTAGCTTTTGCACTAGCGTCCGCCATTTTGCCAATGGGCGCATGCGCCAAAGTTGGGGAAAGGTCAGCAGATAAAGATCCCATTGAAGGACATCGCTGGAGGCCTTAGGTAAGTAATTTCACCTCCCCTCATGAATTGGATCCATGATGGGAGGTGAAATTTTAACTTTTTTTTATGTTTAGGTGATCGCCATTATCCATTACATAGTGGCGATCACATGACCAGGGAACGCATATCATGGCACCCTGTAAAATCTCCAGGTTCTCGGCCTATGTTTAGTAGCCAGGAGCAATCTGCGGCTTTTGTGCATGCGTCCGCCACTTTGGCAATGGGCGCAAGTGCAGAAGCGGGGGTAAGGTTTACAGATAAATCCGGGGCCTTAGGTACATCATTTCATCCACCCTCACAGATATGATCCATGACGGGAGATGAAACTTTAACTTTTTCAACATTTTTTTTCTTTTTTTCTACACTTTTTTTTTTACTTTACACGATCACTGTTATCCTTTGGATAACAGTGATCTTGTGACTGGGAACTGCATACAGCGATCCCCGGTAACATCTCTCTGCTCCAGGCTGAACATGCTGGCTGGGAGCAGAGGGATCTTAAACCTCCTGGGGGTGCGAGCCCTTCTATGCACGCGCTCGACATTTCCGTCAGCTGTGCATGTGCAGAAGGCGAAGCGAGGTCCTGGAAGAACCAGATCACTGCGGGACATCCCAGTGGATGGGAAGAAGTATTTTCACTTCCCCTCATGGTATCCGATCCATGAGAGGAGGTGAAACTAACTTTATTTTACTTTTTGGCACTTTTCCGTGATCGCCATTATCCATTAGATAGTGGTGATCAGGGACCGGTCTCATCAGTCCCTGGTGACATCTCCTGCTTCCCAGCTACCTTCAGCATAAGAACGGCCTGATAAGAATGGCCCCACTGTCCCTAACGGAGTACAGGAGAGAAGCAGAAACCAAAATGGCAACAGCAAGCAAAATAAATGTACTATCAGAGGTATATATACCTATAACCAATACTCTAACCACATTAGATAATGCAAGGTTCTTGGTATATAATGTGATCGAATTACATTGGCCCATCTACCAACGTCCAGGTGACCAAGCTCAGATGGGTCCTAACGCTAATACCAGGTGGTTTAATAATAGCCTGGGAAGGTTGGGTTTCTACCTCTCAGAATGCTCCTCTCTAAGTTTCTACTTCTATTGTATGTTGCAGCCATGGTTTAACATGCACCTATATATTTCTATATATTTCCATTTGGTAGTGCTGATCAATTTTATCTTTTTTTTTTTACAAATATTGTGAAGTTTTGGCTGCCTTCACCTGGTCGTGCACACCTGTCACCCATTTACCTTCTGTCCCTCCTACTGGAGCATATGAATGGTATCCTACCTTCCCTGGTTTTATTTGTAGGCTTAGTCCCAAGAGAGGAGCATTCTGAGAGGTAGGAACTCAGCTTTCCCAGGTTGAGATTTCCCAGCTGGTATTAGCATTAGGACCCATCTGAGAGCTTGGTCACCTGGACGTTGGTAGATGGGCCAATGTAATTTGAGCGAATTATATACCAAGAACTAGAGATGAGCCAGTCTACTCGGTTCGGGTGTTTTTGAACTCGAGCACCGCTTTTTCCGAGTAACTGACTACTCGGAGGAAAAGATTCGGGGGGCGCCGGGGGTGAGCGGGGGGGGGAGAGAGAGCGAGAGCTCCCCCCTGTTCCCCACTGCTACCCCCCACTCCACCACACTGCTCCACCACGTAAGTGTTTGATTCGTAGTAATAAGCGAATCAGTGAAATGCATTAGATTACACATTTCCGCTCACATTAGCGGGTCAGTTACGTAATCCACTCACAGAAAGCAGAACGCAGCATGTTCTATTTTACCGCGGATATCCGCAACATAGGGCCGCTTCTCCATCAATAGTGTCACGTGTCATAGAAGGCGTTACCACCCACAATGGACAGCACAGTGGCGCCCATGGGTGCTCAATGACCACGACCAGCGACATCTTGTTAGAATTGTCAGTGTGAACAGAAAAGCGACTCTGGCAGAAATCACATTCAGTGCAGGAGCCCCCCATGTATATCCTGCAGGTCAGTGCAGGAGCCCCCATGTATATCCCGCAGGTCAGTGCAGGAGCCCCCATGTATGTCCCACAGGTCAGTGCAGGAGCCCCCATGTATGTCCCGCAGGTCAGTGCAGGAGCCCCCATGTATGTCCTGCAGGTCAGTGCAGGAGCCCCCATGTATGTCCTGCAGGTCAGTGCAGGAGCCCCCATGTATGTCCTGCAGGTCAGTGCAGGAGCCCCCATGTATGTCCTGCAGGTCAGTGCAGGAGCCCCCATGTATGTCCTGCAGGTCAGTGCAGGAGCCCCTCATTTATATCCTGCAGGTCAGTGCAGGAGCCCCCATGTATGTCCTGCAGGTCAGTGCAGGAGCCCCCCATGTATGTCCTGCAGGTCAGTGCAGGAGCCCCCCATGTATGTCCTGCAGGTCAATGCAGGAGCCCCCCATGTATATCCCGCAGGTCAATGCAGGAGCCCCCCATGTATATCCTGCAGTTCAGTGCAGGAGCCCCCATGTATATCCCGCAGGTCAGTGCAGGAGACCCCCATGTATATCCCACAGGTCAGTGCAGGAGCCCCCATGTATGTCCCACAGGTCAGTGCAGGAGCCCCCATGTATGTCCTGCAGGTCAGTGCAGGAGCCCCCATGTATGTCCTGCAGGTCAGTGCAGGAGCCCCCATGTATGTCCTGCAGGTCAGTGCAGGAGCCCCCATGTATGTCCTGCAGGTCAGTGCAGGAGCCCCCATGTATGTCCTGCAGGTCAGTGCAGGAGCCCCTCATTTATATCCTGCAGGTCAGTGCAGGAGCCCCCATGTATGTCCTGCAGGTCAGTGCAGGAGCCCCCCATGTATGTCCTGCAGGTCAGTGCAGGAGCCCCCCATGTATGTCCTGCAGGTCAGTGCAGGAGCCCCCCATGTATGTCCTGCAGGTCAATGCAGGAGCCCCCCATGTATATCCTGCAGTTCAGTGCAGGAGCCCCCCATGTATATCCTGCAGGTCAGTGCAGGAGCCCCCATGTATATCCCGCAGGTCAGTGCAGGAGCCCCCATGTATGTCCCACAGGTCAGTGCAGGAGCCCCCATGTATGTCCTGCAGGTCAGTGCAGGAGCCCCCATGTATGTCCTGCAGGTCAGTGCAGGAGCCCCCATGTATGTCCTGCAGGTCAGTGCAGGAGCCCCCATGTATGTCCTGCAGGTCAGTGCAGGAGCCCCCATGTACGTCCTGCAGGTCAGTGCAGGAGCCCCCCCATGTATATCTCGCAGGTCAGTGCAGAAGCCCCCTATGTATATCCCACAGGTCAGTGCAGGAGCTCCCCGCATGTATATCCCGCAGGTCAGTGCAGGAGCCCCCATGTATATCCCGCAGGTCAGTGAGGGAGCCCCCAATGCATGTCCTGCAGCTGAGTGCAGGAGACCCCACATGTATATCCCACAGGTCAGTGCAGGAGACCCCACATGTATATCCCGCAGGTCAGTGCAGGAGACCCCCCATGTATATCCCGCAGGTCAGTGCAGGAGACCCCCCATGTATATCCCGCAGGTCAGTGCAGGATACCCCACATGTATATCCGGCAGATCAGTGCAGGAGACCCCCCATGTATATCCCGAAGGTCAGTGCAGGAGCCCCCATGTATATCCTGCAGGTCAGTGCAGGAGTCCCCACATGTATATCCCGCAGGTCAGTGCAGGAGCCCCCCATGCATGTCCTTCAGCTCAGTGCAGGAGACCCACATGTATATCCCGCAGATCAGTGCAGGAGTCCCCCATGTATTTTCCACAGATCAGGGTAGGAGTCCCCCATGTATATCCCACAGGTCAGGGCAAGGGACCCCACATGTATATCCCGCAGGTCAGTGCAGGAGCCCCCCATGTATATCCCACAGGTCAGTGCAGGAGACCCCACATGTATTTCTCACAGGTCAGGGCAGGAGTCCCCCATGTATATCCCACAGGTCAGTGCAGGAGTCCCCCATGTATATCCCGCAGGTCAGGGCAGGAGACCCCACATGTATATCCCGCAGGTCAGTGCAGGAGCCCCCCATGCATGTCCTTCAGCTCAGTGCAGGAGACCCCACATGTATATCCCACAGGTCAGTGCAGGAGCCCCCCATGTATATCCCGCAGGTCAGTGCAGGAGCCCCCATGTATATCCCGCAGGTCAGTGCAAGAGTCCTCACATGTATATCCCGCAGATCAGTGCAGGAGCCCCCCATGTATTTTCCACAGATCAGGGTAGGAGTCCCCCATGTATATCCCACAGGTCAGGGCAAGAGACCCCACATGTATATCCCGCAGGTCAGTGCAGGAGCCCCCATGTATATCCCGCAGGTCAGTGCAGGAGCCCCCATGTATATCCCACAGGTCAGTGCAGGAGCCCCCATGTATATCCCACAGGTCAGTGCAGGAGCCCCCATGTATATCCCACAGGTCAGTGCAGGAGCCCCCATGTATATCCCACAGGTCAGTGCAGGAGCCCCCATGTATATCCCACAGGTCAGTGCAGGAGCCCCCATGTATATCCCACAGGTCAGTGCAGGAGACCCCCATGTATATCCCGCAGGTCAGTGCAGGAGCCCCCCATGTATATCCCACAGGTCAGTGCAGGAGCCCCCCATGTATATCCCACAGGTCAGTGCAGGAGCCCCCATGTATATTCCGCAGGTCAGTGCAGAAGATCCCACGTATATCCTGCAGGTCGCCTCTTTATTAGGTTCCACTGGAAAACATAGACAACGTTTCGGCTGGACACCCAGCCTTTTTCAAGCCACATTAAGGGTGCCCACCCACTAGCGTTTTTTTACTGCGAAATTCGCAGCGTTTTTTTTTCTGCAGGGGTCTTTGGGCTATGGGACATGCAAAGCTAAAATCGCGATTGCGCAAAATCGCGATACCGCGGTAAATCGCGATTTTGCGCAATCGCGATTTTTGCATTACAAGTCTCATAGACCCCCTGCAGAAAAAAAAACCTGCGAATTTCGCAGTGAAAAAAAACGCCAGTGGGGGGCGCCCTTACACTGTTATAAGGAGGCGTCCTCGGTGCTTTGCGGATGTGAATTTTTACTTTTGCACCAGATTGCTGCTCCATCTATTTTCTTTGGAAGTGTTTGAAGCTTGGATCCGTGGTCGGGGTCTTTTTGGAGCGTGCATCAGCTGTTCGCTTCCCACTACGTGTGTGGTATAAGTGTGTACTGCTTCTCACATATAGTCTTTGGACACCCTATAGGACCCAATCAGGCATTTATAGGATGTGGTGGAGAAGTCCATTTACACCTGAGATCCTGCACCTACAAATACCCCGGAGCAGTGGGGGGCATCCAGACGGCTCAACATCCCTCCAGACGTCTTCCATCCACTTGTGGAGTCGATGCCATATCGAGTTGCTGCACTTCGTCGGGCTACAGGGGGTCCTACATGATATTAGTTCCTGTCCCGGGACTTTTGACATGTCAGTGTTTAACCCCTTTTTCATCTCAGATTAATGGGACCCAACAACTCGCTTCAGAATAGAAAAGAGAATGTTATTTTCAGCCTTCTCCACTAGGGGGCGATCTTGCTTTACCTACGATAAATGTTGGGTCTTTTAAAGTGTATTTCCTGAATTAAATTATATTTCATTTATTTACATTCATATTATTTATTTATTTTTTGGAAACATGAACCTTCAAAGACCAATCACCATGTATGGGATCTAGGGAGGGGGGGATTACTGCAGAGAGAAGGGCAGTGAGCTGCATATTCTAAACGATCATATGGGTTTAGGCCGCTTTCAGAGCAGCGTTAGGGCACTTTTACATGTCTGAGAAAATCGTGTGAGATTTGTATGTGACATCAGTCCTCGGCTCAGTCCGCAGTTTCCATCTCTCTGCTCCAATTTTGGAGGAGAGAAACTGAAATCAAACTGAAAAAAAAACAACGGATCAGTTTTTTCCCCATTGATTTCAATAGGTATATTAAGAAAAAGAAAGACTTCCGTTCGCTTCCATTCCGTCAGGACTGCGGACTGCGCTATTTTTCTGTCCAAAAAATGGAAACCTGACAGGATGAAGATGCTTGATAAAGGCGTCGCATGACGCAGAAACGCGTTGCATATTTTATTGTATGGCTTAAGAGGTCCGGATTACCTGGTATTTTTTTATATATGTTATTAAATTATTTTTTTTAAAAAGCAACACTTGGACCGAGGACCTTCATCCCTTTCTGTGGTCTATAGAGGCTAATCCATTGTAGCGCAAGCATATAAGGGGGCTTTTTATTATTTTCTGTTATTGTTTATACCCCCCAATGCTGCAGCTCTCCAAGCAATTGGATAGGATGGAAGACTCCTCTAAAGAAACCTGCTTAAGGCTTGCTTGGACTCCAGGTGCAGGCGGGACGCATACCATTTGTGTCCGGCCTGACACCGGGTAAGTTATACTGCCCTTTGGACCACATTGTGTATACATATAGTGTGTGGCGCTCTCCCCGATCATCAGGTGTGCTTGAGATAAAACACATCAAATACCTGGACTGGCGAGAGCTTTGACTGTGATGCTTGATTGTTACAAACATGGCAGCCAGGAGACGGGTCCAGAAAGTACAGAGAAGAGATTATTGCCTACAAGCAATGAAAATGTTACAAAAAGATACAAATGCACTGAATGTTCCTAGAGATCCAGCTGGAAGCAGTTCACAAGTACAGAGTTAAAGGAACACTGTCTACACTACCTGGACATGGGAGAAAGAGGAAGCGATCACCGGCTGCCACCAGATTCCTGAGGAAGCAGGAGGTCAAAACCCTCCAGTGACTGCAAAAGACTGTTTGTGCAACCCGAACTCCAAGATGTCCATCTCTACTGACCCAAAAACACAAGAGAAGTCGATCCGATAGGCTCAGAGCCATATAAATGAGCCACAGAGGTTTAGGGATTCTGTTCTGTGGAGCGATGAAAGAAAACTGGAGCTTTTCAGACCTCTGGATCAGCGGAGGAACAATGAAGCAGGTGCTAGAAAGAACCCCCTGCCTACAGTGAGGCATGGCGGCGGCTCGGTGAGGCTCTGGAGCTGCTCTGTCTCCTCTGGCGATGGAAACCTGCAGCGAGTGGGGAACAAGATGGATCCAATCAGGAAATCCTAGGAGACAACGTCATGTCTTCTGTGAGGAAGCTGAAGCTTGGGCGTCATTGGACATTCCAACGGGACAAGGATCACAAGTGTACCTCAAAGTCCACCAAGGCTCAGTGTATGGAGAAGTCCTGGAAGACTGTAGAGTGGTGTCAGAATCATGTGATTTGAACCCCATAGAAAATCTTTGGTGGGATGTGAAGAAGACGGTTGCAGCACACAAAGCCAAGAATATTAGTGAGCTGGAGGTCATTGTCCATTTACATAATATACAATGTAACACCAGCAGAGATAAGCGGCACGTAGGAACATGTAACAGTCTGATCACCCTGTAATCTATATAATAATGACCGGTAACATGACGATGGCGTGTAGTGATGTGCGTCCTCACAGTCAGCACACATGGTCTGCTCAGATACCCTGGCTCAGCAGGCAGTATCTCACAGGATAGGCTTAGATACATTTTCTCAGCAGGTGGTATCCCACAGGATAGGCTTAGATACATTTTCTCAGCAGGTGGTATCCCACAGGATAGGCTTAGATACATTTTCTCAGCAGGTGGTATCTCACAGGGTAGGCTTAGATACATTTTCCCAGCAGGTGGTATCACACAGGATAGGCTTAGATACATTTTCTCAGCAGGTGGTATCACACATAGCTTTAGAGATGGTTTGGGATGTTTACTTACTCGGTTTTAAGCCGAGCTCACACAGCTGTAGGCAGCTGCGCACAAGCATGCATAATTGCTGCGCGCTGTCAATCCCCGTGCACTACCTTGGCGTGTGCAAATAATCCATGCTGAGATAGAAAACATTGTGAGGTTTTTTTGTGCGCGAAAAAAAAATCTCAGGTGTGAGGGGCGCAATACAAACCAATGGGCTACTGGCATCACCTGCTGCGCACAGGAAAATTGTGTGACCGACACGCAATGACAATACGCCCGTGTAAGACGGCCTTAGGCTACTTTTTCTCACTAGGGTTTAAGCTGTGTTTGGGCAGCTTCACATGTGCGTAATTCACTGTGTGCCCCCCGCATGAGACAGATGCGCGGCATGTACGTAATGACATTGTGTCCTTTTTGCGCGCCGCTGATCGCCATGCACTAAGGCGCCCCTAGGCTGTGCTTTTCTTTTTTGGATTGAGGGCTCCTTCACACGAATGTATTGTTACAGTGCAGGTTTTGCGTGCGGAATACATTGTACCGATCCGCCATGGGCTCCCCTGCTGCAGAGCGCACATACTGCGCGAAATACGCGGGCAATAAAGATCGCAGCATGTTCTACATTGGCGCACATACATGTCAAAATAGTGCATGGTGAATGGCGGCCCGCAGCAGGTATGCAATGTCATTGTGTACTCGCTGCGCTTTGCACGACTGTCACATACGAGCGGCGTGCAGTGGATTACGCTCGTGTGCAGCTGCCCTTAAGATGTCTTTTCTTGTTTGGGTTTAGACTATTTGCTGCTTTCAGCAGAAATGATCACACATGTTAGGGTTAGATACATTTTCTCCGCAGGCAGTATCACACAGGATAGGCTTAGATACATTTTCTCTGTAGGCAGTATCACACAGGATAGGCTTAGATACATTTTCCCCGCAGGCTGTATCACTCATTCTAGGTTTAGATATGGTTTAGGCAGCGTGGGTTTGCTCACTTGGTTTAGGCTGTGTAGAGTGCTAACGATATTGGTTTGTGACAATACGCTATGTGAAAACGAATTACCGATGTCTGAAAATAAGTAATTTAGCATTTTTCCTAAGAGGCAAAACTGTATTGCTTGTTCTGGTGGGGCTCTTCTATCTTTGGTAATTTGCTACCATCTTCTGGCCAATTCTGGTAATGCAGTTTTAATGTGATGTGCAGTGATTTTTCTGATTGGCAGTGGAGATCACATGACGGTCTGGGCCGAGGCAGGAAGTAGGATCTAAGATCCTCAGAGTAGCAGAAACCACGTAAGGATTTACATTACAGAATCCGCGGTCAGCGTCCGCCACAAATACCGTTTGTTACATGCTATGGAAAATCGCTTCTTCCTGCACAGTCGCGGAATCAAATTGCGAGGAACAATAGTAGCATGTTCTATTCCGCATGGGCGGCTTCTATTGAAGTCAATGGAAGCCGTCTGACCCGTGGCACTTCTGTAATTGACACAGCAGAAAGGTTGCGGATTCCGCGCCATCGCTTAACGACGAAACAAGAAAAGCAAACATTTAAAAATGAAATATGTACTGCGCATGTCTGCATAGGTATACGTGGGCGCCGGCTGCTGTCAGGGTCGGATTCAGCTGAAGACTCCGGCATGTGGAACTTGACCCGTTTGTGAGCAGGCAGCCTTACTGTTCAGATGTAAAACTGGCGGCTGTATCAGGGCCTACCGTTTGGCCACAGTTTAGGTGGAAAAATTCCTTTTCAGCACAGAAGGTCTCCTCAACTACTATGGGAGACCCAGAGACGGAGTATCAATAGAGCCCAAAAAGTCCACATTGTCTCTCCCGAAATCGAGTTGGCACCACATGCACACACCAGTGCCGGACGCTATAAGGCCTGGACTCTGATCATCCTGTTGTAGTCATTGTAACAGTTCCAGCTTTTCTTAGCTTACCTCTGTATAGTGGAAGAGGTTAAATCTTTAATCAATTGTTTTAGTGCTGTTGGAGTAATCACTTAATATAGGTTATACTCAAGGGATATTAGTAGCCTTATCAATCAGGTGTGCCTATTTATTAGTCGATGCATCGGAGAAAAGAACAATGAGAAACACTTAAGTAATGCTTCTAAGTCCTTCTTCTGAAGAACATTTATTAAGTAAATCTTATATAGTAAATGTAGTACTGCCAGGAGCTGATCACGAGCTCGCCCTGCCCCATCAGCATCTGATCAAAATATAATAAGCATTTCATAGAGAATCAGTTAGGTTATGGTGTGTGCACATTAATAAGCGTTTCATAGAGAATCATACTAAGATTCTGGTGTGCGCACATTAATAAGCGTTTCATAGAGGATTTCTTATCAGTGATGTAACATAAAATGATTAAAGTGAGAAGATGAAGCCTTGAAAGGGAACATCTAGTAAAAACCTAGGAATAACGCCCGGACATCTGGAATACATGCTTTCATTTGTCCAGGTCAGTTTATTATAAGGGGTTGACTTGTCGCTTTGTGATGGGAAGGAATGATGTAATACAACATTATTCTGGGTTACTTTCACAGTTGTTAAGCAAGAATATGGCTAACGAGTATTTGGTTCCGCCACTATCTACTCTACCTGAGGCTTTATTTCAACGAGCGTATATCGGCCGCCGCTTTCACGGCCGGCTGATATATGCTGCGATGTGAGAGGTAAAACTTTGTAAGCAGGTGCACAAATCTAACGTTTGTGTGCCCGTTAAGATGGCATGGGCCCCGGCGCATATATGCCGAGGCCGCCATGCCATTGCCCCTTCCCTCCCCGCTCGCCTCTTCTCTCCTCCCCTCTGGCTGATTGCAATGGGAGGGGGCGGGATGGGGGTGGAGCTAAGCAATGCCCCATTCCGCTTCCTCCCATTGCTAACAAGGGGCAGGAGCTTAGCTCCACCCCCTCCATGCCCCTTGTCCGCAGCCAGCAATGGGAGGCGGCAGGACAGGGCGGTGCTTAGCTCCGCCCCCTTCCATTGCAATCAGCCGGAGGGGAGGAGAGAAGAGGGAGGGAGTTTAGCAGTCACGTTGTTAAACTCCCTCCCTTCTCCGGTCGCTGTCATTGGCTCCCATAGGAGCTTATGCAGCGGCCGATGCATTCCGCACAAGAAACTGAAAAGAGTCAGTATTTGAGCGCCGCCCGAACTTCAGCAGGTAACAGTTCTGGATTGTGCAAATCACAGAAGATCCCTTAAAACTATAATATTTTATTACTTTTACATTAAAACACACACTTTGGGCTCAAGACACTCATCCACTGATGAAAAAATAAGACAAAGACAAAACAACAATGAACAGAACACACGTGCTGGTATAGGTCACGGTGTTACCACATAAAGGAAGTGTGATTTTGGACTCAGTTTGTACGTCTCAGGTATGGCTACGCGGTTCTTGTGCCATAGGAGCTTCCCATTAGAGGGACAATATATACATGGGGGGATAGGGCGTTGTCAATCTCCCTAGTTGTATCTCCCATATATCTGAGATTTTGGACTGTAATAGGTTAGAATCACCCCTCAGTATGAGATATTGTCCCAATTTAGTGTTTTCATTCACTGGTTTGGTTGATAGACTTGACCAACCATCTTCTAATATTCATATGTAATTAGCCAAAAAAAAAAAAAATTCTAGACCTTAGTGAGTTGATGTAATCACTGACTGAATCGAGATATTCAGTGATTGATTCAAAATGGATGGTTCAATGCATTTCAGTCGGACCCACGACTTTTCAAGAACCGGGTGGTCAATTGTTTAGAATACATATGTCCATCAATGTGGAAGGTTTGACAGATATATGAATCAATGTAGATATATCTCGGTAGTTAGTTGTTTATGCGAGAGAATAATTGCTGGTATATCTTGATTTTTAATGGTTGCAAAAGAATTTTCTGGGACGGCTCAAGATAGATTTTATAGGAGTCCCAAATAATTCTGATATTAGCTCTCCTGATTGGCAGGTGTAAATTTGGTATTTATACACCGCCTCTTAGCAGCTACCATTGGTGTGTAGCTACCATTGGTCTACCCGATTTGATAGTGTCGGTAACGTAGAGATGGTTTATGATTCTATAACACCATTCTCCTGTATATAGACCAGTGTCTCAGCGCTCAGAGAAAAAGATAAGGATAAGGGGAACGATACCCCTCAGGTTAAAGGGGTTCTGACATTAAAAAAAAAAAATTGTACTCACCTTGCCTGGCCTGGCCCGATCACCAGGCATGTCCCCTCCAGCCGGCATCTTCTTCTGTGCCTTTAAAGCAGAGCAGGAGCGGTCAAAAAGACCGCTTCCTGGCTCTGCTCCGTCCGTCAGGCACTTCCGAGGTGAACGGACGGACCGCCCACAGCAAGCACGTCACAAGCAGTGCTTGCTGTGGGCGGCCCGTCCGTCCTGCTGAACTCCGGAGTGATGCGCATGCGCAGTGGAGACGCGGCCCGTCCTGACTCCTATCAGAGGGCACCTCTCAACTGCACATGCGCGCGATCCCAGCGCGGCGCGGCTGCTGGAGGAAGGAGACTGCCTGCCGGGAGGCATATTAGCACTTTCTGCTTAGGTTAAGCAGCGCTGCTGATTAGAGCCACCTGATTGGCTCTTCGGCACCACGTGACTGCACAGCGTGCACCAATCAGGTGGCTCTAGTCAGGCTGCTTAACCTAAGCAGAAAGTGCTAATATGCTGCCGGGAGATGACCCCTCCCGATGTCAACAACAACAGGAGAACAGGTAAGTATAAGATTTTTATGCTTTAGCAGCCATTAAACCATGGGTTCCCTGGGTCCTTTAGGCAGACCAGGGAACAATGGCTGCTAAAGCATAAAAAAATTATTTGTGTCAGAACCCCTTTAAATCTAGATCTGCAAAGAGGTCAGCAGATTTGCTAGTTTAACTCACTAGACCTGTGGTCAAATGCTAGTGACCCAGTTTACTGACTGTCTAGACTAAGTAAGTAAAGGAGGAGACAATACCCCTCCACTTAAATCTAGATCTGCAGAAAGGTCAGCAAACTTGCTAGTATAGCTAACTGAACCCTTGGTCAAATAGTCTTGACTCAGTTAACTAACTGTCTGCACTGCATTAAAGCGCTGAATGGAGAGCAATTTTCTTTAGGCTAAATTAGATAGAGGTTGGTGTAGCCTCCTGCCCTGATGGTGGGTAGGTAGCCTCTTTGATTCAGTTCTGGATTGTGGGTGCAGGTTAGTATAAAAAATACATCACCCGCCTCCCTATTACATCACTTAACAGTGTCATAACTTTGTTTAGGGTACTGTGGGGACGGGACAGGTTCCCTTTAAGGACACCAAGATGCGCCCACTGAAAAAGCTTGTTGGTAGGAAGGTAACGTTCAGAGGTGGGGATTGGGATGAGGTGCAATAACTGCAGAGGCCATTGATGATTTTACATCTGGCTCTTCCAGAACAAGGGTGACAATAATGACGCTCCTGCAGAACATGACCAATTATGGTAAGCATCACCAAAACCCCAAATATTTGCCCATATTTCCTTATAAATATACAGTGATCCCTCATTTATCGCAGGGGTTACGTTCCAGAGACCCCCGCGATACGTGAGAATCAGCGAAGTAGCGGGGTTATAGTTACACAAATCAGTCTGTCGGGTGAGCTGACAAACAATCGCAAAAGTGAACCAATCATGCGCTCTTTAGTGACGGCAGTTTACACGCAACAAACAAATAAACAGCACTAGCCCGACAGATGGATTCGTGTAAACCCTGCTTAACGCTTTAAACCCTCCCCCTCTCCTATACTGTAAACCTTTCCCACACTCTTATTAACTCTTCAGATACTCTTAAACACATTCTACACACTTAAACATACGTCATTTTAACAACATATAATATAGGTGAATGATGAAGATGATGAATGATGTAGCTGTGCAGTACTGATGAAGGTGATGATGAGATGAATGCTGTACTGCACAGCTAAGAAGAGCATCCCAGCTCTTCTGAAGGCACCACTTCATCAGGCAGTTCTGTATCTTCTCCCTGGCCCATAACTTCTACTTCCACTAAAGACGTAGGCGTAACTGATCTGTGCGCCCGAGTGATGAACATCGTTATGGGGAGTTGCTGGCGCTGCTTTTTCTTTTGAGTGAGAAGGTTTTTATAAATGGACATGGCTTCCTCAATTGCATTTACAAAGTGCAACGAACGAAGCATCTGGGGGTCCCATTCTTTGGCCGCTCGCTGAAGTTCTTTGGACATTCTGACCATGCTTGCAAGATGATCGAATGTTAGGCCAACCTCCTCCTCTTCTCCAACCTGTAGTTCGTCTTGTTCCTCAGCCTCTTCTTCATTTGCCGACTTCATCAACTCCATCAGGTCTTCGTCTGTCAACGGTTGTGAGTGGACTTCAATCAGGTCGTTCACGTCATCATGAGTCATATCATCGAAGCCATCTCCACCCAGTAGTTTTGCTAGCTTAACGGCCTTAGCTACCGCAGAGTGTTGGACTTCTTCATCAGGAGGGAATTCCGTGTAATCGTGGACCACTTCTGCCCACAATTTTGTCCATCTTGCACTTACAGTTTCACTCTTCATCTCGTTTATGGCCTTCTGAATAGTTAGGAGACACGATGTAATATTGTAGTCACGCCAGTACGCCTTTAGCGAGAAGTTTTCATCTGAGTCCATAGTTTCAACCAGGTTTTGCAGAGCGTTTCGTGTGTAGAGCGCTTTAAAGGCACGAATAGCGCCTTGATCCATGGGTTGAATGAGCGATGTGGTCGTCGGTGGCAAGAACTCTATCTGGACGCCGTTATATGACAGATCGGCAGCATGGCCTCCAGCATTGTCTATGATCAGAAGTACTTTGAACTCCAGGTTCTTCTCTCCCGGATAAAGGTTTACCTCCGGTATAAAGCACTGGTGGAACCAATCAGCCGTGAGGAGTTTCGTTATCCAGGCTTTAGGGTTCTGCATCCAGTACACAGCAACGCATTCTTGTTTTTTAGGGCCCTTGGGTTTTTTGCCTTATAAATAAGCCCTGGCTTTATTAGAAAGCCCGCAGCATTCCCACACATAATCAGAGTGACTCCATCTTTTTGGACCTTCAGACTAGGGGCTCTGGCTTCATCCTTCATAATAAAAGCGCGAGACGGCATCTGTTTCCAAAATAAGCCCGTCTCATCCATGTTAAAACCTTGTTCAGGCTTATAGCCCCCTTCCTCGATGATGGATTTGAACACGTTGCTCACGCACTCCTCGGCTCCGGCTTTATCCGCAGAGGCATTTTCTCAATGCAGAGGAACGCTCTTGAGTCCAAAGCCTCTCTGAAATTTGTCAACCAGTCCTTGCTGGCACTGAATGGGGTTGGTGTGGTGAGAGAAGTACTCGGCGGTCCTGCTTCTGCGTCATGGCCCTCGTCTTCTTCCTCGTGAACATCCGTGCTTTCTGCAGACCTATCATAATGTGTCTTGGCCTTCGTCCGGATGATGTTGGTATCTAGCGAGATAGTCTTCTTCCTGCAGTCATGTCTCCACACAGCCGATGCAGACTCCATCTTCACAATGGCCTTATTGCGGAAGTGACCACCCTCTTTGCAGTCTTGCTAAAAGTAATTTTTGCCGTAGTCCTAATATTCTTCTCATCTTTCTTTCTGTAGTGAACTGTAGATTCGTTTATACCATAATGGCGGCCTACAGACGCATAACGTTTGCCTTCCTTTCACGTGTCAAGAAGTTCTACCTTTTCTTTGATGGTAAGCATTCTCCTCTGCTTCTTGGGTTCACTGCCAGAAGCCTTAGGAGGCGCAGAACGTTTGGGTGGCATCGCAGGGCTTGAAATACAAGATGTACTATAAATGCAAACCTGCACAAAGTTTTCTTTCATGGGCATCTACGGGCACAGTGCGGGAGAACAAACAAACCGATGATACGATCAGTGAGCCAATCAGCGCCCAGGATACAGAACACATTCCATCAGCCAATCGTGTGCCGCGTACAATCTTGCGTTGGCAAGCGCTAGTGCCGAACTGTATGTCCTGTATGTACTGCAAAATTCAGCGAAAACAGAATTATATGGTCTATCTAAAATCCGCGATGCACTGAAGCAGCAATCGTTGAATCGCAGTATAGCAAGGGATCACTGCATATTTTTTAAAAATACGGCTTCAGGCGCCACCTACAGGTGACACAATGAACTGCTGACACTGCTGTCCTCCAAGGGAATCGCAAGCTCTTGGCCCCATCTACAGGTCACACAATGAACTGCTGCCTATAAAAGGAATGACAAGCTTTTGACACCACCTACAGAGGACATGATGTGATCCACTTAGAGAACAGAAGTGTCAGAAGTTCAGTCTCTTGAAGCCACCTACAGGGGACACAAACTTCTGACACTACTCCTCTTCCAAGGGAATCACAAGCTCCAGGTGCCTCCTACTGGGGGCACATGGTACTACTGACACAGCTGCCCTCCGACGGAATCACAAGCTCCAGGTGCCACCCACTGGTGACACATGGTACTACTGACACGGCTGCACTCCGAGGGAATCCCAAGCTCCAGATAACACAGTGTACAGAAAGAAGTGACTAAAATATGCAATGTATAGATGATGTAAAATTAACCCCGTCTCTGCTGTTAAATGGGCTTCAGTTATTATGTAATATGCTGGAAAAAAAATGTATTCTGGGGGAAAACTTCAGGTTTTTCTGATTGGAAGTGATAAGAATTTGTATCTCTGTTAAGCTTTGTCTTTGTGTTAGCAGTTGGCATCGAATTCTTAAAGGGATAGTCCCATCTTGAACCTCTATGGTATATCCAAAGTGTGACAGATGTGGTCATCCCCCACCCCTCTGAGCCTGACTACCCCCTATGCAGCTGTATGCAGCGGTCTCAAGTTATAGACCCAGTCAGCGGGATGCAGCGCACAGAGGGGTATTCTTATCTCATCCATGGTGGACCTAAATGGGAATACCCCTTTAAGAAAAACGTAGAAAGTGCACTGTGACACGATGGCAGCCTGCAGCTAGATGAAGAAATGGATCTGCAGAATAAACAACCAGCAAATGCTGTGGGAGTACAAAAACAACAGTCCTGTGCACGCCAAATAGGATGTCGGACTCCAGACACCCGTAAAAGACGTAAATAGTAGCAAGGTGAGAGGCAGCACATTAGAATGGATATCCTTACCAGTCGTTAAATATCAGAACACATTCTTTAATTGTAGTCCACAAGAAAAACAAGCAACAGTTCGACCAAGGTTTCTATGGTCTTTCTCAAGCTTATGCAGTTATCACAATGTCCTAATGTTGGGTCTTGCAGGAATCTCACCTTCACGGGGTTGTACCCCAACTCCACCGCACGATGAATCCCCTCCATGATTTTATGGAAACCTGGAGACACAGAAGGATGATATTACAACTACCCTGTTTCCCCCAAAATAAGACAGTGTCTTATATTAATTTTTGCTCCAAAATATTTCACTTTTTTGCATGTATAGCTACCTGGGCACTATTTAAATTTAACTGTAAGTAGGGCTTAATTTAGCAGTAAGAGTAATAGTTCAAGAGTCCCCAAAAATCCTGAAAAAGCATTCTGCATCCTCAAAAACCCTGAAAAATCATGCCAGGTCTTATTTTTGGGGTAGGTCTTATTTTCAGGGAAACGGGGTAGTATACATTGTGCAGTGACAGACTCAGCTCTGCTACATCCTGAGCTTCATACAACTACAGTGTACAGTCTACCACTGCCATCTACTGGACAGGAGCGGTACTGTCACTGATATCCCATAACCTGTAGTTATCTACATAACAATGCCTCCAGAATAAGCACCCTGTGACTTGCGTTGTATCATGTACTTCTCGGCACGTACTGTCCCCATGGTAGGAAGGGTCTGCATTGACTTTCTGGATTGTGACCACATTGCTGCAGGGAGCTGCGTACACATACCATCCCTGTGCCATCGTCCCCCTCACTACAGCACCACGCTATCCTTGTGCCATCCCCTCCCTCACTACAGCCCCCCACTATTCCTGTGCCATGCCCTCCCTCACTACAGCACCCTGCCATCTCTGTGCCATTCCTCCCCCCACTACAGCACCCCACCATCCCTATGCTATCCCTCCTCACTTCAGCACCCCGCTATCCATGTGCCATCAACTTCCCCTCACTACAGCACCCCACTATCCCTGTGCTATCCCCCCTCAATACAGCACCCCGCTATCCCTGTGCCATCATCTCCCCCTCATTACAGCACCCCGCTATCCCTGTGCCACCCCCCCTCACTACAGCACCGTGCCATCCCTGTGCCTTTCTCCCCCCACTACAGCATCCCACCATCCCTGTGCCATCCCCCTCACTACAGCACCCCGCTATCCCTGTGCCATCCCCCCTCACTACAGCACCCTACTATCCTGTGCCATTACCCCCACCTCACTACAGCACCCCGTTATCCTGTGCCATCACCCCCACCTCACTACAGCACCCAGCTATCCCTGTGCCATCCACCTCACTACAGCCCCCCGCTATCCCTGTGCCATTCCCCCCTCAATACAGCACCCTGACATCATTTTGTCCTTCTGTCATAATAGCAGCACAAAGCCTAAACTGTGCCGAACCCCCAACACTGTAGCATGTCGCCATCACTGCAGCATACTTTCAACACTGTGCCACTATATCCACTGGCCTACTTCCGCTACATTGATGACATCATAATGATCTGGACCAACACCGAACAAGAACTAATAAAATTTCATGAAAGATTCAATGCATTCCCCCCTAGCATAAATCTGACATTAAGCTACTCATATATTGAAATCAACTTTTTGGACACCACCATAAAAAATTTCCTACAGCTCAATACAGACATCCCTATACCGAAAACCGATAGATCGTCTCTCATACCTCAGATGGGACAGTTACCATCCTAAACACATCAAAGTCCATCGTCTACAACCAGGCCATCAGATACAACCGGATCTGCCCCAAACACAACAGACAGAGAGGAACATCTATACCATCTTAAAAGGACATTTGTAAATCAGGGCTACCATCCCACCTCAACTGATGACCAAATCACCAGAGCCACCAGGATACCCAGGAATCACCAGAGCCACCAGGAGACCCAGAAATCACCAGAGCCACCAGGAGACCCAGGAATCACCAGAGCCACCAGGATACACAGAAATCACCAGAGCCACCAGGATACCCAAGAATCACCAGAGCCACCAGGATACCCAGGAATCACCAGAGCCACCAGGATACCCAGGAATCACCAGAGCCACCAGGATACCCAGGAATCACCAGAGCCACCAGGAGACCCAGAAATCACCAGAGCCACCAGGATACCCAAGAATCACCAGAGCCACCAGGATACCCAGGAATCACCAGAGCCACCAGGAGACCCATGAATGAACTACTCCGATACAAGGAGAAGGAAAGAAACAATCGTGTGCCTCTAGTAGTGACCTACAATCCACAGCTAGAGGTACTAAGGAAAACCGCAAATAAACTCCATTATACCCTACACAAGGAAGACCATCTGACCACCATATTGCTGACTTCATCAACTCCATCAGGTCGTCTGTCAACGGTTGTGAGTGGACTTCAATCAGGTCATTCACGTCATCAGGAGCCATATAACTGAAGCCATCTCCTCCCAGAGGTTTTGCCACCTTCACGGCCTTAGCTACCGCAGAGTGTTGGACTTCATCAGGAGAGAATTCTGTGTAATCGTGGACCACTTCTGCCCACAATTTTGTCCATCTTGCACTTACAGTTTCACTCTTCATCTCGTTTATGGGATTCTGAATAGTTATGAGACACGATGTAATATTGTAGTCACGCCAGTACGCCTTTAGCGAGAAGTTTCCATCAAAGTCCATAGCTTCAACCAGGTTTTGCAGGGCGTTTCGTGTGTAGAGCCCTTTAAAGGCACGAATAACGCCTTGATCCATGGGCTGAATGAGCGATGTGGTGTTCGGTGGCAAGAACTCTATCTGGACGCCGTTATATGACAGATCGGCAGCATGGCCTCCAGCATTGTCCATGATCAGAAGCACTTTGTACTCCAGGTTCTTCTCTCCCGGATAAAGCTTTACCTCCAGTATAAAGCACTGGTGGAACCAATCAGACGTGAGGAGTTTCGTTAGGCAACACATTCTTGTTTTTGTTTTTTAGGACCCTTGGGTTTTTTGCCTCATAAATAAGCCCTATCTTTATTAGAAAGCCGGCAGCGTTCCCACACATAATCAGAGTGACTCCATCTTTTTGGGCCTTCTGACCAGGGGCTTTGGCTTCATCCTTCATAACAAAAGTGCGAGACGGGAATCCGTTTCCAAAATATGACCATCTCATCCATGTTAAAAACTTGTTCAGGCTTATAGCCCCCTTCCTCGATGATGGATTTGAACACGTCGCTCACGCACTCCTCGGCTCCGGCTTTATTCGCAGAGGCATTTTCTCCATGCAGAGGAACGCTCTTGAGTCCAAAGCGTCTCTGAAATTTGTCAAACCAACCCTTGCTGGCGCTAAATGGGGTTGGTGTGGTGAGAGAAGTACTCATTGGCTCCGCTTCTGCGTCATCGCCCTCGTCTTCTTCATCGTGAACATCCGTGCGTTCTGCAGACCTATCATAAGGTGTCTTGGCCTTCGTCCGGATGATGTTGGTATCCAGCGAGATATTCTTCTTCCTGCAGTCATTTCTCCACACAGCCAATGCAGACTCCATCTTCACAATGGCCTTATTGCGGGAAGTGACCACCCTCTTTGCAGTCTTGCTAAAAGTCATTTTTGCCGTAGTCCTAATATTCTTCTCATCTTTCTTTCTGTAGTGAACTGTAGATTCCTTTATACCATAATGGTGGCCTACAGACGCATCACATTTGCCTTCCTTTAACGTGTCAAGAAGTTCTACCTTTTCTTTGATAGTAAGCATTCTCCTCTGCCACTTGGGTTCACTGCCAGAAGCCATAGAAGGCGCAGAACGTTTGGGTGGCATCGCAGGGCTTGAAATACAAGATGTACTATAAATGCAAACTGGCACAAACGTTTCTCTCATGGGCATCTACGGGCACAGTGCAGGAGAACGAACAGACCAATGCTACGATCAGTGAGCCAATCAGCGCCCAGGATACAGAACACTTTCTATCAGCCAATAGTGTGCCGTGTACAATCTCGCGTTGGCAAGCGCTAGTGCCGAACTGTATTTCCTGTATGTACCGCAAAATTCAGCGAAAACAGAATTATATATGTTCTATCTAAAACCCGCGATGCACTGAAGCCGCAATCGTTGAACCGCAGTATAGCGAGGGATCACTGTATATGTAAAAAAATACAGCTCCAGGCACCACCTACAGGTACACAATGAACTGCTGACACTGCTGTCTTCCAAGGGAATCGCAAGCTCTTGGCGCCATCTACAGGTCACACAATGAACTGCTGCCTATAAAAGGAATAACAAGCTTTTGGCGCCACCTACAGAAGACACAATGTCACTTAGAGAACAGTAGCGCAGAAGTTCAGTCTCTTGAAGCCACCTACAGGGGACACAAACGTCTGACACTACTCATCTTCCAAGGGAATCACAAGCTCCAGGTGCCACCTACTGGTGACAGATGGTACTACTGACATGGCTGCACTCCGCGGGAATTCTAAGCTCCAGATAACACAGTATACAGAGAAAGAAGTGACTAAAATATGCAATGTATAGATGATGTAAAATTAACCCCGTCTCTGCTGTTGAATGGGCGTCAGTCATGTAATATGCTAGAAAGAAACTGTATTCTGGGAGAAAACTTTTTCTGATTGGAAGAATTTGTATCTCTCTTAAGCTTTGTCTTTGTGTCAGCAGTTGGCGTCGAATTCTTAAAGGGATAGTCCCATCTTGAACCTCTATGGTATATCCAAAGTGTGACAGATGTGGTCGTTTGATATCCCATCACCTGCAGTTATCTACATAATTATGCCTCCAGAAAAAGCACCCTGTGACTGGCATTGTATCACGTACTTCTAGTCACTTAGTGTCCCCATGGTAGGAAGAGTCTGCATTGACTTTCCGGATTGTGACCACATTGCTGCAGGGAGCTGCGTACACATGCTATCCCAGTGCCATCGTCCCCCTCACTACAGCACCCCGCTATCCTTGTGCCATCACCTCCCCCTCACTACAGCACCCCACTATCCCTGTGCCAGCCCTCCCTCACCACAGCACCCTGCCATCTCTGTGCCATCCCCCCCCCAGAACAGCACCCCACCATCCCTGTGCCATGTCCCTCACTACAGCACCCCATCATCCCTATGCCATCCCCCCTCATTACAGCACCCCGCTATCCCTATGCCATCACCTCCCCCTCATTACAGCACCCCGCTATCCCTGTGCCACCCCCCCTCACTACAGCATCCTGATATCCCTGTGCCATTCTCCCCCCCCCCCCACTACAGCACCCCACCATCCCTGTGCCATCCACCTCACTACAGCACCCCACTATCCTGTGCCATCACCCCACCTCACTACAGCACCCTGCTATCCTGTGCCATCCACCTCACTACAGCACCTTGACATAATTTTGTCCTTCTATCATAATTGCAGCAGAAAGCCTAAACTGCGCCATACCCCTAACACTGCAGCATGTCGCCATCCCTGCAGCATACTTCCAACACTGTGCCATACCCCCAACACTATAACCACTGGCATACTTCTGCTACATCGATGACATTATAATGATCTGGACCAACACCAAACAAGAACTAATAAAATTCCATGAGAGATTCAATTCATTCCACCCACCATAAACCTGACATTAAGCTACTTGTATACAGAAATCAACTTTTTGGACACCACCATAAAAATTCAAACAACTCAATACAGACATCCCTATACCGGAAACCGATTGATCGGCCTACATACCTCAGATGGGACAGTTCTCACCCTAAACACATCAAGGTCCATCGTCTACAACCAGGCCATCAGATACAACCGAATCTGCTCCAACCCAACAGAGAGGAACATTTATACCATTTTAAAAGGACATTTATAAATCAGGGATACCATCCCACCTCAACTGATCCCCAAATCATCAGGATACCCAGAAATCACCAGAGCCACCAGGATACCATCCCACTTCAACTGATCACCAAATCATCAGAGCCACCAGGATACCCAGGAATCACCAGAGCCACCGGGATACCCAGAAATCACCAGAGCCACCAGGATACCCAGGAATCACCAGAGCCACCAGGATACCCAGAAATCACCAGAGCCACCAGGATACCCAGAAATCCCCAGAGCCACTGGGATACCCAGAAATCACAGGAGCCACCAGGATACCCAGAAATCACCAGAGCCACCGGGATACACAGAAATCACCAGAGCCACCGGGATACCCAGAAATCACCAGAGCCACCAGGATACCAAGAAATCACCAGAGCCACCAGGATACCCAGGAATCACCAGAGCCACCAGGATACCCAGAAATCACCAGAGCCACCAGGATACCCAGAAATCACCAGAGCCACCAGGATACCCAGAAATCAGCAGAGCCACCAGGATACCCAGAAATCACCAGAGCCACCAGGATACCCAGAAATCACCAGAGCCACCAGGATACCCAGAAATCACCAGAGCCACCAGGATACCCAGAAATCACCAGAGCCACCAGGATACCCAGGAATTAAGTACTCTGATACACAGAGAAGGAAGGAAACAATCGTGTACCTCTAGTAGTGACCTACAATCCACAGCTAGATATACTAAGGAAGACCGCAAATAAACTCCATCATACCCTAACCCTACACAAGGATGACCGTCTGAGAACTATATTTTTAGACCCTCCCCTTCTGTGTTACAGGCAACCTCCAAATTCGAGGAACTTTATAATCAGGAGTGCATTGCCCTCTGAAACACAAAAAGAAACTTATCCCTGTAAGGTAAGGAACTGTAAGACCTGCTCACATATACTGACCGCAGACAGGATACAGATCCCCAACATACAGCAGGACTATAAGATCCTGGGGACATTCACATGTTCCATGTCTGATGTTGTGCACCTGATCCTGTACAGTAAATGTCCTGTTGGGGGTCTTTATGTCGGAGAAACAGGACAAAGACTGAAAGCCAAAATGAAATCTCATCGCCACATGATTAAACAGAGAAAGACAGAATTACCAGTGGCAGAGCATTTCTCTAGTCATGGACATGGCATAGAAGATATGAAAGTTATGATACTGAAAGGATGGTTAAAGTCACAAAGCCATAGAAAAATTTGGGAATATAAATTCATAACTTTTGACACTTTTAATAGAGGGTTAAATCATTCACAAGGATTTATGTGTAAGTGGGAAGTATGAGAAGTCTATAGCACAGATAACACTGCTGGCCTGGTAACCCCACCCCCTTCCCCCCAAAAAACACTAATTCAAGGACCATAAAACTTTCACTCCTTTATCAGTGACTATTCTTTTAAGTGCAAATTATCCACATCCCTGCAGGTGCCTTGTCATACGTATGTGTGTGTATATATATATATATATGCATGCCTCTTCAAATCCATTGCATTATGCTTTAATGAAGAACTCGGAGTAAGGGCTCCCACCCACTGGCGATATTTTCTCCACTGCGATGCGATTCTAAAGTTAAAGTCTCGCATCGCAGTGCGAGAAAAAAATCGGCATGACATCGGGGATATCGGCATCACACCGACATATCGCCAGTCTTTTCAATGCGGCCAGCGGCAGCAGCGCTAGCCCCATTGAAAAGACATGGAGAATGCCGGGACTTCCGTCCCAGCTGTGACAGCTGTGGCAGGAGTTTCCTTCATCCCCGCGGGGATGAAGGAATCCTCAGCCACAGCTGTCACAGCTGTGGCAGAAGTCCCCGGCATTCTATTCCATTGCTTTCAATGGGATCGGCACAGCTGCCGATCCCATTGAAAGCACTGCTTTGGCAAGCCCCGTGGAATGATTATCGGGGAATGAATCGGGGAATTATCGGGGAATGAATGAATAGCTAAGAGCTATGTGTGATTGGCTGAGCGCTCAGCCAATAGCTAAGCAGTAGTTGCTATTGGCTGAGCCCTCAGACAATTTGCACAACTCTTTCAGGAGGCGGGGATTTTTAAATCCCCGACTGCTGAAAGAGCTCAATAGCAGTGCCAGGGAGCCAGCAGGAGGACGCGGCTGACAGCAGGAGAGGTGAGTATAATTTAAAAAAAAAAAATGTTCACACTTATTGATGATTATTGGGGAAGGGCTTATATTTCAAGCCCTTCCCCGATAATCATTCCGCAGGGCTTGCTGAAACCATTGATTTCAATGGGATGGGCAGCAGTGCCGATCCCATTGAAAGCAATAGAATAGAATGCCGCAGACTTCTGCCACAGCTGTGACAGCTGTGGCAGCTGTGGCAAAAGTCCGCGGCATTCTCCCTATGCTTTCAATGGGGCTAGCGCTGCTGTCGCTAGCCCCATTGAAAGCACTTGCGATATGCCGGTTCTATACCGGCCTCTTTCTTGCGCTGCGATGCGAGATTTTTCTCGTGCTCTCGCAGCGCAAGAAAGAAAATATCGCAAGTGGGTAGGAGCCCTAAGTCCCAAAGCTCGCATTAACATCATATATTTTTGTCAGACATTAAAAGTTATCATATCTGCAAGATTACGTGGTTTCTCTTGCTGACAACAATCACATTTTGCTCTACTGGCTAACACCGTACCAAACACTTTTCATTATACTTTCAGCCAGTCATGTTCACGGCTGTCACAACACACCAACAACCAATGAGCGGCAGCAGGCACTTCCGGGTTGCGGTGGCTTTCGGGAGTTGTAGTTTCCTGCATGTAGTGCTTATTCTTGGGCGCCTGTTTGGTATGTGGTGAACAGGTGAGGGCAGGCTCCCCCTGCTGGCGGCTGAACATATAGCCATGACTGCTGCAATCACAAGGAGGATGGAAGGCGGAGTGTGATAGACTGTATATGGTTACAGGTGCTGGAAGGGTTAATGCTACTTGTATTCCTTATAGCGTGGAAATTGGAGCAGCAGAGCAGAGTCTGTCAGCAGCTGTCATACATTGTATTATATCATTGGAGTAGTGTATTGGAGAGCCAACATGATAGCGCCTCATTAGTACCGCCATACAGCGCCCACATAGTGCTGCACGTGTATCAACTCTTCAACAATGCAAAGAACAATAACTACTGCCCTGCCATGCCTTATCGCTTATAGAGCGATCTCAGGCACTGGCAGCACAGGACGCCAGTGTCTGGCGTTCTGTTGCCATGGCGACAGGCCGGGCTCTCGCGATAACATCGCGGGAGCCGGCCGAAGACACAAAGGGAGCGCGCTCCCTCTGTGAACTCATGCACCCCTCTGATGCACCCCCCACTGTTGCAGCGGGAGGCTGGCTGTGACTGACAGCCGGCTTCTGCTGCGGGACAGCGCGGGATAATATGTGATCTCGCGCTTTCCCCAGGACATACGTTTACGCCCTGTTGCAGGAAGTACCCAGCTCCCAGGACGTAAACTTACTCCCTGGAGCAGAAAGGGGTTAAAAAAAAATCCCCGGAGTGGCCCTTTAAATCCTGACAGCGAGGAGTAGTGGCGCTCGCTCAGCTCAGCTCGGATCCACATATATTCTGGCAGCGAGGAGTAGTGGCGCTCGCTCAGCTCAGCTCGGATCCACATATATTCTGGCAGCGAGGAGTAGTGGCGCTCGCTCAGCTCAGCTCGGATCCACATATATTCTGACAGCGAGGAGTAGTGGCGCTCGCTCAGCTCAGCTGGGATCCACATATATTCTGGCAGCGAGGAGTAGTGGCGCTCGCTCAGCTCAGCTCGGATCCACATATATTCTGGCAGCGAGGAGTAGTGGCGCTCGCTCAGCTCAGCTCGGATCCACATATATTCTGGCAGCGAGGAGTAGTGGCGCTCGCTCAGCTCAGCTCGGATCCACATATATTCTGGCAGTTGGTTCCCATCAGCTAAACCCTCACTTCTGTCAGCATCACCAGGGCTGTATTTACACCGTCGATAGCGAGTTGTGTCCGGGATTCTTGTACGCGACTCGCAGCACACGGCACACGGACACCCCGTCTCTGTGCTGCGCCATATGTGGTAGACGGCACAGTCACATCACACGGCACACGGACACCCCGTCTCTGTGCTGCGCCATATGCGGTAGACGACATTCACACCTATTATTATCATACGAGACTCACAAGACAAGAGGAGGGGGGGATGGGATTGTTCAGTCTGCAAGAGAAACATCAACCCTGTAAGTAGCCACATTGTAAATAATGGGAGCTGTTAATGAGCGTCTCGCAGCGCATAAAACGTGCGCAATGTAATCAGCCGTGTAAATACACCCTCAGGCCGGGCTCACTCTGATGGGTCGTATTCCACGTGCAGATATCTGCAGAGGAAGACCTGCGATCCATCGTATAAAGTAATTGTGAATGGTCGCAGAAGATCGCAGATGCGTGCGGTTTTCAATGCGGATGTACACGTATGCACAGCGTATTGTCCATTCGGAAGAGAGATCGCAGACATGGAAACGACAACAGAGAGTAGTAGCAAATCCCTCAGGTGAGATTTAGAGGTGAGCGAACGTACTCGTCCGAGCTTGATGCTACTATGTTACTCGAGACGAACACCACGCGGTACTCGAGTCAATTCCATTTCCTTCCCTGCAGGTTTTGCGCCAATTTCTGGCCAATAGACATGCAGGGAAGGCATTACCACTTCCTCCTGTGACGTTTCAGCCCTATCCCACCCCCCTGCAGTGAGTGGCCGGTGAGATCAAGTGACCGCCGCGTATTTAAAGCGGTCCCGCCCGCGGCTCGCCTCAGACGCACGCTGGCAGAGATTAAGGAGAGTGCTGTTCCTGCTGTTCCTGTTATAGGGAGAGTGTTAGGCTACTGTTAGCGTCTTCAAGAACCCCAACGGTCCTTCTTAGGGCCACATCTTACCGTGTGCAGTACTGTTGTGGCTGCGGGGAGCAGTTTTGCACAATTTTTTTTTTTCATCTTGGGCTCTGCAGAGCATTGTGTTCTCAGTCTGCAGTCAATTTTACAGAGTATAGGGGCAGTACTGGTGAGGCAGGGACAGTTGGTAGTGTAGAATCCTGTCAACAAGTACCCCAACGGTCCTTCTTAGGGCTACCTGTGACTGTCTGCATTTTACTGCGTGGCTGCTGGGAGTTGTAGTGGCTCACTATTACCCAGCTAGGCCTTTTTGCAGCCCTGCGTATAATTTTTTTCGGACTGCAGTGTGCGTTACATAACCGCTGTGATGCTCCAACTGCAGGCCAATAATTGCATAATTTTTTACACTGCTCTGTGCGTCCCGTCAACTTCACGCACAGCGTACGGCCACAGCCGCTGATAGAGGGAAAGACATACACGCTATCTAGGCTGTTGGCTTTTTCAAAAAAATCTGAAAAAAACCCTCCTCCTTAGGGCTACCTGTAACCGTGTGCATATTACTGCCTGGCTGCTGGGAGTTGTAGTGACTGACTATTACACAGCCAGACCTTTTTGCAGCCTTGCGTATCATTTTTTTCTGGCTGCAGTTTGCGTTACATAAGCGCTGTCAGCCTCCAACTATACGCCAATAATTCCAAAAATTTTTACACCGCTCTGTGTGTGCCGTCAACTTCACGCACAGCGTGCGGTGACAGCCCCTGATAAAGGGAAAGTCATATGGGCACTATATAGCCTGTATTCTTTTTCAAAAATATTGAAATAAAAGCTCCTTCGTTGGACGACCTGTGACCGTGTGCATTTTACTGCCTGGCTGCTGGGAATTGTAGTGAATCCCTATTGCACGGCTAGGCCTGTTTGCAGCCTTCCTTATTCGTTGTTTCTGCCTGGAGTTAGCGTAACATAACCGCTGTCAGCGTGAAAGTGTACGCCAATAATTTCATAATTATTCACACCACTGTGTGTCTGCTCTATTCGTAATACACCATGCTGAGGGGTAGGGGTAGCGCTATAGGAAGTAGACGTGGGCGAGGACGCGGAGGTCCAAGTGAGGGTGTGGGCACAGGCCGAGTTCCTGGTCCAGGTGAATCACAGCCGGCTGCTACAGGCTTAGGAGAGAGGCATGTTTCTGGGGTCCCCAGCTTCATATCACAATTTTTGGGTCCACTTGGTAGACCTTTATTACAAACAGAGCAGTGTGAGCAGGTCCTGTCGTGGATGGCAGAAAATGCATCCAGCGATGTATCGACCACCCAGTCTTCTACGCCGTCCACTGCTGCAACGCTGAATCCTCTCGCTGCTGCTCCTCCTTCCTCCCAGCCTCCTCACTGCATGAAAATGACACATTCTGATGAGCAGACAGACTCCCAGGAAATGTTCTCGGGCCCCTGCCTCGATTGGTAAGAAATGGCTCCTCTCTCACCTGAGGAGTTTGTCGTGACCGATGCCCAACCTTTGGAAAGTTCCTGGGGTCACGGTGATGAGGCTGGGGACTTACGGCAACTGTCTCAAGAGCTTTCAGTGGGTGAAGAGGACGATGATGAGACACAGTTGTCTATCTGTGAGGTAGTAGTAGTAAGGGCAGTAAGTCCGAGGGAGGAGCGCACAGAGGATTCAGAGGAAGAGCCGCTGGACGATGAGGTGACTGACTCCACCTGGTTCGCTAAGCCAACTGAGGAGAGGTCTTCAGAGGGGGAGGCAAGTGCAGCAGCAGGGCAGCTTGGAAGAGGCAGTGGGGTGGCCAGGGGTAGAGGCAGGACCAGAGCGAAGACTCCAGCAACTGTTTCCTAAGGCACCCCCTTGCGCCAAGCCCCCCTGCAGAGGCCTAGGTCTTCAAAGGTGTGGATGTTTTTCAGTGAGAGCGCGGACGACTGACGAACAGTGGTGTGCAACCTGTGTCGCACCAAGATCAGCCGGGGAGCCACCAGTTCCAGCCTCACCACCATCAACATGCGCAGGCATATGATGGCCAAGCACCCCACAAGGTGGGACGAAGGCCGTTCACCGCCTCCGGGTGGCACCACTGCCTCTCCCCCTGTGCCCCAACCTGCCACTCAGATCCAACCCCCCTCTCAGGACACAGGCACGAGCGCCTCCCGGCCTGCACCCACACCCTCACCTCTGCTGTCCTCGGCCCCATCCAGCGATGTCTCACAGCGCAGCGTCCAGCTGTCGCTAGCGCAAGCGCAAATACGCCACCACGCACCCGCATGCTCAAGCATTAAACGTGCACATTGCCAAATTGATCAGCCTGGAGATGCTGCTGTACAGGCTTGTGGAAACGGAGGCTTTCAAAAACATGATGGCGGTGGCAGTCCCACGCTACTCGGTCCCCAGTCGCCACTATTTTTCCCGGTGTGCCGTCCCAGCCCTACACCAGCATGTCTCCCGCAACATCAATTTTGCCCTCACCAACGCGGTTACTGGGAAGGTCCACTTAACCACGGACACGTGGACAAGTACTGGCGGGCAGGGCCACTATATCTCCCTGACGGCACATTGGGTGAATTTGGTGGAGGCTGGGACCGAGTCAGAGCCTGGGACCGCACACGTCCTACCCACATCCAGAATTGCGGGTCCTTCCTTGGTTCTGGTATCTGCGGCGGTCTATGCCACCTCCTCTAAACCCTTCCCCTCCTCCTCCTCCTATGCAACCGCTACCTCTCAATTAAGAAATGTGAGCAGCACGTTGCCAGCAGTCGGTGTGGTGCGGCGCGGCAGCACAGTGGTGGGCAAGCGTCAGCAGGCCGTGCTGAAACTACTCAGCCTAGGTGACAAGAGGCACACGGACCCCGAGCTGTTGCAGGGTCTGACAGAGCATACCGACATCTGGCTTTCGCCGCTGAGCCTCCAACCGGGCATGGTCGTGTGTTACAACGGCCGTAACCTGATGGCGGCTCTGCAGCTCCGCAGCCTCACTCACGTGCCATGCCTGGCCCACGTTGTCAATCTGGTGGTTCAGCGGTTTCTGAAAAACTACCCGCACTTATCTGACCTGCTTGACAAGGTGCGCCGCATCTGCGCACATTTCCGCAAGTCCACCACGGACACTGCCACTCTGCAGACCCTGCAACATCGGTTTAATCTGCCAGAGCACCAGCTGCTGTGCGACGTGCCCACACGGTGGAACTCTACACTCCACATGTTGGCCAGGCTGTATGAGCAGCGTAGAGCAATAGTGAAATACCAACTCCAACATGGGCGGCATAGTGGGAGTCAGCCTCCCCAATTCTTTACCGAGGAGTGGGCCAGGATGGCAGACATCTGCCAGGTCCTCGGAAACTTTGAGGAGTCTACCCAGATGGTGAGCAGCGATGCTGCATTCATTAGCGTCACCATTCCTCTGCTCTGCCCGCTGAGAAGTTCGCTGCAAAGCATAAAGGCTGACGCTTTGCGGTCGGAACAGGAGATGGGGAAGAGAGTATGTCGCTTGATAGTCAGAGCACCCTGATGTCTATATCTCAGCGCCCACTGCAGAGGGTATCCATGCTGCTTACCTCCCATCTGTTCAGCGTGTATGGCCTGTGGAGGAGGAGGATCCTGAAAGTAATCTTCCAAGTGAGGACAGCGATGTGTTGCATACTGGTACCCTGGCACACATTGCTGACTTCATGTTAGGCTGCCTTTCTCGTGACCCTCGCGTTAGACGCATTCTGGCCACTACGGATTACTGGGTGTACACCCTTCTCGACCCACGGTATAAGGAGAACCTTTCCACTCTCATTCTCGAAGAGGAAAGGGGTTCGAGAGTGATGCAATACTACAGGGCCCTGGTGGACAAACTGATGGTAAACTTTCCATCTGACAGCGCTAGCAGAAGAAGGCGCAGTTCTGAGGGCCAAGTAGCAGGGGAGGCGCGGAGATCAGGCAGCATGTTCAGCGCAGGCAGGGGAACACTCTCCAAGGCCTTTGCCAGCTTTATGGCTCCCCAGCAAGACTGCGTCACCACTCCCCAGTCAAGGCTGAGTTGGAAGGAGCATTGTAAAAAGATGGTGAGGGAGTACATAGCCGATTTCACCACCGTCCTCCGTGATGCCTCTGCTCCATACAACTACTGGGTGTCAAAGCTGGACACGTGGCACGAACTTGCACTGTATGCCCTGGAGGTGCTTGCTTGCCCTGCCACTAGCGTCTTGTCAGAGAGGGTGTTTAGTGCAGCTGGGGGAATCATCACAGATAAGCGTACCCGCATGTCAACTACCAGTGCCAACACGCTTACACTCATAAGGATGAACAAAGCCTGGATTTCCCCAGACTTCTCTTCTCCACCGGCGGAGAGCAGCGGGACCTAAAGATTCTTTTCGCTGCAACCGCAGATAAAAGCACTCTTCTCTATCACCGGGAAAATGGGGCATTTATGTTTGACAATCTGTCTCTGACATTACTCCTCCTCCTGCTACTCCTCCTCCAGAAACAACATGTCATCGCGCTGAACAGCCAAATTTTCTGCGGCCCAAAAGGCTCATCTACCAATGTTTTTACAATTTTTCAAAGTTTCAAAAGCATTGAGACTGCAACATGAACCAATTTTTTCAACGGGGTTGCCTACAGGCTCTGTTACAAATTAAGCAACAGTGAGCTGTATCTTTAAAAAAATGTTTATGGGTTTCACCTGCCCTCTCGGTTGATAAATTTTTCAGAGGTACACTTGTACTCTCGGTACAGTAATTTTTGGGGCCCACGCCTACACTCTTATCCAACTAATTTTTCCGGCCTTCGCCTACGCTCATGGCATCCCACTGTTTCAGAGGTTGGCCTATACTATTACTACAGAAATTTTACTGGGGTATGCCTGCCTATACTTCTGCTACAAGAAAGTTACAGGAGTCTGCTTATACTGCTGCCACTTGAATGTTACAGGGGTCTGCCTATACTTCTGCCACGTAAATATTTCAGGGGTCTGCCTATACTGCTGCCACTGAAAAGTTAGAGGGGTCTGCCTATACTTCTGCCACGTAAATGTTACAGGGGTCTGCTTATACTGCTGCCACAAGGATGTTACTGGGGTCTGCCTATACTGCTGCCACATTAACTTTACAGGGGTTTGCCTATACTGCCGCCACAAGGATGTTACTGGGGTCTGCCAATACTGCTGCCACGTAAATGTTACAGGGCTCTGCCTATACTTCTACAACAGAAATGTTACTGGGATCTGTCTATAGTGTTACTATAGAAATGTTACAGGGGTCAGCGTATACTTCTGCTATAAAAATGTTACTGGGGTCTGCCTATACTGCTGCCACGTAATTTTTGCAGGGGTCTGCCTATACTGCTGCCACAAGGATGTTACTGGGGTCTGCCTATACTTCTGCTACAGAAATGTTACTGGGATCTGTCTATACTGTTACTACAGAAATGTTACAGGGGTCTGCGTATACTTCTGCTACAAAAATGGTACTGGGGTCTGCCTATGCTTCTGCTACATAAATTTTTCAGGGGTCTGCTTATACTGCTGCTACTGAAATGTTTCAGGGGTCTGCCTATGCTGCTGCTACATAAATGTTACTGGGGTCTGCCTATACTGTTACTACAGAAATGTTACTCGGCTCTGTCTATACTGTTACTACAGAAATGTTGCTGGGGTCTGTCTATACTATTACTACTCAAATGTTACAAATACTGGGCTCTGCCTGTACTGCTGTTACTGAGATGTTACAGGGGTCTGCATACACTGCTGCTACACAACTGTTACAGGGGTCTGCCTATACTGCTGCTACAGAAATGTTACAGGGGTCTGCCAAAACTGCTGCTACATAAATGTTACTAGGGGGTCTGCGTATACTTCTGCTACTAAAATGTTACTGGGGTCTGCCTATACTTCTGGCACGTAAATGTTACAGGGGTCTGCCTATACTTCTGCTACAGAAATGTTACAGGGGTCTGCCTATACTTCTGCTAATGAAATGTTACTGGGGTCTGTCTATACTGTTACTACAGAAATGTTACTGGGGTTCCCCTAGACTTCTACAACATAACTGTTACTGGGGTCAGCTTATACCTTTGCTACATGAATATTACAGGGGTCTGTGTATACTATGGGTGCACTAAGTCTTCCCATCGCTGTACCTATCTGGCCCAAAAAAACCCCGACTGACAAGGGCATGGATTGTGGGCCGAGGCCAACATGTATTTCCTCTCACGTAACCTCAGCTATCCGGGGCACTGCAATGGGATGTCTTGATGTACCGTCTGTGTGTTCCTGCTAGCCACCCATGCTGTGGGTGCACACAGACTTGCCATAGTGGAGTTGTACCTGCCTGGCACTTTTGAAAAAACCCAGAATGTCTAGGGCATGGAGTGTGGGCCGCAGCCAAGATATATTTCCTCTCACGTAACCTCAGCTATCCGGGGCACTGCAATGGGATTTCTTGATGTACCATCTGTGGGTTCCTGCCAGCCACCCATGCTGTGGGTGCACACAGACTTCCCATTGAGGTGTTTTACCTGTCTGTCCCCAAAATACTGACAGACTTGGGTAGGGTGCAGAGTGCAGATGGTTTACCCCTTGTGTTGTCGATGAGGTATCCGACACCCAAACAGAATGAGTAGTGTGTGGACACATGGATTCCCATTGCTATGTCACTCGCAGCACCTTGGGCCACACAAGGTGTTTGCTGGGACAGAGGCTGACCCAGGGCCTGCTCACATACTTCCCACACCGAGTATTGCTGCATTGTGGAGATGTGTAGAAGTGCTGGGCTGGCAGCGGAGTCCCCTTTATGCCCATGTTTGCAGCTCCTGACGGAGGAGGCACAGGATTGCAATGAAGATGGAACGTCAATCTATTATCAATTCTCAACAGCATTGTGGGCTATCGCCCCCCCCCCCCCCCCCTTTCAAAGAGGGTCGCTGCCTGGCCCTGCCAACCCTTTGCAGTGTGTGCCTCCGGTTCCTCCTCATCGCGGACGAACGTGGAAATAGACATGAGGGTGGTGTAGCTATGAAGTGAGCGTGTGGCATGAGGGCAGCTGAGGGCTGCGCAGGGACACTTTTGTGTGCGCTGCGAACGCAGGGTCATGCGGGGGGGAGAGGGGGTTAGGCAGCATGTAACCCAGGAGAAGAGGCAGCGGTGTGTCCCGCAGGCAGTGCTTGTGCTTAGTTGGAGGTAGTGTGGTGCTTAGCTAAGGTGTGCCTTGCTAATGAGGGTTTGTCCAAAGTAAAAATTGTTAGGGGGGGGGGGGTCACTCTTGCCGCTATTGTGGCTTAATAGTGGGACCTGGGAACCTGAGATGCCGCCCTGCATGTTGCCCCTCGCCTGCCCTATCCGTTTCTGTGTCGTTTCCATCACTTTCGTAGGTTTTGCAGATTTTCACAAACAAAAACCTTAGCGAGCATCGGCCATATACAAAAATGCTCGAGTCACCCATTGACTTCAATAGGGTTCGTTACTTGAAACGAACTGTCGAGCATCGCGGAAAGCTCGACTCGAGCAACGAGCACCCGAGCATTTTGGTGCTCGCTCATCTCTAGTGAGATTCCCTCCTTTTCTATGTATTCTCATACCGAGTTCAAAGCAATTACACCGTTCATACGCCATGTTTATTGTGTTCCAGCGGCAGGATGCATCCACTGACTTCCATGGAGGCCGTCCGTGTGGAATCTGAGTTAAAATAGAGTATACTGCGATTTTTCCTGTGTTTGCAAAATACACAATTCGTAACCGTGAGTGTGCCTGCGTTTTACCACGTATCCTCAGTGCAGACGGCGATTGCGAAATCCGCAATTGAAATCCTGCCGTGTGAGACCGGCCTGAGGGTCCGTCTATACGGGTCGGGTCTGCTGGGGGTCCGTCTATACGGGTCGGGTCTGCTGGGGTTTTTTTACAAACATCTCACCAAAGCTGTTTGTGATGTTTTCCCGCTGCTGCAGATTTCTGGCAGATATTCTGTATATCCCGTCCTGTATGGACGCTCCCTGAGGAGGGCGCCATTCTGCAGTTCTTACACGCTCTGCTATAATGTCCGTATCTATAGCAGCAGTTAGCTGCAGTACTTGGGTACTGCGGTGTGGTGACATCTCCTCCTACGGCCGCTGCTCTCTGTACAGGACATTACATGGATGTCAGCAGTGATTATACAGTAAATGGCGTCTTCAGCGATGAATATATCTCCGTGGTGACGGCGGTGTCCGTCCGGCTCTGGTCACACCGCTGTCAGGCTTCTGTCCTCACAGATACGTCACATTCATCATCATTCCCCTTTATCATCAGTCAGATATCGCTTGTTGTCGCCGGATGGAACCGCGGAGCTCGCCGCGCCATTCTGTCTTCCACAGAGCAATGAGAAGCTGATGAGGAGAGCGACACAATGGTGGACAGAGGCGTTATTATTACACATCACCATGGTGATCACAGCGGACCCCACAGACAGAGCAGACCTCCCTGCCGGGCTTACTCCTCATTATCAGCTCCTCACACTTCTCTAGAAATCTCCATTATTTCTGGAAAATCCCAACATCTTACTTTCACTTTCTCCGCCGTCTAACCTCTCTGGCCTCACTCTGCCCGGTAACTGATGACCAGCCGCAGATTTATTTTACTATTGGTGGAGAGGGTACCTTCCGTCCAATCAGAGCTGAGCTCTGCCCCCAGTCTGCGGAGTCACTGACTGACTGCACTAGTTGTTTGTCTTGGGAGAAGTTCTTTATGTTCTCGTCACTCGGGGTCTCCAAAGTTTTAGGATGATGAAGATGTTCCCCCTCATTGTGCTTCTCCTTCATTCATCTGCGGTGTATTCTGGTGAGTATGGAGGGTATCAGTTATTATATCACTTATCTGCAGTGTATTCTGGGTAGTATGGAGGGAGATCAGTTATTATACTACTTATACCATTCCAGTGTCTGGCACCATCATAACCCCCAGACGGCATGCCCGATGCCTTGGGGTCACACTGGACTCTGACCTCTCCTTTACCCTCCATATCCAATCTCTGGCCCAAACATGCCACATGCACCTCAGAAATATTGCTAAAATACATCCGTTCCTAACCACGGACACGCTAAAGACACTCGTGGTTGCCCTCATCCACTCCCGGTTTGACTACTGCAACTCACTACTCATCGGCCTCCCCCACACTAGACTCGCTCCACTCCAATCCAATCCATACTAAATGCAGCAGCTAGGCTCATTTTTCTATCCAGTCGTTATTCAGCTGCATTATGCCAGTCGCTGCATTGGCTGCCCATCCACTGCAAAACTAGATTTAAACTCCTCTACCTCACTCACAAAGCTCTGCATGGCGCTGCACCACCATACATCACCTCCCTGCTGTCAGTACACCACCCAGCGCGCTCACTTCGATCGGCTAACACCCTCAGACTAAACACCCCTGTAATACGAACCTCACATGCTCGCCTACAGGACTTTACCAGAGCAGCACCCATCCTCTGGAACGCTCTACCCCGTGCACGAAATTTCAGACGTGCCTTAAAAACGCACCTCTTCAGGGAAGCATACCAAATCTCCTGACCTAGTCCCTCGCCCCTCCCTATGGTGTCCCACCCTGTTTGCCTTATAATAAATGATCTGTACATGAAATTTCCTATTGCCTGTGTTCCCCACCCCCTGCACCTCCTGTACCACCCCCATCCCATTTGTGTCTAACCCAATGTACCTCACATTGTAATTGTTGTATTGTTTTGCATTTATCCATGCCTGAAAGCGCTGCGGAATAAGTTCGCGCTATACAAATAAAGATTATTATTATTATCTGCAGTGTATTCTGGGTAGTATAGAGGGGATCAGTTATTATATCACTTATCTGCGGTGTATTCTGGGTAGTATGGAGGGGGATCAGTTATTATATTACTTATCTGCAGTGTATTCTGGGGAGTATGGAGGATTGTCAGTTATTATATTACTTATCTGAAGTATGTTCTGGGGAGTATGGAGGGGGTCAGTTATTATATTACTTATCTGCAGTATATTCTGGTGAGTATGGAGGGGATCAGTTATTATATCACTTATCTGCAGTGTATTCTGGGGAGTATGGAGGAGGATCAGTTATTATATCAGTTGTCGGCTGTATATTCTGGGGAGTATGGAGGAGAGTCAGTTATTATATTACTTACCTGCAGTGTGTTCTAGGGAGTATGGAGGAGGATCAGTTATTATATAACTTATTTGCAGTGTATTCTGGGTAGCATAGAGGGGGTTAGTTATTATATCACTTATCTGCGATGTATTCTAGGGTATAGAAGGGGATCAGTTATTATATCACTTATCAGTGGTGTATTCTGGGAAATATAGAGGGGGATTAGTTATTATATCAGTTATCTGCAGCGTATTCTGGGGAGTGTGGATGGGATCAGTTATTATATCACTTACCTGTGGTGTATTCTGGTCATTATGGAGTGGGATCAGTTATTATATCACTTACCTGCGGTGTATTCCAGTGAGTATGGAGGGGGGATCAGTTATTATATCAGTTATCTGCGGTGTATTCTGGGGAGTATAGAGGGGATCAGTTATTATTTCACTTATATTATCTCACCATCTCCACTGGAGGCAGAAAACTGTCGCGGCCCTCTCGATGCTGCATTCCTACTGGGTATTCTGGGTAGTATGGAGATAGTTTATTTATTATATCACTTATCTGCAGTGTATTCTGGTGAGTATGCAGGGCGGTTATTATATCACTTATCTGCGATGTATTCAGGTGAGTATGGAGTGGGGGGTCAGTTATTATATCACTTATCTGCAGTGTATTCTGGGTAGTTTGGCGGGGATCAGTTATTATATCACTTATCTGCAGTGTATTCTGGGTAGTACGTAGGCGGATCAGTTAATATATTATTTATCTGCAGTGTGCTCTGGGGAGTATGGAGGAGGATCAGTTATTATATCATTTATCTGCAGTGTATACTGGGTAGTATTGAAGTGATCAATTATTATATCACTTGTCTGCAGTGTATTCTGAGAAGTATGGAGGAGAGTCAGTTATTATATCACTTATCTGCAGTGTGTTCTATGTAGTATGGAGGGGATCAGTTATTATATCATCTAACTGTGGTATATTCTGGGGAATATGGAGAGGAGTTAGTTATTATACCACTTATCTGTAGTGTGTTCTGGGGAGTATGGAGGAGGATCAATTATTATATCACTTGTCTGCAGTGTATTTTGGGGAGTATGGAGGAGGATCAGTTATTACCGTATATACCGGCGTATAAGGCGACGGGGCGTATAAGACGACCCCCCAACTGTCACCTTATACGCCGGTATTCAGTGGAGAAAAAAAAAAAATTTTATTACTCACCTCCCACGGCGTTCTGTCGCGCTCCGGCAGGATGTCGCTCGCTCCGGCAGGCTGTCGCTCGCTCCTCGTCCCCGGCGCAGCATAGCTTTCTGAATGTGGGGCTTGAAATCCCTGCTTCCAGAAAGCTAATACACACGCCGGCAGCCATGACATCATTGAATGGCTGTGATTGGCTAAAGCACACGTGGCTTCAGCCAATCACACTATTCAATGACATCATTGAATGGGTGTGATTGCTAACACGTGCGCCTTCAGCCAATCACAGCCATTCAATGATGTCATTGAATAGTGTGATTGGCTGAAGCCACGTGTGCTTTAGCCAATCACAGCCATTCAATGCTGTCATGGCTGCCGGCGTGTGTATTAGCTTTCTGGAAGCGGGGATTTCAAGCCCCACATTCAGAAAGCTATGCTGCGCCGGGGACGAGGAGCGAGCGACAGCCTGCCGGAGCGAGCGACATCCTGCCGGAGCGCGACAGGACGCCGTGGGAGGTGAGTAATAAAATTTTTTTTTTTTACACTTTTTTTTTTTTTGTATTACCGGCGCATAAGACGACCCCCGACTGCAGAGCAGATTTTTCGGGGTTCAAAAGTCGTCTTATACGCCGGTATATACGGTATATCACTTGTCTGCAGTATATTCTGGGGAGTATGGAGGAGGATCAGTTATTATATCCCCTATCTGCGGTGTTTTCTGGGGAGTATGGAGGACAGTCAGTTATTATATTACTTATCTGCAGTGTGTTCTGGGTAGTATGGAGGAGGATCAGTTATTATATCACTTGTCTGTAGTGTATTCTGTGGACTATGGAGGGGATAAGTTATTATATCACTTGTCTGCAGTGTATTCTGGGGAGTATGGACGAGGATCAGTTATTATATCACTTATCTGCAGTGTATTCTGGGGAGTATGGAGGAGAGTCAGTTATTATATTACTTATTTGCAGTGTGTTTTGGGTAGTATGGAGAAAGATTAGTTATTATATCACTTGTCTGCAGTGTATTCTGGGTAGTATGGAGGGGGATAAGTTACTATATTACTTATCTGCAGTGTATTCTGGGGAGTATGGAGGGGAGTGAGTTATTATATCACTTATCTACAGTGTGTTCTGGGGAGTATAGCGGGGGATCAGTTATTATATCACTTGTCTGTAGTGTATTCTGGTGAGTATGGAGGAGGATCAGTTATAATATCACTTGTCTGCAGTGTATTCTGGATAGTATAGAGGGGAGTCAGTTATTATATCACTTGTCTGTAGTGTATTCTGCGGGGTATGGAGGGGATAAGTTATTATATCACTTGTCTGCAGTGTATTCTGGGGATAATTGAGGAGGATCAGTTATTATATCACTTGTCTGCAGTGTATTCTGGGTAGTATGGAGGAGGTTCAGTTATTATATCTCTTATCTGCAGTGTATTCTGGGTAGTATGGAGGGGGATCAGTTATTATACTACTTGTCTGCAGAGTATTCTGGGTAGTATGAAGGAGGATCAGTTATTATATCACTTGTCTGTAGTGTATTCTGGGTAGTATAGAGGGGAGTCAGTTATTATATCACTTATCTATGGTGTATTCTGGTGAGTATGGAGGGGGGTCAGTTATATCATCACTTATCTGCACTGTATTCAGGTCCGTATGGAGGGGATCAGTTATTATATCCCTTATCTGCAGTGTATTCTGGGGGCATGGAGGGGATCAGTTATTATATTACTTATCTGCAGTGTTTTGTGGTCAGTATGAAGGGGATCAGTTATTATATCCATTATCTGCAGTGTATTCTGGGGGCATGGAGGGGATCAGTTATTATATCACTTATCTGCAGTGTATTCTGCGAATATGGAGGAGAATCAATTATTATATTACTTATCTGCGGTGTATTCTGGGGAGTATGGAGGGGGATCAGTTATTATATTACTTATCTGCAGTGTATTCTGGTCACTATGGAGGGGATCAGTTATTATATCACTTATCTGCAGTGTATTCTGGTGAGTATGGAGGGGATCAGTTATTATATCACTTATCTGCAGTGTATTCTGGATAGTATGGAGGGGATCACTTATTATATCACTTATCTGCAGTGTATTCTGGGGAGTATGGAGGGGATCAGTTATTATATCACTTATCTGCTGTGTATTCTGGGGAGTATGGAGGGGATCAGTTATTATATCACTTATCTGCAGTGTATTCTGGTGAGTATAGAGGGGATCAGTTATTATATCACTTATCTGCAGTGTATTCTGGTGAGTATGGAGGGGATCAGTTATTATATCACTTATCTGCAGTGTATTCTGGATAGTATGGAGGGGATCAGTTATTATATCACTTATCTGCAGTGTATTCTGGGGAGTATGGAGGGGATCAGTTATTATATCACTTATCTGCTGTGTATTCTGGGGAGTATGGAGGGGGCTCAGTTATTATATCACTTATGGCCGCCTGCAGACGAGCGGGTCGGATCCGGCAGCGAGAATTCTCGCCGCGCGATCCGACCCGAGAGCCTGCAGGGACGAGCGCGTACTCACCCGCGCATGGCGGCCTCGGCTCTTTCATGTGCCGGCTGCCGCGCAGCCGCAGACCGGAGCCGGCGGACAGGTGAGTGCGTGCCCCGCAGAAAATTAGGACATGCTGCAGTTTATTTGCCGCGCGAGATTTCGCGCGGCCAAACCGCGTCAGTCTGCATAGGAGTGCGTATTTTAATGCACTCCTATGCAAACTTTCAGCAGCGGAAATCCCGCGGCGGGATTTCCGCTCGTGTGCAGGCGGCCTATCTGTGGTGTATTCTGGTGAGTATGAAGGGGGTCAGTTATTATATCACTTATCTGTAGTGTATTCTGGGGAGTATGGAGGGGATCAGTTATTATATCACTTATCTGCAGTGTATTCTAGGTAGTATGGAGGGGGTCAGTTATTATATCACTTATCTGTGGTGTATTCTGGTGAGTATGGAGGGGGTCAGTTATTATCACTTATCTGTGGTGTATTCTGGTCAGTATGGAGGGGGTCAGTTATTATATCACTTATCTGCGGTGTATTCTAGGTAGTATGGAGGGGGATCAGTTATTATATCACTTATCTGCAGTGTATTCTGGTAAGTATGGAGGGGCCAGTTATTATATCACTTATCTGTGATGTATTCTGGTGAGTATGGAGGGGGATCAGTTATTATATTACTCATCTGCAGTGTATTCTGGTCAGTATGGAGGAGGATCAGTTATTATATCAGTTATCTGCAGTGTATTCTGGTAATTATTGAGGGGATCAGTTATTATACCACTTATCTGCAGTGTATTCTGGGTAGTATGGAGGTGATCAGTTATCATATCATTTATCTGCAGTGTATTCTGGTGAGTATGGAGGTGATCAGTTATTATATCGCTTATCTGTGGTATATTCTGGGGAGTATGGAGGGGATCAGTTATTATATCAGTTATCTGCAGTGTATTCTGGTAATTATTGAGGGGATCAGTTATTATACCACTTATCTGCAGTGTATTCTGGGTAGTATGGAGGTGATCAGTTATCATATCACTTATCTGCAGTGTATTCTGGTGAGTATGGAGGTGATCAGTTATTATATCGCTTATCTGTGGTATATTCTGGGGAGTATGGAGGGGATCAGTTATTATATCAGTTATCTGCAGTGTATTCTGGTAATTATTGAGGGGATCAGTTATTATACCACTTATCTGCGGTGCATTCTGGTCAGTATGGAGGGGATCAGTTATTATATCACTTATCTGCGGTGCATTCTGGTCAGTATGGAGTGGGGTCAGTTGTTATATCAGTTATCTGCGGTGTATTCTGGTGATTATTGAGGGGATCAGTTATTATACCACTTATCTGTGGTGTATTCTTGTGAGTACAGTTAGTACCCGACTTACGAACAGCTTTCGTTCCCGGAGCCGGTTCGCAAGTACATTTTGTTCATATGTCCAAACAAATGCACATTCAAGTAATAGAATCGTTGGGTGTAAAAATAGTAACAAAATTAGGATCTTACTTTGATAAGGTGACACAGCTGGAGTTCATGGACTGGCTTTCTGTGGGAAATTACTGACTGGAAGTGGAGGAGACGTTGGGCGATGGTGGAGCAGCAGAAATGGGAGACCATGATGCATCAACAATTGGAGAGGATGAGTCATCAGCACTTAGTAGTAATGGGACGTCAACATTAGAGGGAGGGTGAGAAGATGTTGGCGTGGATGCTGTAACACCTGACATCGATGGCACTGGTTCAGCGTCATGATGAGACTCCTCGCATCTCTCCATCCTCCTAAAGAACTGGTCTAAGGATGCCTGGGTGGTAGCCGCCTTTTCTCATCGTATATGGCGCGGTAGCAATGAAGTGCATCATGGACAGATGCTGCAACCTTGCTGTACCGTACCACATTTGGGTCCTGTGATTCAAAGAGTGCCAGAGAGTCTTCAATCATTTGAAATGCCTTTGCCATCATCTTGGTCTGGAAATGCTTCGGTGCTGGTTCCACTTCCAGTTCGTCCTATTTTTCTTCCTCCTTCCTCTGGTTGTCCAGTTCCATGAGATCTTCATTTGTCAGCTCCTGCTTATGCACAGCAAAATATTTATGGAAGTCCTGTTCCTCAAGATGAAGGTCAAGCTTACTAAGTTGTCGACTACATTTTGTTCTTCTGCCTGTAGCTTCGCTAAACTAGGGGAATCGTGGACAAACATGGGGCACAGTTTCTTCCAAACCCCATTCATGGTGGCCGTGGAAATTTCATGCCATGAAGCATCAATGTTCTTTATGGCATTATAGATAGTGAAGTTCTTCCAAAATTCACGCAATGTCATCCCAGACTCACCCTCAGTTGCCTTCAGTGCCTGACGAAACGTGCGACGGAGATAGTATTTCTTGAAGGTTGCAATGGCCCCCTGGTCCATTGGCTGGAGTAGGAAGGTAGTGTTGGGTGGCAGGAAAACTACCTTCACATTTGCATGAAAGTCATCTAGAAAAGGGGGGTGGCCCGGTGCATTATCTAAAAGGAGAAGAATGTTGAAGGGAATGTTCTTATCCCGGCAGTACCGTTCCACCTCGGGGATGAAATGGTGATAAAACCAGTCTTGAAACATAGCAAGAGTGACCCAGGCTTTTCGGTTACTCTTCCACACAACAGGAAGTGAGGCCTTAGCTATATTTTTCAGGGCTCTTGGGTTTTCAGCATGATACACTAACAATGGTTTGATCTTCATATCTCCTGCGGCATTTCCACCAAGCAGTAGCGTCAGTCTGTCCTTTGCGGGTTTGAAGCCAGGCATAGACTTCTCTTCCTTACTGATGTAGGTTCTGTCTGGCATCTTTTTCCAATAAAGGCCTGTTTCGTCAACATTAAATATTTGTTGAGGTGAAAACGCACCTTCTTTGATAATTTCCTTAAGTGTGGCAGGGAACTCCTGGGCTGCTACCGTATCTGCACTTGCCGCCTCTCCTGTCACTTTTATGTTATGGAGGTTATTACGTGCCTTGAAGCGGTTAAACCATCCATGACTTGCAGTAAAGGTCACATCTGCTGCTTCTTCCCCATATTTTGTCTTTACATCTTCAAAAAGACTTAAAGGGGTTGTCCCGCGAAAGCAAGTGGGTCTATACACTTCTGTATGGCCATATTAATGCACTTTGTAATGTACATTGTGCATTAATTATGAGCCATACAGAAGTTATCAAAAGTTATTCACTTACCTGTTCCGTTGCTGGCGTCCTCGTCTCCATGGTTGCCGTCTAATTTTCGCCGTCTAATGGCCAAATTAGACGCGCTTGCGCAGTCCGGGTCTTCTTCTCTTCTCAATGGGGCTCCGTGTAGCTCCGTGTAGCTCCGCCCCGTCACGTGCCGATTCCAGCCAATCAGGAGGCTGGAATCGGCAATGGACCGCACAGAAGAGCTGCGGTCCACAGAGGGAGAAGATCCCGGCGGCCATCTTCAACCGGTAAGTAAGAAGTCACCGGAGCGCGGGGATTCAGGTAAGCGCTGTGCGGTGTTCTTTTTTAACCCCTGCATTGGGGTTGTCTCGCGCCGAACGGGGGGGGGGTTGAAAAAAAAAAAACCCCGTTTCGGCGCGGGACAACCCCTTTAAAGCCTTCTCTTGAATCAGCATTAAGCTTAGTGGCTTTCTTTTCTGATGACAATCCTCCATCCAAATGCTCAGAAGATTTAGAAGTTCTTCTATCACTTTTCCACGTTTCTTACTAATAATAGTAGAGTGCCTAGGCACCGAACTTCTCACATGTTCCATGATCCTATCCTTGTTCTTGAGAATGGTACCGATGGTAGAACGATTCATCTGGTATGAGCGAGCAACATTGGACATCTTCTCACCACGCTCCACTCTTTTTTATGATGTCAACTTTTGTTTCTATCGTGATGGCCTGGTGTTTTTTAGAAGTTCCAGCATCACCACTTCCTTTGCGCTTGGCACCTGACATGTTCACAACACGCGTTGTACTGAAACCACGTGGGCACAGTAAGAGAGAGCTACTGTTTGCGACAGCCGTGGCTCCTGCTCGCTGCTGCCACCACTCTGCCGCCATGCGAATTAGCCTTTGGCGCTTGAGGACGACCTTGTTCTTATGTACCGAAATTCATAACTCGAATGTTCGTATGTCAGGGACTATCTGTATGGAGGGGATCAGTTTTTATATCACTTATCTACAGTGTATTCTGGGTAGTATGGAGGGGTCAGTTATTATATCACTTATCTGCGGTGTATTCTAGGGAGTATGGAGGGGGATCAGTTATTATATCAATTATCTGCGGTGTATTCTGGTGAGCATGGAGGGGAGTCAGTTATTATATCACTTATCCGTAGTGTATTCTGGGGAGTATGGAGGGGATCAGTTATTATATCACTTATCTGCGGTGTATTCTTGTCAGTATGGAGGGAATCAGTTATTATATCACTTATTTGCAGTATATTCTGGGGAGTATGGAGGAGGATCAGTTATTATATCACTTATCTGCAGTGTATTCTGGGTAGTATGGAGGTGATCAGTTATCATATCACTTATCTGCAGTGTATTCTGGTGAGTATGGAGGTGATCAGTTATTATATCGCTTATCTGTGGTATATTCTGGGTAGTATGGAGGGGATCAGTTATTATATCACTTATCTGTGGTGTATTCTGGTGAGTATGGAGGGGGATCAGTTATTATATCACTTATCTGCTGTGTATTCTGGGAAGTATGGAGGGGGGCAGTTATTATATCACGTATCTGCTGTGTATTCTGGGGAGTATGGAGGGGGTCAGTTATTATATCACTTATCTGCTGTGTATTCTGGGGAGTATGGAGGGGGTCAGTTATTATATCACGTATCTGCTGTGTATTCTGGGGAGTATGGAGGGGGTCAGTTATTATATCACTTATCTGCTGTGTATTCTGGGGAGTATGGAGGGGGTCAGTTATTATATCACGTATCTGCTGTGTATTCTGGGAAGTATGGAGGGGGTCAGTTATTATATCACGTATCTGCTGTGTATTCTGGGGAGTATGGAGGGGGAAAATGCAGCTATTTCCTGTGAACTCGGCGTTTGTTCTTCTGTCACTAGAGATGATGCAATCACTGTGTGACAGTATGGCGGTGTCAGGGCTCAGTCATACGGGCGTTTCTCCGCATGTAAAAAAGATCACACTAGATAGAACCAATGCTCTTCAATGTCAGCGGTCACATGTGCGAATTTTACATGCGGAAAACGCCTGCAGCAAGAATTATAGCACACCGGTTCGCAGAACACATGTAAGTGCGGCAAACCTGTGTTCTTGTGTTCTTTGTATGTGAAACCCCTGGATGCTGTCGCATCCAGGGGTTTCACCTTGCGCTCAATGGGGCCCGCGGCAGCAGCGCTGACCCCATTGAGAACATATACTTAAGATCGTTCTCCTCTGCCACAGCTGTGGCAGAGGAGCACAATGTTCTCCCAATAAATTTAATGGAGACGACAATACAGCCGGCTCCATTGATAGCAATGGACTGCCAATAAGCCCTTCACTGAAAACCATCCTAAAAATGTGTCAAAATTGAAAATAAATCTATACTCCCCTCTCTGCAGCTGCCGAAGCTCAGCCGCGTCCAGCCGTCTCTTCTCCTGCAATGCTGTGAGAAGCTTTCAGCAGGCAGGGATTTAAAATTCCCGCCTGTTGAAAGGGCTACCTATGATTGGCTGAGCACTGTGACCAATCAGAGGCAACTCTCAGCTATTGAATGACTGCTGAGAGCTGCCTCTGATTGGTCCTTGCGCTCAGCCAATCAGAGGCAGCACTCACCCATTCATGAATTCATGACAATGTTGTCACAGTGTTCAGTAACAAAGGGACTCCCCGCGGAGATGAAGAAATCCTCTGTCACAGCTGTAGCAGAGGAGAGCAATGTCTTCTGTATGTCAACTGGGCCGCCGCAGCTGCAGCCGGCCCTCTTGACCACAGGGGAAACCCCTGGATGTGACAGCATCCAGGGCTTTCACATCTAAGGAATCCCTTGCTGCAGCTGTCACAGCGGCAGCAGGGGATAGCAGCAGCACTCTTTTTGAGCAGATAAACGCTGCTAGGTGCATCAGTTATGCGCACAAAAATTTGCGTGTCAAAACCGCCCATGTGACTGAGCGCTTACTGCGCTACATGTAAATATTTGGAAAACACTGTGGGAGATTTACTGAGGAAAGGGAGGAAAAAAAATGGAGCACATGACGTGCGCCAAATATATTATATATTACAGAACATAGAAAATAGGGGAGCAGCTGAGAGTCATAAAATAAGCTAAATTTATTAAAGACGTGTGTCAGTTTGTGGTGCGAGTTATTGGTGTGTATGTACACCCGCTATGAGGGTGGCTGCACACAACCATGTGCGTACATAGGTGCGCAACCCTGTACGCGCAAAAACACATGTGTGTGCAGGTCCGCACATTGTCTTCAATGAAGCCGCGGCTGCTGACGCTCTTCCCTGAAAAACAAACATTTTAGTGTAAAGAAAAAAAAAAATATATATATATATTTAGATATATATATATAACAATATACTTACCTGTCCGCTGCTGCCGTGTCCCCCGGGGGGTTTATGAACACATCTGCCGCATGCGACAGATGTTTTCTTCATCCCCGCTAGGAATAAAGAATTCCCTACTGCACCTGTCACAGATGTGACAGATGCGGCAAAGGAATTCTTAATCCCCGCATGGAATAAAGAATTCCCTACCACAGCTGTAACAAATGACAGCTGCGGTAGCGGATCCAGCTGCTAGCACCTAGTAATTGTTTTTCAGGGAAGGGCTTAATTATAAGCCCTTCCCTAAAAAATAATGCAAATTAGTGTAAAAAAAAAACATACTCCCCTTCCATCAGCTGTGGGGGCTCAGCCACGTCCTCTCTGCGCTGTCCCCGACTCTTCAATGCAGTTCTTTGAGCGCTTAGCCAATCACAGGCAGCTCTTGCCTGTCATTCATTCAGCAAGAGCTGCCTGTGAATTGCTGAGGTGCTCAGTCAATCAGAAGCAGCTGTCTGTGATTGGCTGAGCACCTCAGCCAATCAGAGGCAGCTCTTTCAGGAGGCAGAGATTTTAAATCCCCGCCTGCGTAAAGAGCTGCTTTGAAGACCTGGGGACAGCGCAGAGAGGACACGACTGAGCCCCGGCATCTGAAGAAAGGTGAGTATGTTTTTTTTCTACACTATTTTGCTGTTGTAGGGAATTCTTTATTCTCTGCAGGGATGAAGAATTCCTTTGCTGCATCTGTCACAGATGTAGCAGGTACAGCAAGAAAACATCTGCCGCATGCAGACTGTAGCGGCGGACAGGTAAGTATATTTTTATTTATTTATTTACACTAAAATGTTTCTCTTTTTTCATAGAAGAGCTTACATTTAAAGCTCTTCGCTAAAAAATAATTTAGGGGTGCCGGCAGACCATTGTCTTCAATGTAGCCGCCGGCAGCAGCTGTGGCTCCATTGAAGACAATGCGTGCATTCCTTATGGTGCACGCAGGTCTTATCTTTACAGGCACACGTCTGTAAAGCACGGACATGTGCACACACCATAGGGAATGCATTGAGGCTAATAGACGTGTGTTTTTGTGCTCGTGTGAAGAAACCCTAAGGCTGTGTGAGGGGAGAAATGTATCTAACATGTCTAGCGACCTGCGCCAATTATATCAGATGCGCCATATCCTCTGCCGTATAACGTCATGTATCGTATAAGACTGATGATATCTCTCATCCGTACCCCACAAGTCCTACACGGCTGCGTCCTCCCCTCATCATCCTCACAGACTGTACATTATATAATGGCTGATTGATAGTTTGTTATATAAATGCCACAACTGGCGGTCCGTACCGCTCAGACCCCGGATGTAATGATCACAGCATCGGCCGCTGTGTGAGCTGACACTGGGGTCCAGCTGCTGCAGAACATCTTGTTGATGAAGCAGACAGAGGCTTCTTGTAAATCATTGCAGTTTGATATGAAACTTTCAAAAGAGGTTCTGCAGCAGGTGCAGTGTGTGCAAGACAGTAAATAATCCCAGCTGCCTCAGAACCTCTTTGAGGAGCTATAAGGTACAGTGGAGCGCACATTCTATCACATACAGAGCCCCCTTGTAGTTCTTCCTGGCAGCGCGGTGAGACGAGAACATAACATGTACAACAAGCAGAAAACTACATCATGTAACATCTGCTGCATCTCACATACATGACTGAGACCATGTAACCTACATGCTGTACATACATACATGACTGAGACCCTGTAACCTACACGCTGTACATACATACATGGCCGAGACCCTGTCCCCTACATGCTGTACATACATACATGACCGACACCCTGTAACCTACACGCTGTACATACATACATAACCGAGACCCTGTCATCTACACGCTGTATATACATACATGGCCGAGACCCTGTCACCTACATGCTATACATATATGACGGAGACCCTGTCCCCTACACGCTGTACATACATACATGACTGACACCCTGTAACCTACATGCTGTACATACATACATGACCAAGACCCTGTAACCTACACGCTGTACATACATACATGACCAAGACCCTGTAACCTACAAGCTGTACATACATACATGACCGAGACCCTGTAACTGACACTCTGTACATACATACATGACCGAGACCCTGTCACCTACATGCTGTACATACATACATGACTGACACCCTGTCACCTGCACGCTGTACATACATACATGACCGAGACCCTGCAACCTACACACTGTACATACATGACCGAGACCCTGTCACCTACACTCTGTACATACATACATGACCGAGACCCTGTAACCTACCTGCTGTACATACATACATGACAGAGACCCTGTAACCTACACGCTGTACATACATACAGGACTGAGACCCTGTCCCCTACACGCTGTACATACATACAGGACCAAGACCCTGTCACCTACACGCTGTACATACATGACTGAGACCCTGTCACCTACATACCATACATATATACATGATAACTCTTCCTGTGATTGTAGTATATGGCGGCTTCACATGAGTGTAAGCGTGGTGTATTTGAGTGTATCTTTCACATGCGTCATTCCACATGCACACGGGTCACGACCACTCCCGGATTCACATGGCTATTTAGCCTAATGAGGTCCAGATGTGTTCTTTCTCCCTCAAAAGTATGCTCAATCACGAATTTGCGGAGCTCTCAGACTTCTGTGGGGCCTTCGGTGCGCAAATGTGCACAAAAATACAGCGTGGCGCCAAAACGAGTAATGAGAATGAAGCTATTGGAATCAGTGGGTTCTATCCTCTGTGTATTGTGTGTGAACACGCTGGTGTGACTCCGCCCCGTGTGTGATATGTAACACTCTGTATCTCTCAGACAGTCACTCTCTGCGCTACTATCACACGGTGGTCTCAGCTCCGGGGCCCGGGATACCGGAGTACTCTTATGTTGGATATGTGGATGATCAGGAGATTACGAATTATAACTCAGTCAGCCGGAGGATGTTACCGCGAGCGGAGTGGATAAAGAAGGAGGAACCCGAATACTGGGAGAGAGAGACACAGATTGGTAAAGGAGCTGAGGCTGTATTCAGACATAATGTGAGGACACTGATGGAGCGCTTCAACCAGACCGGAGGTGAGAGACATATATACTGTATATACTAGTATACACCCGGCTGTATTTACACTGTATACACACAGTATACGCTATGTGCACTGATATATACACACTAATGTATACACACTAATATACACACAATATATACTACACTGTATACAGACTAATATATGCGCAATATATATACTACACTGTATACACACTAATGTATACACAATATATACTACACTGTATACACACTAATATATACACAATATATACTACACTGTATACACACTAATATATGCACAATATATATACTACACTGTATACACACTAATCTATGCACAATATATACTACACTGTATACACACTAATGTATACACAATATATACTACACTGTATACACACTAATATACACAATATATACTACACTGTATACACACTAATATACACAATATATACTACACTGTATACACACTAATATATGCGCAATATATATACTACACTGTATACACACTAATATATGCACAATATATATACTACACTGTATACACACTAATGTATACACAATATATACTACACTGTATACACACTAATATATGCACAATATATATACTACACTGTACACACACTAATATATACGCAATATATATACTACACTGTATACACACTAATATATACACTATATATATACTACACTGTACACACACTAATATATACGCAATATATATGCTACACTGTATACACACTAATATATACCCAATATATATACTATACTGTATACACACTAATATATACACTATATATATACTATACTGTATACACACAGAAATGCAGAATGAAAAAAACATCCCTCCTGTGAATACATTCATAGTAAATAATGGCTCCTCTCACTGTACGAGTTCCATCCGTGTCGCAGTCGGACAAACCCACGTGATAACATCCCCCTGTGGGGTGTGACCTCCGAGCGCCTCTGTGACTCTGGTTTACAACAGTTTCCCCCCAGTTTCCTGAGTGTGAATGGCGGTGAGCCGCTGCCGCCTGGTATAGTCACATGACATTCCCAGCGGTAACCGTAACGCGGGGGTCCTAATGTGAGCCGAGGGAGGAGAGAAACCTCCTGGAGCGGAAGGACGTGTATTCCCCACCACTACAGAAGGATGGCGCTATGTGATGACGCTCCCCTCCGTCTGGACCTCCTGGGGTTTGTGTTCGGGCAGGAATTCAGCTGTTTTAGAGTCGTTGCTAAACAAAAACAGTTCCCAGCGGTGCTCTGCGCGAGCCGCCTCATGTGTCTGTATCACCACTAACTAGAAGGTGGGAGGTCCGATGACATGACTTGGTACAACGGAGTCGTCTTCTGTAGCCCATTACCCCCGTTTTTCCCACTTATCTAAAATAACCACTGACAACTTCTTTTTTGGATTAATTTTTTTGGCCACAGCAGCCAATTTATTAAAACATAACAATATAACATAAATACACTTTTAAAACCTATTCCTAAACTATTTTGGAGAGATCCTTGGAGCTCCCAACTAAAAACTATCTGTCGCCTCACCAACCAAGGAAAAATAGGTGTAACTGTCTCCCTTCTCCTAAAACCTGACTCGGGAGACCCTATTTTCCTAAACCACGCCTCCCGTCTCTAATCACCTGACTCAGGAGACTCGCCACTTCGCCTCGAGTCGCCTACCTCCCGACCCCGGGGCTATCTAGCCATACCCCGGCTAGCAACAACAACCACTTTTGCAGGGAACCCCCTGTCAAACCAAGAGGCGACAGACCCACCTACTACTTAATCCAAACCGGAGGGGGGAGGAGGTAACTCTACTACCCCTGCCTCCCCCCCCACCCCCCACCTATATTGACTCCAAGGACCCCTCCCTAACCGCCACAGCCAGCACGGCTTGAACCCTCAAGCCTGCGCCGCCCTCCACAAGACCAAGGCGCGCTCAATCCCCTCCTGCACTGCCTCTAGCCACAAATCCAGCCCAATTTTGTTCAAATGAACCCCGTCCTGCCTCCAATAATTCCCAGTGCCAGCCTCCAAATCTATGTGTCGCACTGCCACTCCCCCATTCCTACCGACAAAGCGAGAAACCTCCCTATTGAGTTTGATTCTCGCCTTGTCCAAACCTTTTGCCGACCGTACGAATTTCCAAATCATCCTTGGCACTATCTCCGACCAAACGACTACCATTTTACGATGCGACGCCAATAGTCTTAAGATATCGTACCTGATATCTCTCGACAAGTCCCTAAATGGTCTCTTACCCAAATCATTGCCCCCGGCGTGCACCACAACTATGTCCAGGACCCTGTCTAGGCTAACCATCCTCTTGAATTTGTGCAAAACCTTGCACCCCGACATCCCTCTAATACCCATCCACCTCAACACCGCCTCCGACCTAGGGAACCTCAACTGCCTCCCATCTTGCCTAACACTGGCTCTCTCTGCCCCCCAATAAGAGTGCCCCATAATCCACACTAACGCCGATTGTGGACCTGCAATAAAAGAAAACAATATTGAACAGCTCCCCCTTTTAAAATTACCCCCCCCCCCACAATACTTTACAACAACTGAGGGCGCACATACAATTTATACCGCCCTGATTGCCACCTGCCTATCCTCCTAATAGATTCTCCCGGTAACCCTTGTAACCTTGCCTCCGTAGCTGCCCCCACTCTAAACGAGTGCGTCCCAAATTGTGACTCATCCAGACCCAACTGTAGCAGCGCCTTCTTAAAGACCGCTGCAAACTGGAATCGTGACAAAAACTGACCCCCCTCGTGCTGTAGCAACGGGCCTAATCTCTCGCCCGCTACCCTCATATAATTCTTCCACGCCGTCACAGGGCACATTGTTGCACCATGAACCCTCCCCAACCTAACCAACTGTCCCCGCCCAGCCTGATCTGTTTTTGATCGCCGAATAAACAACTCCAGATGGTCATCAGCTTCTCTTACGTCCGCCATCTGTAAGCCCCCCCCCCAATTAGTTTACTGGGTGAAACCAACTCACCCACCCTTAATGCCCCAAAAAAGGCTAATGAAAAAGCTAACCTGAATAACAATCTTTCAAATAATTTGTTACAAATGCCGTCCAGCACCAACCCAATCTTTTCTAATAATTCAAACGAAACTGGCCTCCGTGAATCAACTCTTCCCTTTCCTTTCTTAAAACCCTTTAACGCTTGCTTAACTAAAAAGTTCTTAGTTATATCCCCCAAGCCCCTTAATTTACACCCAAACGCCACCCCTGCCATAAAGCGATTAACACACGACACCGAAATATTGTCCTGCTCTACCTTTCCCAACCAACACAACAACGCCCCCACTCTATCCTCCTCCGATTCTCCTGACCTAAGATGACCCAGCCAACCTTCACACTCTTGCCATACTGCGATATAAGCAGCTCTCGTACCCTGAGCCAGTGACCTCTCAATCAGGTGCCCCACTGCTCTCTTACCACACTCCAGAGATGAGACGGGCACGTCCTCCCCTGCTCCTCCGCTTCCGGGGCCAGGGTCCTGAATCGCTCTCACTGAAACCGAGAAAGAGCATCCGCAATTGAATTCTTTATCCCTGGTACGTGCACCGCCACTATCCAAATATTCAGCTTCAGGCCCTCCAATACCAAGTGGCGTAACAAGTTCACCACCGGGGGGGATGAAGCAGTCAGGGAATTAATCACCTGCACCACCCCCATATTGTCGCAATGGAACCTCACCTTCATATTCTGAAGCCGAGCGCCCCAAAGCGCAATAGCCACCACTATTGGAAACAATTACAACAGCACGAGATTCTTTGTCATACCATCTACCTTCCAACTCTCTGGCCATTCCCCAGTGCACCATTGCCCTTGGCAATATGCCCCGAATCCTGCACTCCCCGCCGCGTCCGGAAAAGCTCATAGTCCAAGTTCTCACTCACCTCTGAGATGATCATGGACCTCCCATTATATTCCTTTAAAAATGACGCCCACACTGCCAAATCCCCTTTTACATTCCTCCCCAATCTAATGTAGTGATGCGGGGCTCGAACCCCCGCTGTGGCTGCCGCCATTCTGCGACAAAAAATTCGCCCCATAGGCATTATCCTGCAAGCAAAATTCAACTTGCCCAATCATGACTAGAGCCCTTTCAGCGTAATCTTCTGCAATCCCCGGGCTCTTTCCACCTCGCTTTTTAAGTCCTTCAGCTTATCCTCCGGTAACTGGCACACCATAGCCTCGGTATCAATCAAGATACCCCAAAACTGAAGGGAAGTCGTTGGTCCCTCCGTCTTCCCAGGTGCCAATGGCACCCCAAACTGCTCGGTGACCCACTGTAATGTTCCCAGCAAAGTCGCACACACTGGCGACTCCCCAGGCCCAATACACAAGAAGTCATCCAGGTAGTGAATTACTGACTGCAACTCTGCAGTGTCCTTCACTACCCATTCCAGAAATGTGCTGAAGGCTTCAAAGTAAGCACACGAGATTGAGCATCCCATGGGCAAACACCTTTCCATCCCAAAAGCAGCCCAGTAAGCGAATGCTATCTGGGGCCACTGGCAAGAGGCGAAAAGCCGACTCAATGTCAGCCTTCGCTAACAGCGCCCCTCTCCCATATCTTCTCACCCAGCTTACGGCCGCGTCAAACGATGTGTAAACCACCGAGCAAAGCTCTGGGTCTATGCCATCGTTCACCGATGCCCCTTTTGGATAAGAAAGATGGTGTATTAACCAAAACTTGTTCGGTTCCCTCTTGGGGACTACCCCAAGAGGAGACACCACAAAATCCGGCAAGGGAGGCTCCTTAAAAGGACCTGCCATCCTACCTAAACTGACTTCTTTTGCGAGTTTTTTCGAGACCACCTCCGGATTCCTCATAGCTGAAAGCAAATTTCTCGTTGAGAATGGAATTTTGTGCAACGGGGGCGGAATGTAAAACCCGTCCCGAAAACCCTCCAATAGCAAAGTGGCCTTCTCTCTGTCAGGATACCTATTTAGGAACCTGACCATCCCTTCCAGTTTCACCGGCGTCGTCCCTTTTTCCAAACCCCCCTGGGGCTTTTCCTTTCCCTTTCTTGAAGCATTTTGATGCTCCATGCGACCCGGCGTTACAATGGGAGCAGATATGCTTAAATCTGCAACCTTGCCCGAATTTGCATTGGCCATCATTAAATTGCCAACACAAACCGACCCTGTTACCCCCTGACTGCCCCCCTTGGTTTCCTCCTTGAGAGGTAGAGGCCAGGCCTGACGGCCCGGCTCCCCCGTGAAAGGACTGGCCATAGCGACTTGGCGCCATAACCCTTAGCCATAAACCGATGTCCTTCTGGTCCCATCGGATTGACGGCCTTATCGCCTTCCTTTGCCTGAACTGCTCATCGTATCTTAACCAGGTTTGACCCCCATAAACCCGATACGCTTCACCTATTGAATCTAAATAGCAGAAAAGGCCCGAGCAGTTATCCGGCGCCTTCTCTCCTATGACACTCGCCAAGATTGCAAAGGCCTGCAACCAGTTATTGAAAGTCTGAGGAATTAAACGCCACCTGCGTTTTTCTTCCTCCTCCTTTTTGTACTCCGTTCTTTTGCCTTTGTCCAAATTGAATTTTTCCAAAGGCAGGAGAGAGAATATTTCCACATATTCGTCCCTCCAAATCTTCTCCCTAACCTCCTTTTTTAAATGGGCCCCTAGGGGGCCCTCGAAGCACACATACACTTCACCCTTTGCCTTATCGTCCAATCGCACCACTTCCCCGTCTTTTTCTGTTTGCACCGCTACCCCCGACGCCGACTCCTCTACCACTACCAAGCTCCCACACAGAGTACTTACCCTACTGGATGCCACTGGCAGCGAGCTACTCCAAGCCGCAACCGGCGACGGTCCAATGCCTGGCCCCCCACTACCTCTTGCCTGATCTCCCCCAGTCCCCCCGGGGGGCCCTCCGTCACTGAGACCCCCCTTCCGGACGACTCACTATACGGCGTATTATACGCCGAAACAGGCAATCCGGCAGGCCCAATTTCCTACCTACGCAAAAATTCCCACATACAACCTAACAATGCCCTCATCTCACTTTTCCCCCCACGTGCCCCGGAAAAACCGACGCCACCACTACCTACCCCCAAAATCTCCCCGGCGGGCACAAATCTAGTAACCACATTACAAGTGTTTTGTAGAATGGGTAACTCACCGGGCTGCATAGGTGCTGTGGGCGAACCAGCCGCCGATCCGTCTTCCTGGCATCTCGTCCTGGAATCCATCTACGTCCCGCTTGGTCCATCTGATTCCTCTGCCGACTGCCGCCTCTCTGCTGCGCGCGCAGCCGCCGCGCTGAAACTCAAAAGACTGGCATTAGGCACATCTCCCGGACCAGCCTGACGCTTTCACCCTCTGCACTCCATCCTCTGCTCACCACGCTCCCTGGCCTCCTGGCCGGACCCCCCACGGAGTCCACACTGCTCCTCACCTGCAGCTCTGGACCCCCTGCTAACTACTTCCCCGGATTCTCTCGACGAGCCGGGGCAGGGGCGCTCCTCTCTGCTAACGGCGATGCTGGAACGGCCCCCCCCTCTCACTGCTCCTGGAGCCGACTGTGCAGCCGCAGGCCCCGCCCCCCTTCCAGCACGGGCACCTGAGCTGAACGCTGCGCCACGCCGCTGGGCAGGATTCCTCCCAGCCCTGCTTCCCCGCCTGCCGTTGCGGGGGGCAACACGGCTGGAGGTGCCATTGCTGGGATCCTAGTGCGGCGCCGGCGCACGGGCGCGTGTCCGGGGCTAAGCCTCTCCGGCGCACGCGCCCGACGCGGCCTCCTCTTTCTCCCTGGAACTGCTGCCGCTCGCACCTCACTGTCACTTGCCATCCTCTCCAGTCACCCGATGCCTCTCTCCGCCGCCGCCACCCGGATCCTCTCCAGCAAAGCCTCCATTGTAAACCCCGTCCTCTTCAGGCTCTTCCTACTCCCTTCTCCCTCAGGTCTTCTTCCAGGAAATCTTCTTGTTCCGGTCTTCTCTAGTACTTCTTCTTCCTCCGGTCTTCCTCTGTAAATCTTCTTCCTCCGGTCTTCAACTGCTGCCCTTCTCGCTAGTCCCGCTGGTCTTCTTCTCTTCTCTTGCGTCTGGTCTTCACTCTTCTTTCTGTCCAGGTCCAGGTCCTTCTTCTTCCTTTGCTGCACCCGGAATGACTCCACCCCCTCCTTTCGCGCTCTTTTTTACCCATAATCCTTCACTGCCCCCTTTCTAGCCCCTCCCCTTTTACCTCATACTCTCCTGTTTACTTTTAAAACTATTAACCCCTTCCTCCCCGTTAACCCCGTCATGTCCGCCTCCACCTATTGCCCTGCAGGCTCCAGTTCCGGCCTCCCTTCACACGTGATGTCACCCTGCAGTCTGATGACATCACTTGGTCACTGATATAGTGGAGTGTGAAGACCCGGCCGTTGGGTGGCTGTACACATAGCGGATGGTCTGTGGTATCTGCATGCAGGTCTCAGCACAGGTGGGGGGGCACCCGGACCCGTTGTGGTGATCTCACAGGGGGCGTAATTTTCACAGTGGATTTAACAGAATGTAAACGTGTATTTGTGTCGGGATAAAACCCACAACACGTCCGTGGAAGCATCTCCGTAGTGAGAATACCCCCCACACCGTTCTCTGCTTGTGTTGTGGATTTTGCGCTGTTTTTAGGCCCCGCCCACACTGGCAATGTCAGCTACATTTCTTGCAAGCGGAAAACGCACAGAAAGTGTAAGGGCTCATGTCCACGGGCAAAATGTGATTTAAAATCCGCAGCGGATCTCCCGCGCGTGGATCCGCACACCATAGGGATGCATTGACCACCCGCGGGTAGATAAATACCCGCGGATCGTCAATAAAAGGCATTTAAAAAAAAATGGAGCATGAAAAAATCTGGACCATGCTCCATTTTCATGCGGGTCTCCCGCGGGGACGGCTCCCGCGGGCTTCTATTGAAGCCTATGGAAGCCGTCCGGATCCGCGGGAGACCTAAAATAGGAATAGCATTTACTCACCCGCAGCGGGCCGCGAAGCTCTGCTCTTCCTCACGGCCGCATCTCCCTTGCTTCGGCTCGGCGGATGTGCCCGGCGCATGCGCGCGGCACGTCGACGACGTGCCGGCGACGTGCCGCCGGCGTCAGGAATTCATCCGCCGGCCGAAAATGAAGATCCGGCCGTGAGGAACAGCTGACCTTCGCCGGCCGCTACGGAAAGGTAAATGCTTTTAAATTCTTATTTTCAGCGCTCATGTCCGCGGGGCAGGAGGGACCCGCTGCAGATTCTACATGGAGAATCTGCAGCGGATCTGATTTTCCCCGTGGACATGAGGCCTAAACAACGCATTTTATAGGATACATTCGCATTATTACATCCTATGTGTGATATACATTAGAATACGCTATAAATGAGCAGCGTCCGTATTTACTGCAATCCTCATAAAATGTCAGGAAAGTTCTGGAACTAAATACAGAAAAACTGAAATCCCAGATAAACGCGCCGCGAGACGAGCGGAAACTAAACCCATTGGCTGCAACGTAAACAACAAATCGTATCAGTTATTATCCGCTGTATTTGCGGACAGAACGCGGCGCTTCAATCCCACAAAAATAAGAAACGCACAGAAACGTTCGCACGGCTTCACTACATTTAACCCCTTATGGCCTGCGGGTCAGTGAGACGCTACGTAATCAGACACTTTTTGGACTAAACCGCGTGCGTTTCCCGGATGCCCATATGGCGGTGAGGACGGGCGCTGACGCTACATGTAATCCACCATTATTGTATCAGTCGGTAGGTCCAGGCGCAGCGCAGATCCGTATGTGGTGACCGCAGATCGTCCGCAGCGAGTCCCGGGCCCTTATAGTTAGTGATCGCCGCCATGATTCTGCAGATTTCCTGCGTACGATGCGCAGTGATAGGTGTGAGGACATGGGGCATGTAATAAGTCTCCTTACAGTATTACGCTCCTCCTCAGACTACAAGGAGCCGGTGAGGCAGTTATATAATAATGTACAGAGAAGTGCAAATATGGGGGCATTAACCCCTTCCTCCCCCTGTTTCTCCATTACATCTATCAGTTAGGGTGACTACCCACTACAGTTGTTTTTCACTGCGAAATTCGCAGCATTTTCTTTTCTGCAGGGGTCTCTGGGGCTTGTAATGTTAAAATCGCGATTTCGCGGTAAATTGCGATTTTGCGTGAAAGCGATTTTAACATTACAAGTCCCATAGACCCCTGCAGAAAAGAAAACGCTGCGAATTTCGCAGTGAAAAAAAACTGTAGTGGGTAGTCACCCTTATAGACAACATGACGGTTACCTGCCCAGGTGCTGTATGTGGGCGGAGCCATCCACTATTACTCTAGCCTGTCAGTCACATGACTAGGGATGATGTAGCAGTACATACTGTGTTCAGCTCACTGAACTACAACCAGTAGCTGGCGGGGCATGCTGGGAACTGTAGTTCACACACAAGTGTTCACACCCGGCTGTTAATAAGCCGTGTTATAGACTGTATATAGTACATGTGAAGGACACGTATAACATCACATGAGGGACCTGTGTATATACTATGTACAGTATGTGTCATACACCTGTATATTACATGTCACACACATACACTGCACATATGACCCGTACATAACATACGTGTTCTGTATAACATGTTCTGTGATGTCTGCAGGTTTCCATTCCGTCCAGTGGATGATTGGCTGTGAGCTGGATGATGACGGCAGCATCAGAGGATATGATCAGCACAGATATGATGGAGGAGAGTTCATAGCGCTGGACACACAGACCTGGACATACACGGCCACCATGAGCCAGGCGCTGATCACCACACAGAGATGGAACAGTCCGGAAGAACGAGCGGGGGAGACAGTGAGGAATTATCTGGAGAATATCTGTATGGAGGGGCTGAAGAAATATGTGGAGAACGGGAGAGAAGAGCTGGAGAGGAGAGGTGAGGCTCATCATCATGTCATATGTGTGTGTGATGTATGATATGTGTGATGTATGATATGTGTGTGATATATGTGTGATATATATCTATGTGTGTGATGTGTTATATATGTGTGATATATGTGTGTGTGATGTATGGTATATGTGTGATGTATGATATATGTGTGATATATATGTGTGTGTGATGTATGGTATATGTCCCCTAATGAACTTTAGAATATTCTTCCTGCGCTAACATCGTCCTGTTCCTGCACCGCTGATCTCCGGATAAGCCGCCCGTCCTCAGGGTGATAGGCCGCCTGCAGACGAGTGGGTCGGATCCGGCGGCGAGGATTCTCGCCGCGCGATCCGACCCGAGCGCCTCCAGGGACGAGCGTGTACTCACCCGCGCCCGGCGGCCCCGGCTCTTTCATGTGCCGGCTGCCAGGAAGCCGGCGCATGCGCAGACCGGAGACGGCGGCCGGGTGAGTGACGTTTCTGTGCGAGGCTCTGTGAGCCCCGCACAGAAATAGGACTTGCCGGGGTTTGTTTGCAGCGCCAGATTTCGCGCGGCCAAACCGCGGCCGTCTGCATAGGAGTGCGTATTGTAATGCAGGCGGCCATAATGTGGATTATGATACGAGGCTCTTTTCTGCCTCTTGTGGCTTAGATACGGAGCTGCAGTGTGATTTATATATTAGTTTAGCAGTGTATTTATTATATAGCGATATTACAGTCCGGCCCCCCCTCTCTGCACTCAGTACAGAATACAGCCGGACTCTATCATAGCGCCATCTGGTGGTGCAGTATGATATATTCCGCTATTCTACTTTTATGGTAGTAACAGAACCGCCTCCATGCTCTCTTTACTGTAACTGATGTAGGCGTAAGACCAGGACACATTCTGACTTTTCTTCTGTTCTAGGCAAAAAGGTGAAATGACGCCCCACTAAGGCTGCCATCTTTTTCGCCAAAATGTCTGTCACCATTCTTATATTCCGGCGCTGTACTCTAAGGTCCATTGTATTAAAGTGCCAGCTGCCAAGGCCTCCTGTATTGTGTCACCAGTTCACCTTGTAGTGAGTCACGAGCAACAGACGCCCCTCATATTGTGGCTCTAGCTGCTGACACCTACATAATAATGTACAGGTAGTCCAGGGGCCCCCCATGACCTACTATAGTCAGGGGTATTACAGAATTCATGGGGCCCCTCGTGACCTACTATAGTCAGGGGGATTACAGAACTCATGGGGCCCCATTACAGAACTCCGAATCATTACCAAATAAAGCTTTATATATTTTTTCTAGTAAACAAGTTGTAGAACCCAGCAGACATAGCAGCTCAGCTCTAGTAGACCCAGTCAGATCCCAGCTCTACACAGTGATAGTGATTACAGTGCGGTTACCTCCAGTGGTTATAGGGGACGGCTGGTTTAGTTTTTCTTTCCTATATAGGATTACCATGAAGATTTCTCTGTAGACTCTTCCTGTTGTGTCGCTACTCCCTCCTCTCAGTATCCATCATAGTAATAGTGCCCCCACTAAATAAGTGCCCCCTCTGTGGCCTCATTTAGTAATTGTCCACACTCCCAAACCTCTGGTTGGACATCACCATTCTTACAAGCCACTTCTTTCTCACTCATGCTGTCAGTAGTGCTGGACGCAGTGCGAACCATGAAGAGGATAACCTGACTCTTCCCCCATGTATTAGTGCAGGAGACGGGGGAGGGGATGACGCTATCCTCTTCATAGAGCGCCTTGTGTCTGAAACTATTAGTAGTGTAGGAGGAGAAGTTGCTTGTAAGAGCATTGACTGGACATTCGGGAGTGGGTCTTGGCAGTTCGGTGGTAGGGTGGCACCATTCAGCCCCGTGCCCCACCCCGTCATAATTATTTTTTATTGGCAATTCATATTTTTGGTAAGACACAATTGCGGCCACTGGAGGTTTATGTCCGGCACCCCTGACACTTCCAAGCTGGATCCGGTGTTTGTTGCAGGGTCTCCAAGCCGTTACTGATCCAGATAGTCCCGGTAGTCTGGCTGCTGATGCTGCACTGGGCCGAGTCGCAGTACCCAACAGTCTGAACAGGAGTCTTGCAGTAATACAGGCTATAATCAGGGCCGGCAGCACAAGTGTATTAACGAGGTCCGGGCTACAATCAGGTCCGGCAGCACAAGTGTATTAACGAGGTCCAGGCTACAATCAGGGCTGGCAGCACAAGTGTATTAACGAGGTCCAGGCTGAACATCAGGGCCAGCAGCACAAGTGTATTAACGAGGTCTGGGCTGAACATCAGGGCAGGCAGCACAAGTGTATTAACGAGATCCAGGCTGAACATCAGGGTCGGCAGCACAAGTATATTAACGAGGTCCAGGCTGAACATCAGGGCCGGCAGCACAAGTGTATTAACGAGGTCCTGGCTACAATCAGGGCCAGCAGCACAAGTGTATTAACGAGGTCCAGGCTGAACATCAGGGCCGGCAGCACAAGTGTATTAACGAGGTCCAGGCTGAACATCAGGGCCGGCAGCACAAGTGTATTAACGAGGTCCAGGCTACAATCAGGGCCAGCAGCACAAGTGTATTAACGAGGTCCGGGCTGAACATAAGGGCCAGCAGCACAAGTGTATTAACGAGGTCCAGGCTGAACATCAGGGCCGGCAGCACAAGTGTATTAACGAGGTCCAGGCTACAATCAGGGCTGGCAGCACAAGTGTATTAACGAGGTCCGGGCTACAATCAGGGCTGGCAGCACAAGTGTATTAACCAGGTCCAGGCTGAACATCAGGGCCGGCAGCACAAGTGTATTAACGAGGGCAAGGCTGAACATCAGGGCCGTCATCACAAGTGTATTAACGAGGTCCAGGCTGAACATCAGGGCCGGCAGCACAAGTGTATTAACGAGGGCCAGGCTGAACATCAGGGCCGGCAGCACAAGTGTATTAACGAGGTCCAGGCTGAACATCAGGGCTGGTAGCACAAGTGTATTAACAAGGTCCAGGATGACCATCAGGGCCGGCAGCACAAGTGTATTAACGAGGGCCAGACGGAACATCAGGGCCGTCAGCACAAGTGTATTAACAAGGTCCAGGCTGAACATTAGGGCTGGCAGCACAAGTGTATTAACAAGGTCCAGGCTGAACATCAGGGCCGGCAGCACAAGTGTATTAACGAGGGCCAGGCTGAACATCAGGGCCGGCAGCACAAGTGTATTAACGAGGTCCAGGCTGAACATCAGGGCCGGCAGCACAAGTGTATTAACAAGGTCCAGGATGACCATCAGGGCCGGCAGCACAAGTGTATTAACGAGGGCCAGGCTGAACATCAGGGCCGGCAGCACAAGTGTATTAACGAGGTCCAGGCTACAATCAGGGCCGGCAGCACAAGTGTATTAACGAGGTCCAGGCTGAACATCAGGGCCGGCAGCACAAGTGTATTAAGGAGGGCCAGGCTGAACATCAGGGTCAGCAGCACAAGTGTATTAACGAGGTCCAGGCTGAACACCAGGGCCGGCAGCACAAGTGTAGTAACGAGGTCCAGGCTGAACATCAGGGCCGGCAGCACAAGTGTATTAACGAGGTCCAGGCTGAACATCAGGGCCGGCAGCACAAGTGTATTAACGAGGTCCAGGCTGAACATCAGGGCCGGCAGCACAAGTGTATTAAGGAGGGCCAGGCTGAACATCAGGGCCGGCAGCACAAGTGTATTAACGAGGTCCAGGCTGACCATCAGGGCTGGCAGCAAGCAGTACTACTGTCCAGAGTCAGAATGGTCAGAGTCAGGCAAGGATCAGCACCAGGATATACACAAATGGGGGCTTTACAAGAAGTGGCAGTAAGAGAGCAACTGATTAGGCATTCTCCATAAGGGAGAGGATGTATAATATAACAGGGAATGGCTGGTGATTGGTGGGGGATAGGATTCAGGAGCGCATATTACCCCTTTAAGAAAGGGGAAGGTAGGGTGTAGCAGCCCTATGGGCAGAGGACTGGGAGGTGGAGGTGCAGCATGGTGCATGCAAAAGTTTGCCGGACTGTAAACCTATGAATAGTTGAGCAGCAACTATTGGCCGCCATGACAGTTTATTACCGGCCAGGTAACAAGCCTACCTGCCATCGTGAACTCCCTGTTCCAGATGTTACAGTGCTGGAGGGGGTTCAAAGAAGGGCAACTAAATTAATACATGGAATGACGGGACTGGAATACCCAGAGAGGCGTCAAAATTGGGATTATTCACTCTGGAAAAAAGACGGCTATGGGGCGACCAAATAACTATGTATAAGTACATGAGGGGACAATACAAGGATCTCTTCCATGATCTGTTTATACCCAGGACTGCATCGGTAACGAGAGGACATCCGCTATGTCTAGAAGAAAGCAGGTTTCATCACCAACATAGAAGGGGGTTCTTTACTGTAAGAGCAGTGAGACTGTGGAACTCTCTGCCTGAGGGTGCGTTCACACGAGCGTAGGCGTATTTACGTTCGCACGAGCGCAGCGTATAATCGCCGGAAAGAACGTTTTTCGCCGATCACGACCAGAGCTAGAAAGCGTATTTTTGTTTGTTCCTACTTTTCAAACAGTCTTTTCGGCCATCGAATATTCGCCGACACGTATTTCGGTCGCGTATGTCCGTTTTTCCGCGGGTTGCCGTTTTTACGCGCTGTAAAATCGCTCATGTGAACGAATACATTCGGAACCATTGCCTCAGATGGTCACGTATATACGTTTGGTCGCAAAAACGTGCCGTTTATGCGCTCGTGTGAACGCACCCTGAGGACGTAGGGATGGCAAAATCCATAGAGGAGTTTAAGAGGGACTAGATGTCTTTCTCAAGCAGAAGGTCATTGCTGGATATAAACATTAGGTGACCAGCAGGTTGTTGATCCGGGTCTTACAGACAGGCGGGAACTATCAGAGGTTGATCCAGGGATTATTCTGACTGCCATTATGGAGTTGGGAAGGATTTTTTTTTCCCCGAAAGGGCTAATTGGCTTCTGCCTCTTGGGGTTTTTTGCTTTCCTCTGGATCAACAAGGAGGTTGAAACAGGCTAAATAAAGACAGTGTCCATCTAGTTCAGCCTAACATACTATGTTACTATGTAAGTTCTAAATCTGCGTGGCCCAACATGGTATTAGTGTAGTATTTAGAAAAAAAGATTTTTATCCCACCTTAGACGGCTTCTAGCTCCTGGTTCCATGCAGCAGGTGCGTCTCCAAGTGCTTGTACAGCCTTGCGGTCACTTTGGCTTTCTTTCACAAGTAAGTTCCATAGAAGGGGAGGCACTGGTATGACAAACTTGCTGCTTTATTGTTTAAAATATGTGCATATTCACAGAAAAGGAAGGACCGGTTTCAACTCTGTCAAGAGCCTTGATCACCTCATACCAGTGCCTCCCCTTCTATGGAATTTATTAGTGTAGTATGTCTACACCGGAATTGTAGGTGTGACCAGGCTGAGCTAGAGGTAATGCCCAGGTTACGCCCAGAGCTCCCGATTGGCTGTGGGATACATACACCTTCACCGAGCTGCTGAGAGATAGATCCGGTGCCTTGTTGCCATGGCAACTCACTGGCCCCGCCGTGATTTTTATTGCGGTGGACCGATGACCTCACAGGGGAAGCACGGTCCCTCTGTGAACCCCTTACATGCCACGATCTACATAGAGGTAGGGGTTAACTGCAGGGGTTGCTGCTCTGATGCACTCCCAGCTGATGCAGCAGGAGACCGACTATCACTGACAGCTGGCTCCCGCTGCCGGAGCTCGTCAATGTCGGGACTGATGGCAAAGCAGGACGCCTGTATCTGGCGTCCTGTTGCCATGACAGGACTAGGTGCACACGGTGCGATCCGAGGTTTCCCCATTGGAACCAAAATGAGAAACTCTGCAGTCCTCTGCTGCGGCTGATCACTACTTCCCTGAAGGGATGTGAGGCGGTTTTGAGCTAAAAATATCTCACATCCGAGGGAATATCGCATGTTGGCGAGCGCAATATCAATGAATGGCTAAGCGCTGCCTGTAATTGGCTGAGTGCTCAGCCAATCAGCACAGCCCTTTCAGGAAGCGGGGATTTTTAAATCCCCGCCTACTGAAAGAGCTTGACAGCAGGGGAGCCAGCTGGAGGACGCGCCTGAGCGGTGGAGAGGTAAATATATAATTTTATTTGTTCACCAGCTAGGGATGATTTTTAGGGAGGGCTTATATTTCAAGCTCTTCCCCGAAAATCATGCTGTGGGGGTTGCCTACAACCTACTGCTTTCAATGAGGCCGACAACAGCAGCGCTGACTCCATTGAAAGCAATGGGATAGCATCCTGGATTTCTGCCACAGCTGTGTCAGAGGATTCCTTCATCCCCGTGATCCCTGCAGGCATGAAGGAAACCCCTGTCATGGCTGTGGCAGAAGTCCACGATACACTCCCTATTTTTTCAATGGGGCTGGCGCTGCTGCTGCTACTGCCGGCCTCATTGAAAGCATTTAATGTTTTCACTCGCTCTCACAGCGCAAAAAAAAAATAGTGGGTAAAAGCCCTAACAATGCTTCATCCAACACAATGTTACTGCTTCCACCATGAAGACAAAGTGGAACAGAGTGGCACTAACCTCTCCGCTTCCCACCAGCCATGGGGTCACCTAAGGTTCCTGCAGCGCCTCCAGTGGGTGCACGGGGAGAGGGTGGAACTTGTCCATGTTCCCGCATGGCTCTTTATAGGTCAGCTGCTCCAGCCATTCCCTTTGTCCTGCGGTCGCTAGTGGACCCACCTCCAGCTGGGTTACTCTCACATCGAACCACCAGCTTCTAGGCTTGTATAGGCCATGATTGGAGGCGGGCTTCTGGAGCGCAAGGAGAGGGAGGAATGATCCCCTTCTGTGTGTTCTCTGTATAGGACATTTACCTGGCCTGGCATCTGCATGCAAACCTCCGACGGAGCTGTTCTTGGCCGGACAGAGCTTCAATTGAGCTCCCGGCTTCCAGGCCTATATAGGCCACAAGAGGGGCTGGACCTTTCATTGATGCAGGAAAGAAGTGAAACTTCCCATGCTAAGTGAGTTTGGTCTTTAACCCGTTAATGACTCAGCCCTTTTTTTTTCATTTTTGTTTTTTCCATCGCCCTTATAAAAAATCGTAACTCCTTTCTTTATCCATCAATGTCGCTGTATGAGGGCTTGTTTTTTGCAGGATGACTTGTATTTTTTAATGATACTGTTTACTGTACCATATAACGGACTGAAAAACGTAAAAAAAAAAATTTTAAGTGGAGTAAAATGAAAAAAAAAATTGCGATCTTTTGGTGCGTTTTGTTTCTACGGCGCACAAACTGCAACAAAAACGACATGATAACTTTATTTTATGGGTCAGTGCGATTACTGCGATACCAAACTTGTATCGCTTTTTCTGTACTATTATTTTTTTCAAAGACATTTAATTTTTTCTAAATTATTTTCTGCCGCCATCTTCTGCGCACAATAACTTTTTTATTTTTCCATCAGCATAGTTGTGAGGGCTCATTTCTTGTGAGACATCCTGTAGTTTATGTTGGCACCGTTTTGGAATACTAATGACTTTTTGATCACTTTTTATTGCATTTTTTTCTGGGAGACAGGGTGACCGAAAGTGCATTTCTGGTGTTCTTTAGTTTTTTTGGACGCCATTCACCGTGCGGGGTATATAATGCGTTACTTTGATAGATCAGAGTTTAACGGACGTGGGAATACCAAATATGTATTTTTTATTATTTAGATTCGTTTATTATAGATTAATGGCAAAAGGAGGGGAGTGATTTAAACTTTTATTACTTTTTTTTTTACAATTAGCAAAACTGGTTAGTCTTCTCGTGCCGGAACTAGCCATAAGACGAGGGTCCAGTACTTCACCACTTCCACCAGCTTCAGTAGCCTTCATCAGAGTGATGGTAGCTCCACGGGGTACAGCAGGATTCGCATTCCATTTACACCTCCCATCATAAACAACCATCAGCATTTCGATGATCACTGGCCTAAACTGGGTAACCTCTACCCTAACGGGCATTTGAGAGGAGCAACACAGAGCTAGACCATCAGATGTGCCCAGGGCCTGGCGGGTAGGTGTCCCCGTACACCATAATTACCTTGGACTACCACACATAGACGTTACCCTCACTACTAGTGGGAATAATAGTTGTACAGCCAGTATATGCCTACCAGCAATGCACTGTTATGGCAAGCATCAAGCAGCCACATTACTCCCATAGGAGAAGTAACTGAATTACAGCGAGACTCCAGATCCTCCATGACTATACAATTATACTTCAGGGGACAAGTAGTTACCAGCTGGTCATGACAATCATCCTCGATCTCATTACCCTCTTTTACAGGAGGAGTATTCAGTATGATTGGTCAATGATGACCACCGTCATTCATCACATTTCCCCCAACCATAGGAGGAGTAGTAGTAAGCTGTGTGACTATTTCACTATCAATCATAACAAGCATCCTCTATCTCATTACCCCCTACTATGGGAGGAGTAATGGTAGGACTGCGGGTCTGGATTTTGCATGATTATTCAATAATGACTACTGTCTTTCTCCACTTGACTCCCTTCCATAGGAGGAGTAATAGTAAGACGTCTGACTCTCCATCTCCGTATCACACAGGTTCAGTCAATAATGACAGCCATTCTCTATCTCATTACCCCCTTTTACAGGAGGAGTAATAGTAGGACTGTGGGTCTCCATGTTCTGCATGATTACTGGATGAGGTCTACTAGCATCCACCATATTACTCTCTTCCATAGGAGGAGTAATAGTAAGCTGTGTGACTCTTCCTCATATCGTGGGCATCGCACGGGTCCGGTCACTAATGATCTCTATCCTCTATACTATTACCCTCTCTTATATGAAGACTAATACTAGGACTGTGAGTCTCAGGTCCCCCATAACTACTCCTTCACGACTGCCGTCTTCCACCACATTACCCCATTCCATAGGAGGAGTAATTTTAGTGATGGCTGACTCTGTCTCTCCTGCCTCGGTCTAGCACATATCCAGTCTATAACAACAACTATACTCTATCGCATTACCCTCTTCTGAAGGAGTAATGGAAGGGCGAGGGGTCTCAGTTCCCTTGTGGCCATGGCTATGAAGTTCATCCGCCTTACACATCCCTTGTATGGGGAGAGCGATGGTAGTTCTATAAGACATTGTATACCTCATGACTACCCTCAAAGAAGAGCAACTAAACTAATACATGGAATGAAGGGACTGGAATATCCGGAGAGGCATCCAAATTGGGATTATATACCCGGGAAAAAGGATGGCTAAGGGGTGACCAAATAACTATGTATAAATACATGAGGGGACAATACAAGGATCTCTCCCAGGATCTGTTTACACCCAGGACTGCAACGGTAATGAGAGGGCATCTGCTACGTCTAGAAGAAAGCAGGTTTCATCACCAACACAGAAAGGGGTTCTTTACTGTAAGAGCAGTTAGACTGTGGAACTCTCTGCCTGAGGAAGTGGTGATGGCAAAATCCATAGAGAAGTTTAAAAGGGGACTAGATGTCTTTCTGGAGAGGAAGGATATTATAGGTTATAAATATTAGGTTAAGTGTCAATCCTGGTATACAGGCAGGTAGGAACTATTAGGGGTTGATCCAGGGAACAGTCTGATTGCCATTAGGGAGTCGGGAAGGAATTTTTTCCCCAAAAGGGCTAATTGGCTTCTGCTTTTGGGGATTTTTGCCTTCCTCTGGATCAACAACACAGGAGAGACAGGTTGGACTAGATGGACTTTGTCTTCAATCGGCCTTACGAACTATGTTACTATGTTACCCAGTGTTACAACCATCCTCCGCCTCATTGCCCATGACTAGATGGGGTCAAATTATTACTGCATTAATCCTATGACTCTCATGTCTATATCATCGTGAAGATGGAACAATACCTTTGCAGCGCCACCTATTGGTTGGCAGCATTCTTTTAAATCAATGTCAGACCCTTTAAACAAGTCTTTAAAACAATGATTGGGAATTGAAAGCCAAGCCAGAATCTATACACAGACAGCTGTTTCAGGATTTTTGCCCCTCATCAGTGTGCAGTAGGATCCTGGTTTGGCTAGTGAGAGGCCTGTGATGCGGGTCGGGAAGGTATTATCTATCCTTAAGGAGAGCCCCAGGTGTGTGAAGACACCTAGGAGGTGAGTCAGGGACTTAAAGGCCATGCATGCTTCTCTGGGAAATATATGCAAATAAGGAAGATGGAACAGCAGGTGGCGCTGCAGAGGTATTCACACACCTAGGGTCCCTCCTTAAGGAGAGATGATACCCCTCCCGATATACAATCATGACAAACAGCGGCTATCACATTATTCCTCTATGGCGGTGCTGTACAATGCTGTCTCAGTCATATATGATTACAGCAGATGTCGGGTCCCCTCAATAAGTATTCACTGGGGCAAAGTTATAGAATGTCGGCCATCATGACCATAACTGCCCGGTTATCGGCTGCCATCTAATCATCCTTTAGAATAAGATACATAAGGGCTCATGCCCACGACCATGAATTACACGTGTGTTGCACGCATGATACATGGTGAATGGAGGCAATGAAAGTCAATGGACCCTCATTGCTCCATGTACACCGGCGTGTGGGCACTGCGGATCAATACACAAGAGGAATGAATCGCAGCCAGCCTATTCTCTGCGCATCGTATGCAGCCCTTGTATGGGCTGCCTAACAATACACTGTCCATACAGAATACATTGTGTACAGCCAGCGTTTCCATACGCATGTTCAGAGCGGGGAATTACTTTTTTTTTTTTTTAAATACTGCGCATGTCTCTGATTTGTGGGCATGCGCAGTGCCATACTCTGTACTCTGCTGGACTGCGTATGTGTAAATCGCTGCAGCATGAGCCCCTATAGCTCCTCTGTCCCTTATGCATCGCAGTGTGAGACGGCCGCTCTTCTCCCTCCTCCTGAGGGGCACCTTGGTGTTTTATAGAAGCTACTGAGGAGCAGACCCACAAATATTGGGGATGAAGATATTTAGGAGCAGAGGGGGTGTAGCAGAGGGTCTCCTGGAGGCAGATGATGTCACGTTCCTCTGCCCCCCACCCTGGTGCATTATACAAATGTATGATGTAGAAACTAGAAAACCCAACAGACTACCGGGATAAGGGGCTAACTCACCTCTTGTTCTAGGGGGGGCCGGGGGGCATAAGTACCGTGTCCCCTTAGTGATAATGACATCAGATACTTAGAGGCCTGTAACTAGTCCAGATCTAGTGAGTTATATATCTCTGTGAGATCCATATGACTAATTATGATAAGTGTAACATTAAGTCCATCAGTCTAATAGGCACTGAGTATATTAACAAACACAATCACAGGAAGCAGCCATATAATGACCAATGTACTAATACAAGAGGGCAGGTAGAAGCACCACATCCCTCAACATGCAGACAGCCAGACTGCTATATGGAGGAGCCACCGCACAGGTGAAGGTACTGATGAGCAACCACTCACACCCCTCCTTATACTGAGGGGGGCGCTGCTGAGTACTATACCTGCACACAGATATGGCATACACTGGTCTGGTGCACTACACGTACTATGTGGCCTGACACAAGAAAGAGTCCCCAGAATGTCAGTGACTCAGTACTGCCCCCATGCATGTTATTCATATGCCCAGCTACTGGAGGGTCGGCTCTCGTTCTTACCGAGTGAAGATGTTTAGATGCGTCATCTTAATTCTTGTCATTCTATATTCTTCATTTTCCTTTCAGTTCGGCCAACGGTGAAGGTATCCGGTCAGCATAAAGATGGCACCTTGATGCTTCACTGTCAGGTGTACGGATTCCATCCCAGACGTGTGGATGTGAAGTGGATGAAGAACGGGGTGGACGACATTCCCACATATGAGACCACACATGTCCTCCCCAATCCTGACGGCACCTATCAGATCAGGGTCAGTGCGGATGTGATGCCCGGCGAGGACGACAGTTACTCCTGTTATGTGGATCACAGCAGCCTGGGGGCGCCGCTGAACATTGTGTGGGGTGAGTTGTATCCTTACTGGCTGGATGACAGAAGACTATGGAATATGTCATGACTGGCGATCACTACTGTGATATATAATTGTATGATCTATTGATCGATCGCCGGCATCTTAGTAAAGGGAATAACTTAGTTTGTGGTGATCAGAGGTGATGGGTTCCCTTTAACCCCTTGAGTGGTGGGTTTCCTACCACCCTGCCGTGCCCACCAGGGCAGGTTTTTTAAAATGGTCTAATCATTGAATTTCAACTAATTTTGCAGTTGCGTCCCAAGAGCCATAACTTTTTCATTTTTCCATTGACACGGCCATATAAGGGCTTGTTTTTTGCGGGACAAGTTGTGATTTTTTTAAACAGGGGGGAGGAAAAAAAGAAATGGGGAAAAAAGAAAAAAAGGGGCCATGTCATTAAGGGGTTAAATAATGTATTAACTTCCTTCTCTGGGTCATTATGACGCATGGATACCACATGTGTGATTGTATTTTTGATTTTTTACAAAGTAAAGGGAAACAAGTGTTTTTATTTTTTTTTTTTATTATTTTTTTACTTTTTTTTTTTGTCCCTTTAGGGGACTTCCACAGGGACCCATCAGGACCCCTGATCACATTTCGGGGGTCCGATGGTGACAGCCCTTTACATGCTGCAGTCACATAGACTGCAGCATGTAAAGGGTTAACACAGCAGAGATCGGAGGTTTTCTCTGATCTCTGCTGTAAGAGCACCAAGCTCTCCTTGCCACAGAGACCATCGGCTTGCTTCTGACAAGCCGATGGTCTCTATGGCAACCTGTAAACGAAGCAGGAGATTGCCGGCAGATCGGCAATATCTTCTGCTGGTTTTTCAAAGCCCTTGCTTTGTTCTCTGTGGGACTGTGCAGGCAGAGCACACTGTCACAGCTTGTGGCATTGTGCTCTGCAGCTCCCATAGTGATACATAGCCCGGAAATCTTCCGGGCTATGTTGCTATGAGCTGTGGAGCTTGTCCCGGAAAATTTCCGGGCGTGCCACTCAAGGGGTTAAAGGACCGTCTGGTCACCTAAAAAGATTTTTTTTTATATGGGCAGGAGAGAAACAGATTACCCACTGGAGGCGAAATCTACAACAAACCCCGAGGTCCGCTCTCTGTCTTGGTGACATAGCCAGAAGAATGCATCACTTCCTGCTCTTCGCCCCATGGGTCACCCTCCGTCTCTCCCCGGCTGCTTTGTAACATAGCAGTCGTATTGCCGCACATGTCATCTGGATCTGTTGTGGGTGCTTTGATCATTAGTAAGGATGTTTCTAGAGCAGCACTGATGGTTACGGTACCAGCAGCAGTGTGTAATGACATGTGGGGGATAGGACTGGTGTTGGGGGAGAAGGACCTGCGAGGAGACAATGCAGCGGTCAGACATCCCATTTAATGGGAAACAGCTAAATAGTTCCACTACTGATCCCTCCCCCATTTTAGGGGTCCGATAATCCCCTGAGCTCTAGACATACAGATGTGACACATTGTACCCTGATTGTGAGATCATTGCAGAAAGTTATCTTATCTTAACTCATTAAGGCCCATTTACACGTAACGATTATCGCTCAAAATTTGTTCGAATGATGCCTTTTGAGTGATAGTCGTTGCGTGTAAATGCTGCCATCGTTTGCTTTTCAGCCAAACAATGATTTTTAGTTCAGCATGAAGACCTGCTTATAGCAGGGACCGCAGGCTGTGTTCTCCGCGGGCAGCGCTGATAACATTGTTATTAGCTGGCAGCTCTCAGCAGAGCAAAGGGCATGTAATTGAAGAACAGACCGCCTGCTGTTCTGTAATTACATCTCCTGACGGATCAGTAACATGCAAATGATGTTAATTAGCTGCTAATGGACATTAGTGCTCATTAGTAGTTATGCAAAATGATCACTCAAACTGTTTTTTTAAACAATCATCTTTACGTGTAAATGGGGCTGATCTCTTATCATAACAAAGTCCATTGTAAAGTAATTCAAAGTTGCATTAAGAGTGAAGCTAAAGAAAGACCCGTCTGTATGTATATCCCAATGAATCTGTTCTTGTTGAACGTGTTATTGACTCAGGATCTAGTAAACCAGTCACAGTTTAACCCCTCACACCCCATGAGATACATGTACAGTAGTGCTCAAAAATAGCATCATAAACCTGATAAATCCCTGTTTTTACCCATTACTACCGCTCCTCCCTGTATCCACACAGCATATAGCAGCGCTGGATTTTCCTTTCTCACTTTGTGAATTATAACTCTGTTCACCCTGTGATTATCCCGCTGTCTACAACCGAGGTCCCACAACCCGGGTATTTCCATTGACGCTCTCCCGGTCATCTTCCTTGACAGGATTATCTCTGTGAGGTTTTGTGACTGCCTACATGGACCATAGGTGAGGTCATCCAACAGCCCCCACACCAGATGAGTCCATCTGCACTTTATATTTAAACTATTCATTACGTATTCTTACTTCTCCTCCTTGGAGCGCAGGCACTACTTTAACATGATGTTACAGCGAGCTTTCAAACCTACTCAGGGTTCTTCCTCAGGCAAATGGAACAGATCTGAAGATGCAGTTATATAAATAGATATACACATGATCACATGGGAGGGCACAGACATGGTGTGATTAATTTGCACTTAGATAAATACCAGAAAGGGATGAGCAGAACAGTAAATACCTAGTCCAGTGACAAGGGAGAGGAAAGTTGCCTGGCCTCTAAATTGGTGTTAGGGGGTCACCAGGCCAGTGTGTTACCTCTGCTCATATTCTCCACTGAAGCAACCCCCCCCCCCTCCCCTCCGAGATTCATTTTGTTTTTGATAGTATCAAACATGGTCATAAATTTGTACTCCCAAGTTCTTCCATGATGTTGGAATTTGAAATTGTCTTTAAGTATAATAACTTGCATATATTCTATGTTGTGTCTGTGACTAGAATAATGTGGCTGAGCGCCCCTCACATGTTGTCCCGGAAAATAGTCATGTGAATGGGCCATAAGAGGGAGTTATGTGAAGAGATCTAAACCTAGATCCTGCACATGTATGTGATACTATTACACTACACGTATGTCGTTACTACAGCGGGGGAGACTCTCGTGTGGATCTCTGATACATGAAGCTCTCAGTATAATCCGCAGCTCATCGTTACCCTTCTGTTTTCTAACCAGAACCTCCGAGTTCCTGGGTGACACCGGTGGCCGTCGCTGTGGTGGTCGTCGCTCTTCTTGTTGCTGCGGTTGTTGGATTTCTCCTATATAGTAGTAAGTATCAGTATAGCGCTATATTCACACCGCCGGATACATGTTGTGCTGAAGAAAAACCGGGAGCAAAACCCTTTAGAAGCCCATGATGATCACGGATCCCTCACATTGTGCGCTATTCAAGGCTGTGGAAATGGATGAGAATACAACAAGCAGATGGATTTCATGTAGATCATCAGTCCGTGTGAAACATCAGCCTAGTGAATGGCCTCATGGACTGTTATGGAGATTCTCATTTACAGGAGCGGACGAGCCGGTGACGTCATCAGTTCACACTCAGGCAGTCTGTTTAGACAAATTACCGTTGGGAATCGTGAACTTCTCGTTCACTTATCGTTTAGTGTTTTCTCATTCCTGTGAAACATAATGACTGATCGGTGTTTAACCGCAACGAGAAGCCAACGAGCCGACGATGATTTTATGTCGGCTGAAGCTGAATGATGAATGAGAAGCGCACAACTCTGATTTGTTGTTCAATTATATGATTTTTAATGTTAGTCTTTCCGTCTAAACGCACCTTAAGGCTGGGTTCATACGGGGCGGAATCTCCACCCGCGGCTCCTAAACCCGGGATTAGTCAGCAGACTGGACGAGATTTTGCAAAAATCTCGTGCACACGCTGCGGCCAATCCATTGCGGCAAAGGCGGGCGGACACGGACATAAGGGTGCGGAATTCAGTTCCGCGTCATGTCAATTCTTTTTTCGTTTCTGCTGTGGCCTCTTTCCTTTCCATGGGGAGAGAGAACCGCAGTGGAATGCCGATGGCGAAACCGCTCCAAGTCTTCTAGAATTCTGCCTAAAGGGGTTCTGTCAGTAAAAAAAATAAGAAAATTCTACACTCGCCTATTCCTCCCCCATCAGTCTTCTTACCAGATCTTCTCTTCGCTGAACTTCTCTGATCTCCTGCAGTCCCCCCTGGCAATGTACGTTATGTCACTAGTTCACAGCCTAGCAGGGAGTGCCGAGCTGTTGCAGATACCGTGCATGCGTACTGTCTCTGCAATAGATCAGCATTCCTTCCTAGCCAGTGAATTCTGAGTCACAGACACGTGACCTTCACTGACCTGCAGGGAGAGGAATGCGAGGAATGCAGGCTTCATAACAAGGAGAAGAGGATTCGAGCGGCCGGAGGTGAGATGACCCGGGGGGGACTAGAGAAGATCAGCGAGGAGAAGATGGTGTAAGGAGTCTGGTTGGGAAAGAATATGTCAGTATAGATTTTATGATAAAACCCCTTTAAGCCAAAATAAGTGTTGTAAGGTCCGTCAAAGGAGTCTAAAGATGAGCCAGATTTCTCACCCATGAGCCACTATGATAAATCTGCCCTCCTCAGACTCCGGTGCGCACATCAGGCTTAGTTTGTACTTCATTCCTCGGGATCAAGATAATCAGCACAATATCCAAAACGAATAAAAGCCCCATCAGTCCCCCAACATGGGGGGGGGGGGGTGACTGGACATTTCCATAAGAGTCGGCTGATTGTTCCCAGAATTCCTCTCTCATCTGTCACCAATTATAATGGACTCTTCAGGTTTCCTAATTTCATCTCCTCTTCTCATTTTAGGAAATAAAGCCGGCTACAGGACGGCCAGCAGTGAGTATTCTGTGTCTGCGGCTCCGCTGGGGGGTCTCACTATTGGTGACGATGACTAATGTGCTGTTAGTGATGGAGTATGGAGGACAGTATATGATGTATATGAGAGCGGCTGTGACTGCGACTCCCAAGTTGTGGAGACAGTGAAGTGTATTGTTGGCTTCCATTCATGTCTATGAGAGATACAGAAAGACATCGAACATCCATCCTGTTACTGTAATCTGATTCATCTCTGGCCGTGGCATACAGATGGGTATTCCCATATCCGCCAGGGCCGACTGAGATGACAATACCCCTTTAAGTGAAGTTTTATAATAATCCTCAGTTTAAGGCCATTTTCACATGGCTGAGAAAATTGTGCAAGATTTGTGCTTTGTGAGACGCACAAATATTAAGCCCATTCCTTTGATTGGGGTTATACACATGAGTGACTTTTCTTTTTTTTCCCGCATCGCGGTGCAGGAAAAAAATAAATCGCAGCACATCCTATCACATTTTCCTATTGTTTTCAATGCGGCCGATGGCACCTTCATGCAACGTGCGATAACAGGTCTTCCCCATTAAAAACAATGGGAGACACTCTGCGATCCTCCACAGCTGTCAGCCACGGCGGAGGATTGCTACTTCTCCAATGTGATGCAAGGTGGGTTTGATATAAAAACGCCTCGTATCTGCGGTGAACTTGCATGTTAGCGAGTGCGATATGGGCTGTGATTCAGGGATCGATATCGCACTCGCCCATGTGATATTAGCCCAAAGGTATTGCTCCACCATGGACATCACTGTAATATGGGAGCCGCCTTGGCAGATTTGTTGGGTAAAGTCACGGCCGGCCAGATATTTTCCCACTGATGTCAGGAAAATACTATGCATGTGAAGTCACATGACCGTCCGCAGAACGGAGATAATCGCTGTCTGGACGAAACTAAATCAGAAGGATTTTCTGCCATCCATGAATGAGGAAAAAATAACAAACAATCTGTACAAAAACTGTAAAGCAAAGAATTTACAAAGTTCCTAAACTTTACATTTTAGCTTAAAACATTAATGTGGAATGTCGCTTTTACATCATTTCCTATTTTTGCAGCTTCAGAAACATCATCTGACTCTAATAATACCGCCAGAGCCTAAAGGTGAGTGATAATGTCTTATATAAGCGCTGCCGCCATGTAATGAGATGTGGAATGTGCTGCTGCGTAGGATATCCAGGAAAGCGCTGTATGTTTGTGACTGAAGTATAGAAGTTCAGCTGTTGGAGGCGTCTGCTGACAAGATTGTTGACCGTTTCCAATGAAAACCAGCTTAGTGTGATAACAGCTCAGGACCGGTGCGAAGCATGTGATATAATTCTATCTACAGCTCTGTCCATTATATATAAGCTATATACAGTGCTGCTCCGAGCCGTCGGGTCCTTTACAATATGTTGGTTCTCACTTCCTGCTGTAATAACACTCATGTAATATTATACTGTATTGTCTCCTGTTCTAGAAGGTTATTGAGCATTTAGGGTATTATCAGCCCCGTACAATGACCTCTGATGGGAATGTTCTCTACTATTCTCTCATTACAGAACCGGACAAGTTTTCTTCTGGGATCCAACAATTCTCCCCTATAAATCTGTCATTATTTCCTTGTGTGATATAAGAGGATCCTGCGGATACAAGAATCTCAGTCTGTTCAGCCGAATCCTCGTATATAACAGCCTCTCTGGCAATATCACCCACAGGAACATCTCCCAAAGCTGAAGAGAGTGGAAGTTCCTAAGTTCTGCCACTTCTGTTCCCCATAGAGGTTACTCTACTGCTGGGATTTGTAGTGTTCACTGAGCGTCCAGCCGGCGCCTGACGGGTCATTGATATGATGGGACACTGATGGAAATATTCATCTGATGACTTCCTAATAATCACTATGTGCCGTCAGGGTGTCACCGGAGGTCCCCACTACATGGGTAATAAGGTACATTTACACACAACGAAGATCGCTCCTAATTCGCTCAAAAGCCATCTTTTGAGCGATAATCGCTGTGTGTAAATGTGTTCCCATTGGGCACTTACCGGGCAGGTCTCGTCCATCGCTGAGTTCAGCTCTGCATAAAACCCATCCTCGGATCAAATGCTGAGTTCTCAGCGGGCAGCGCTAATAAGTGCTGATAACATTCTTTCAGCTGCTGTCCCACTGGAGAACAATAGTGATGTATTTAGAGAACAGACCACCCACTGTTCTCTAAATACATGCAAATGACGCTGCTTGTTGTCTAATGGGCTGATTAACCCATTAGTAGCTAATGCAAAATGATCGCTCACAACTGTCAGTTTCTGACGAATTCTGAGCGATCATCTTTGTGTGTAAATGGATCTTTATCCATTTTGCTCTGAGGACATATTAGAGGGAGGGGGATTTTCTGTGTGTGGAAAGGTCTTTAACCCCTTAATGATGCGGCCCTTTTTCTTTTTCCATTTTCGTTTTTTCCTCCCCCCATCGACGTCGCTGTATGAGGGCTTGTTTTTTGCGGGCCGAGTTGTATTTTTCAATGGTGCTATTTAAAGTACCATATAATGTACTGAAAAACTTTTAAAAAATTCTAAGTGGAGTAAAATGGAAAAAAAAACAACGACATTTCGCCATCTTTTAGTACGTCTTGTTTCTACGGCGCACAAACAGCAAAAAAAATGACATGATAACTTTATTCTATGGGTCGGTACGATTACTACGATACCAAACTTGTATAGTTTTTTTTTTATATACTCCTCTTTTTTTTTTTCAAAGACATTTAATTTTTTTCAATTATTTTCTGTGGTCATTTTGTGCGCGCTGATAACTTTTTTATTTTTCCGTCGACATAATTTATCAAGATCTCATTTTTTGCAGGATGTTCTGTAGTTTCTGATAGTATCAATTTGGAATGCATACGACTTTTTGATCGCTTTTTATTGCATTTTTTTCTGGGAGATAGGGTAACTGAAAAAGTGTATTTCTGGTGTTCTTTATTTTTTTTTTTCGGACGACGTTCACCGTGCGGGAAAAATAATGCACTACTTTGATAGTTTGGACTTTTACGGACGCAGCGATACCAAATACATATTTTTAATTTATTATTTAGATTTTTTCATAATAGATATGGCAAAAGGGGGGTGATTTAAAACTTTTACAACTTTTTTTTTCAATTAAAAAAACTTTATTGTTTTTTTTTTCACATTGCTTTGAAGTCCCCCTGGGGGACTTTAATATGCGATGCTTTGATCGCTCCTGCAGTATGACGTAATGCTATAGCTGACGCCCGCACTGTATGAAGAGAGGTTGCCATGCAACCTCTCTTCATACATACCCCGCGACTCAATGACGTACCTATACGTCATTGGTTGTAAAGGGGTTAAAGAGGCTGACTTAAAGGGGTTGTCCCAACTTGACAACCTTTGACCATGTGCTCTGCTAGAACATATGGATGTCACAGAAGGCGTCCTCTTAGGGCTGTGGAGAAAACATCAGGTTGTGGGTGAAGTCAATAAAAATATGCCAGCTCCAAATAAAGATGTTATATATTAGCGTACAATAATCCTGATGTCACCATTTACTGCAGTACATGTATTACTGTTTATTATACATGAGCCATTTATGAAGGAGTCAGAGGTTCGGCTTACTGACTCCTCGGCTCTTACTTGAGATGCCCCTTTATCAGCCATAAAGGAAAGCTGCTGGAAAGAGCTGCTGCAGGGAATGTGTGCCCACCAGCAGGTCCCCAGCCATAATGACTGATCAGCGGTAGTTTCAGCGGTCGGACCCGGGAGATCAGCTTTCCTGGGAGAACTATTAAGAGGATCCAATAGTAAATGACATTTGTGATACATTTGTTATCCGGCCGGTTCTCTTCTGATCGGACCGTCTCACGTTCTGCTGATGTTTCCTTTACATTCCCTTGATAATTACAATAAGGTTTCGGGGTTCAGGCTTTACAGTTTTCACTATCTTACACTAATTTACCATAAAAGTGCCTTACAGCTTATAACATGGGGGACAGGATCGGCTTATATAACATTATATCGCTTTATTTCAGGCTCTTCATATCTTCAGTAGGGATTTCAGTTACATTTTATTGTATTTCATGATTTGATGTAATTTAGTGGATTGTTTTGTGTTTGTACCACGTGATATCAGCGCAGGAGACGTCACACCGCACAGGTAACAGTTGTATCTGATGTAAGGCACAGTTATCCGTTCCTCCATATTACAGGGAGATGTCTGCTGTAAATAGACTAAAGAATAGTTCTTAATCCCTCCAGTCCTCACACTGCAGACCCCATACAAGATCCAGCTCAGGAGCGCCCCCCGCTGGCCGCTCTGCACGGATTAGTCATATCACATCTACAATACAGGGAAACAACGCTCCCTGCACCTTACGTTCCTGCGTGAAGAGGGTGAGTGGGGGTTGGGTTACTTGGGGACCCCTGATAGTGATGCCAGGAGACCATGAGACTAATGAGGGGTCAGTAAAGGCCCATTTAGACACAACGATTCTCGCTCGAAAAAACGTCTTTTGAGCGATAATCGTTGTGTTCATGTACATGGCAAGATGATTGCTCAAACTGTAGTTTGAGTGACACTTTTGAGCGTTCAGTTTGCATAAGTGTGTAAAAGAAGGCTCACGGTGTATTGAGAAGACAAGCGGGACCGCTATCTTCTGCATACAGCAATTGTTTTCTCGGAGCGCTCAGCTGGTATACACCTGAGAGTTCTCCATAAGCCCCCTTTAGATCTCATCTCGGCCACCCATGTGTCTATATAGATGCACTAACCAGTTTATTGTATGGATGTATAGGCTTGCTGAGATGTAGTTTTGCCTACAGAATGGGGGTAATTATTACTGTGTGAACAAGTACAGATGGAGCAAAGTTTTACTTGATTTACCTGTTATGACTTTCTGTGCTGCAGTTTGTTTACACTTAAATTGCTTTACAATGGCTTCTGTTATGTTAAGAGCAAAATAAGTTTTGAATAACATAATCTAACTTGTCTCAGAAAGGAATGTCAGTCAAATTAAACCTTGCTACATCTGTAAACAGGATGACAATGTAAGCGCTTCTACTGTCTGAAATAAATCCATCTTGCACTTTTTTCTGTTTACTGACCTTTTGTTGATTAAATCTATCAATAAAGTACATTTGTACAAAGATCACATCTGTTGTCTTCCTGGCGCTGCATGGTGACTAATGATAGAAGTCTGACCAAGAAAGTTGATGAACTGTAAGTAATAATATCTAAGAAACTACAACATAGTGGGAATAACTGAGACCTGGTTGGGTGAAAGCTGGGACTGGACGGTGAACTTACAGGGTTACAGTCTGTTCAGAGGAGATTGTAAAGACTTGAAAGGGGGAGGAGTTTGTCTTTATGTTAATTCCTGACTATACTATGAAAAGATATATGCGAGACAGATGAACATGTGGAGTCTTTATGGGTAGAAATAAATGGGGGGAAACAATAATATAATCCTCATATGGGTTTGCTATATGCCACCAAATATGACAGAATCCACTGAAACCCTATTACTAATGCCCCTTATAGACAAGACGATTATCATTTGAATGAGTGCTAACTCTTTTGCACTCGGGGAGCCTGCTTAGACAAGCAGATCATTGTTGAAAATCATTCACATCTCATTCAGTGTTTCACATTCCTAATTAAATTAAATTAAGCTGGATTAAAGTTTTGTATCACCAGTCTTAATTGAGAATTTTAGGGGAAGTGGGACTCTACTCCATATTAGGCAGGGATCATTAAAGCTGGCCTTGCGCATATATAATTATTGTGGTGAATTTCACATATATCATGCACTGCAAGACCAGAGGATTGTAGATTCAGTTATACTTGATCCTTGTATCTTGATCCACATAGCAATAGGCAATATTAATAGAAGTGGATCTTACTGAATTGCTGGCAAACTGGGGAAAGGAAATGAACTTTTGGAATTAATCCTCAACAATGTTTGTAGATCAGCAATTTGAGTGATATCAAATATTACTTCTAATACTGACCATGATTCAAATATACAGGAGTAGAGGCCAGCCCACATTGTCTCACACATTGGACATACCCAAGAAGCAATCAGTGAGAGTGATAGTGATCACCCAGTTGAAATATTTTTAGATTTATCTATGCACGCAATGTTCTTTTAATTATTTCATAATAAAAGTTATGTTTTAGACTTAGTGGTTTCCTTCGGTGACACTAAAACAAGAAGGCAGTGAAGAAGCAATAAAAATCTAGAGACTTCAACTTTACCAAGGACCATAATATTGATTCCACTTCCCCGGTCCCTCCCACAAGAGACAGAGGACTGAGAAACAGGTTCAAGGAAACCTTCCAGCTATTAACATTAGCAGACACCTGGAGGGAATTCAATCAGACCGAGAGAGGATACACCTACTTCTCACCAGTACACAAGCACCACTGGAGACTGGACTGGATCCTCACTAATTCACTGACCCTCCCCCTGCTATCTTTTTCTCGTCATCTGGTAAGCACATGGTCAGACCATGACGCAGTCCTCGCCGAGTTTCTATTATCTCCCCAAACACGAATCCCATATACATGCAGACTAAATGAAGCCCTCCTCACCAACCCCATACTAACCACCACGCTACAGCAGAAACTCGAAGAGTACTTTCACCACAACACTCCTGAAGACACAGAATTAGACATCCGCTAGCTAGCCCACAAACCTGTGATACGAGATGTTCTGATAGCTATGGCCTCACGGAAGAAAAGAGAGAAAACCAGAGCCCAAACTACTCTAGAACACAAAATTCACAAATTAGAAATAGTCTACACGCAACACCCCATCTCTTACCTAAGAAAATCCATTCAGGACACCAGACTGGAATTAAACGTACTATTGTCTCATAAAACAGAAGGAGCACTGGCCTGGACGCAGGCAACGTACTTTCAATATGCGAACAAACCGGACAGACTCTTAGCGAGAATACTCAGGGAAAAACAAACCGTTAACACAATTCATAAAATTCAGACTGGGCGGGGCCAACTCACTTCCAATCCCGCTAAGATCTACAAAACCTTCCATCAATACTACCAAAAACTATATAAAGACCAGCAAACCCCATTGGAGAACCACATCACCGACTTCTTCTCGCAACTTAAACTACCCCATTTGTCATAATCCGGCTTATCGGATCTCAACGCCAACATAACCGAAGAGGATATTGACTGGGCAATCAAACGCCTCAAACGAGGCAAAGCCCCAGGACCGGACGGATTTACGCCTCTATATTATAAAAAATTCGCCCCAATATTAAAACCACAGTTAACCGCACTTTTTAACTACATTCTCCGCAAAGTCCACATTCATCCAGACTTTTTACAAGCCCTTTTTCACAACCATCCCAAAACCAGGAAAAGACCACACTCTTCCCTCTAATTACAGACCCATTACCCTTCTTAATGTAGACCTAAAACTATTCACTTCTATAATAGCTAATAGGGTTAACAGGCTACTCCATTCACTAGTACATCGGGACCAGGTAGGCTTCATTCCAGGTAGACAAGCCCCCGACAATGTAAGAAAAATTCTTAATCTCATTTATATTGCAAACACCACCAAAACCCCCATGTCGGTATTAGCATTAGATATAGAGAAAGCCTTTGACTCCCTCTCTTGGTCCTACCTTCAATTAGTCCTTAACAAATTGGGATTTACTGGCCCATTCCTAATAATAATCTCAGCGCTCTACTCTAAACCTACGGCATACCTTAAAATTCCATCGACCCAGCCATCTCCAATACAAATCATGAGAGGCACCTGTCAAGGATGCCCACTCTCACCCCCTATATTCGCACTGGCAATGGAACCACTGGCAATTGCTATCTGAGAAAATCCCAATATCACGGGAATACAGGTAGGTACCACCAACAATAAGCTGAGTTTATTTGCTGACGACCTACTCCTAACTTTAACTAAACCACTAACATCCCTACCTAATCTGCTAGAGTTATTTAAAAAAATTCAGTCTCATTTCGGGACTTAAAATCAACCAGACAAAGTCAGAAATCCTCCACTGCAATACCCCCCTTAACACACAAAAACTAATCGAAACCAACTTTCAATTTAAAACTCAACGCCATTATCTACCCTATCTGGGGATCAAGCTTACAAATACACTAGACTCTCTATACAAGTGCAACTACGATCCACTCTTCCGCCAACTAGGACTAGATCTAGAGAGATGGGATTGCCCATATCTCTCATGGATTGGTCATATCCATAACATCAAGATGACCCTACTACCTAAACTGCTTTACCTGTTCAGAACCCTTCCCAACCCTGTCCCAGCCTCAGACCTCCGAGCGCACATAAACGACCCAGAATCTCTAAATCCATAATGTGTCTGCACAAGAAATACAGTGGCCTTTCAGTACCTTGCATTCTGAAATATTATAAAGCTGCCCGCCTGGTGCAGATCCCACCCATCTATGCTGGTCACCAGTCCCCATTGTGGACCTCTATTGAGGAAACCCAATTCTCCCCGCACACCTGGCCAGCCCTACTCTGGACAAAAGCCCCTCTCCCATCCAGTTTCAGAACGAATACACCTTTCACCTTTTTCTCCTTTCTACTATGGAGACAAGTTAGATTCAAGCTTAACCCCACAACCACCCCATCCCCACTTACCCCCCTACTACACAACCCAGAATTCCCACCTGGCCAAGACGCGACTCAATTTACATGGTGGAAAACAAACAACCTGACGTCTTTGTATGATTTCCTTATACACGACAAACTGATCTCAATGTCTGCCTTCACTAATCAGTATAGGCCACCTCCACAAGAATGGTGGAGAAAAATACAAGTCTTCCACTACTGGTCCACTATTTTACCCTCCTCAACCAAGACTGAAATGACCCACATGGAGGCCGTGTGTAAATTCTGCCCCACTCACTCAGGCACTCTTTCCCATTTCTACAATATGCTGAGTAAATCACAACAAAACAGTCCTTCATGTTACAGTGGGAATCCGACCTACACTCCGAGACCATAAGCAAATACAGCTGGCAAGTCTCTTTGACAGAGACATCCATAAAAGTCCTACATAGGGCATACCTAGTACCAGAGAGATTGAATGCAATCTACCCTGAGGACTCTAATCTGTGCTTCCGAGGATGTAATGATGTGGGCTCTCAACTCCACATCTGGTGGTCATGCCCAGTGGCGCAGGCCTTTTGGAAAAGGGTCTCCCACCATATAGCTTCTGTGACCAGGACGACCCTCAGACCTGACCCCTTTGTACTACTGCTGGGAAACAAACCAGCCAGAATGTGCAACGCCCCCTTCAAACTACTACAATATATTACAATGGCAGCACGAATTTTGATAACACAGCAGTGGCGCAAACTAACACTCCCATTCGAACTCCTAGTAACCCGCATCAACAAAACCCTTTTAAATGAAAAACTCATAGCCATACGACAAGACAAACTCCAGCAATTCGAAAAGGTGTGGAGCCCCTGGATAGCTTAAGAATTGACTATATCCCCCTGCGTGGGGTCTTTGAGGCAGAGTGTTACCAACTTTAAGTTTAAACCCAATAAAACTCTTTGAACCATAAAAATCTAGAGACAGTTACTGACAAAGAAAATAAAATGAACCTTAAACTGTTCTTCAATTATATAAATAGTAAAAAGATAAATACTGACAGCATTGGCCTCTTGAAAATAATGTAGGAAACATTGTAGAGGGTATTGAGAAGAAAGCAAATCTATTAAACTGTTTTTTCACAAGTATATCACTCAGGAAAATAAAATGTCAGGTGCAATGCAGAGTGATAAAGTATACTCTCCTTTAAATGTCACCAGTCTAACCCAAGAAGTGCAGCGCAGCCTTAAAAGGATCAAAATAGACAAATTGCCAGATCCTCATGGCATACACCCCTGGGTTCTAAAAGATTTAAGTAATGTAATAGATAGACCATTGTTTCTTATATTTAAGGACTGTATAGTGATGGGGTCTCTTCCACTGAATTGGTGCATAGCTAATATGATGCCGATATTCAAAGAGGGGTTAAAAAGTGAACCAGGAAGCTATAGGCTGGTAAGACTAATTTCTGTTGTGGGTGAAATGCTTCAAGGGTTTCTAAGAGATGCTATCCTAGAATGCCTCAAGGAAAATAGTTGTATAACTCCCTATCACTAGGGGTATAAGAGTGGTCGATCCTGTCAAACCAATCTAATCAGCTTCTCCAAAGAAGTAAGTTCTAGACTGGACCGGGGAGAATCACTGGATGTCATATACCTTGATTTTTCCAAGGCACTTGATACTGGGCCATACAGAAGGTTGGTATATAAAATGAGAATGCTTGGTCTGGGCGAGAATGTATGTAAGTGGGTAAGTAACTGGCTTAATGATAGAAAGTAGAGAGTGGTTATTAATGGCATACACTTTGATCAGGTCACTTTTACTAAAAAGGTACCAGAGGGAAGAGTATTGGGTTCTCAATAGCAATATTTGAGGATGATACAAAACTATGTAATTAGTAACATAGTAGGTTAGGCTGAATGAAAACAATGTCCATCTAGTTCAGCCTGTTTCAACCCCCTGTCTTGTTGATCCAGAGGAAGACAAAAAAGCCCCAATGAGGCAGATGCCAATTTTGCTCATAAGGAGGAAAAAATTCCTTCCCAACTCCATAATGGCAGTCAGAATAATCCATGGATCAACGTTTCAGTTCCTACCTGACTCCAAGAACCGGATCAACAACCCTGCTGGTCACCTAAAGTCTATATCCTGTAATATCATAGCGCTCTAGAAAGACATCTAGTCCCCTCTTGAACCCCTCTATGGATTTTGCCATTACCTCTTCCTCAGGCGAAGAGTTCCACAGTCTCACTGCTTTTACAGTAAAGAAGCCTTTTCTGTGTTGGTGATGAAACCTGCTTTCTTCTAGACGTAGCGGATGCCCTCTTGTTACCGTCGCAGTCCTATGTATAAACTGATCATGGGAGAGACCCTTGTATTGTCCCCTCATGTATTTATACATGTTTATTTGGTTTCCTATTAACCATCTTTTTTGCAGGGTGAAGAATCCCAATTTTGATAGCCTCTCTGGGTATTCCAGTCCTCCTATTCCATTTATTGATTTAGTTGCCCTTTTTTAAACCCCCTCAAGCACTGCAACATCATTCCTGAGCACCGGTGTCCAGAACTGTATGCGGTATTCCATGTGAGTAGAGATGAGCGAGCATACTCGCTAAGGCTAACTACTCGAGCGAGTAGTGCCTTATTCGAGTACCTGCCCATTCGTCTCTAAAGATTCGACTGCTGGCGCGGGTGAGAAGTGAGTTGTGGCGGTGAGCAGGGGGAAGCGGGGGGGGTAGAAAGGGAGAGAGAGATTTGCCCTCGGTTCCTCCCCGCTCTTCCCCGCTGCTCCCCGCCCCCGCCGGCAGCCGAATCTTTAGAGACGAGCGGACAGGTACTCGAATAAGGCACTACTCGAGTAGTTAGCCTTAGTGAGTATGTTCGCTCATCTCTAGATGTGAGGTGTGACAAGTGCCTTATAGTGGAAGAATAATATTCTCGTCCCTCACCCCTATATGTCTTTTAATGCACCCCAAGACTTTATTTGCTTTTGCAGTAGCTGACTGGCATTGATTGCTCCAGTTAAGTCTACAGTCCACTAGTACCCCCAGGTCTTTTTCCATCTCACTTTTCCCTAGCAGTACCCCATTTTGTGTATATGGGTGGCATCCACTTCTTCTGCCCCTGTGCATAACCTTACATTTATCAATATTGAACTTCATTTGCCATTTTTTAACCCAAGCCCCCAATTTATCTAGGTCCGTTTGTAGCCGTATATTGTTCTCCTTTGTATTAATTATTTTGTATAGTTTTGTATCGTCTGCAAATATTGATATTCTACTGTGTAGTCCCTCTATAAGGTCATTAATAAGTATATTGAACAGAATGGGGCCTAATACTGAAGCCTGTGGCAACCCACTAGCAACTGTGGCCCAATCAAAGTACAAACCATTCATTATCACCCTCTGTTTTCTGTCTCCGAGACTGTTCTTTACCTAGCTACACACGTTTTCGCCCAGTCCGAGCTGTCTCATTTTATATATCAGCCTATTAAGCGGCACGGTGTCAAATACTTGATTGATCTAGTATATCTAGATTTTTCTAGACTCTCCCAGGTCCAGCCTAGAACTTACTTCATTGTAGAAGCTGATCAAATTGGTCTGACATGAAGTGAGCCCGTGCTGATGAGGAGTTATGCTGTTGTTCTTCTTGAGGCATTCTAGGATGGCGTCTCTCAGAAACCCCTCAAATATTTTTCCAAGTGAGACTTACCGGCCTGTAGTTACCAGGTTCTCTTTTAAACCCCTTTGTGTATATTGGGACCACACTGGCAATGCACCAATCTAGTGGTACAACCCCGGTCTCAAGGGTGTCCCTAAATATAAGAAAGAGCAGTCTATCTATCACGTTACTTAGTTCTCTTAGAACTCTTGGGTATTCCATCTGGGCCCGACGATTTGTCAGTTTTGAATAATTCTTAACCAGCTCTGCCCTTCCTTCTGTGTTAGGGCTCATTTAGGCGGAAAGATCGCTCAAATGACAGTTTGAGTGACAGTTTTGAGCGATCACTTTGCATAAGCTCTTAAGTTGCCAATCAGCTACTTAAGAGTTTATTAGCATGTAAATTAAGCAGTCTGCTGTATGCAGAAGTCAGCGTGAGCGCTGTCATCTGCATCCAGCTGCTTTGTTCCCCGAAGCTATCAGCTGGTATCCCTCTGAGAGCTCCGAGTGGGATACCAGCTGAAAGAATAGTATCAGCGGTATCCAGCTGAGAATTCAGCGCGCAGCGCTGATAAGAGTCATCGCTGGCTTTTAGCTTGCTAAAAGTTAGCGATGAATGAATAGTGCACAAAAAGTGCACGATGGGCGCGCGTTTAGAAAGCCATTATTGCTCAAAAGATGGCTTTTGAGCGATAAGCGTTGTGTCTAAATGGGCCTTAAGGCATGCAACACTTAGTTAGAGGTTCGTTTTATTCCTCTGCGTCTCTTGTGACATTTCTTTTTCATTCGTGAATATACTTGAGAAAAAACTTTAATAGATTTGCCCCCCCCCCCCATCATCTTCTATAGTTTCTTCTGCATTATTTGTTAAGGGGCCAGTACTCTCAGTGCAAATCATTTTACTGTTTATGTAATTGAAGAATGGTTTAGGGTTATTTTTCTCCTCCTTGGCATTTTTGATCTTTTCCTTAAATAATTAGTTTTTTTCCTTTTATGATTTTAGCGCTTCTTCGCTGCTTTCTTGATTTAGTAATTTACATGCTTTCTTTTTTTTTCGCTTATTGCCCCACTTGTCTAGCCACATTGGTTTCCTTCTACTTGTATTTCTTTTATTTTTAAAGTATATGAACTGCTCACATGAGGTGTTTAGGATGTTTTTAAACTTCTACCGTTTGTAATCTGTACGGTTATTTTTGAGGACTTTGTCCCAATTAATGTCCTCAAGAGTAATTCTGAGCAGATCAAATTTTTCTTTACTGAAGTTTAGTTTTATTTGTCTCTCCCTGATAAGGCTTCTTATTGAATGACAGCTGAAATTTAATTATATTGTGGTCACTATTTCGCAAGTGTCCCTCAACCTGCACCCCCATTATTTGGTCCGGTTTGTTAGGGCCACTCTGGACTTAGTATTAACTATCAGGATTTTGCTATTTTTCTCTCCCTGTATTTCTACCCACAGAGATACCACGTGTTGATCTCATACAACTATATCTTCTCGGAGCTTCGGCATGAAGTACGATTTAACATACAGACACACCCCTTCCCCTTTCTGCTTCCCACGATCTTTTCTGAAGAGATTGTAACCCTGTAAGTTCACTGCCCAATCGTACTTATCATCAAACCATTTGTAGTGTCCCAAAAAGTCATCCTGGTCCCCTTAATAATTGTCATACATGTATTGTCTTATGTAGATGTACTTTGCAAATCTGTTATGTCAATCTTCTGTATGTGTGTTGCACAGCTGCAGTGTCTGAAGGGTTAACTCTCATAAAATCATTGCCTGTTAGCTCTGTCTACATGTAAATGTATCGATCTTACTGTGTCATGTGGTACAAGTGAGGTGATAAACATGAGTGTCTGAGAGTGGAAAAGGAGTTCCGAGTTCTGGGTTGTCTTTACCTTGAGTGCTAACACATAGCCACATGGAAGCACCATCAGCTTCCATGTAGGCGAAGATGGAAGAGGAGGAACAACATCCCGCAGCGCATGGAGAGTGGATGTGAGAGGAATAAGTCCCTGCCAGAGAGAGAGAGAGAGCTTAACAAACCCCAGTTCTCTTAACCAGGTACCCGTTCACACTACAAGCCTCTTTTTCTTGTGTCGCCGTCCGCTGTTAGGATCACCACACAAAGGTACGTGATTGTGATACCCACACAGATGCTGTGCGGGGTGCATCTAGGCTAAGCCTTTCTTCAGTAATTGTCTGCTAGAGTGTATGTGGAGCGACTCCTACCTTCTACCTCCTCCGGAATATACTTAATTTCCAGGACCGGTGACATATAGATAACGTGGACTATAGAGCCTTCTTGTTCCTGTGTTTTCCTCTCAACCTCTGAGCTTCTGACTGTAATTTTATTCAAGTGAACTGTACCTGTAACTGCCTGTCATTATTAGTTTATTTCAAGTAAAGATATACAACACACAAGCCTCTGTATTTATTACTCCGCCGTATAGAATAACGGTGAGGGAACGGTGGCGTCACGACATGACAAATATACCTTTACAAATATCCACCTCGTATTTCCATTAGGCAACACCATGACAAGGATTAGGCCTCCAGCCATATGTATTGTGAGTGTATGTGTATTGGGGGTATTACAGGCTCTGATAATTTTTGGCATCTCTCACAGGGCGTTACACATGTTTCCGTTGTTCCACTACATCGTAATTTTCTTCAGACATTTTTGCTTCGAGCTCACCCATTTTACTGATCAGACTTCTTGCATTTGTTGCTATACAACTTATATGGTGGTTGTGATTCTTTATTTTCATTGTTCTATCTCTGGTCCTATTAGCTGTTCTGCCAGTTCTAGCTTTACTTACAGCTGCACCCTCTTCATCGAGATGCAGGCCATCCCTACGGTAGAGCCTGTAGCTGACAGCAAAGTCGGTCCACTTCTCCAGGAACCCAAACCCCTCCTTGTTACACCAACTCTGGAGCCACTTGTTTACCTCCCTAAGATCCTGCTGCCTTTCTAGTGTGGCTTGTGGTACAGGTAGTATTTCCGAGAAAACTACCTTGGAGGTCCTCACCCTAAGCTTGGATCCTAGGTCTGTGAAATCATTTTTGAGGGTCCTCTATTGACCTCTAATTTGTTCATTGCTGCCAATGTGCACCATGACCACTAGATCCTCACCAGCCCCTCCTATGAATCTTTCAACCCAATCCGCGATGTGTCAAACTTGAGCGCCAGGAAGACAACACACCGTTATAAGGGGGACAGATAGGGAAATCTGCCATAAAGACCGGTATCATCGAACAGTGTGTTGTCTTCTTGGCGCTCGAGTTTGACACATCGCGGATCGGACTGACAGATTGCTGGTGAGGATGCAACGGTCATGGTGCACATTGGCACCAATGAACAAATTAGAGGTCAATAGAGGGCCCTCAAAAATGATTTCAGGGACTTAGGGTCCAAGCTTAGGGCGAGGACCTCCAGGGTAGTTTTCTCAGAAATACTACCTGCACCTAAAGCCACACTAGAAAGGCAGCAGGATCTTAGGGAGGTAAACAATTGGCTCCGGAGTTGGTGTAAGAAGGAGGAGTTCGGGTTCCCGGAGAACTGGGCTAACTTTGCTGTCGGCTACAGGCTCTAACGTAGGGACAGGTCGCATCTTAATGGGGAGGGTGCAGCTGTGTTGGGGGAGAAGATGATTAGAAGGCTGGAGGAGTGTGTAAACTAGGGACTGGGGAGAGGGAAAAAAGAGAAACAAGGGGGTAGTTAGTGTAGCTAGCGAACCAGGTCCAAGTAGTGAGAATGGGGGTTGAGCAGGGGGTGGGGTTAGTACAGTTAGAACTGACAGAACAGCCAAAAGTACCATTAGTACCAAAATGAATTTAAAGAACAAAAATACCCATATAAATTGTATGGCAACGAATGCAAGAAGTCTGATCGGTAAAGTGGGTGAGCTTGAAGCGAGAGTGGCCGATGAAAACTATGATATAGTCGGAAAAAGGAAACATGGATTGATGATAAGTGCGATTGAGCGGTGAATTTACAAGGTTACAATCTCTTCAGAAGAGACCGTAGAAACCAGAAAGGGGGATGGGTATGTCTGTACGTTAAATCCTACTTAATGCTGAGGCTACGGGAAGATATAGGTGCAGGAGGTAAACCATGTCGAATCCCTGTGGGTAGAAATACAGGTAGAAAAAAATGACAAAATACTGATAGGGGTTTTCTAGAGGGCACCAAAAGCAACAGAAGAAACTGAAACCTTACTACTAAAGCAGATAGAAGAGGTGTCAAACCATAATGAAGTTATTATTATGGGGGACTTTAATTATCCGGATATAACATGGGATAACAAGACCTGCAAATCTCACAGGGGTGATAAATTCTTGAGAACAATTAAAGATAACTACTAGAGATGAGCAAGTATTCTCGCTAAGGCACATTACTCGAGCGAGTAGTGCCTCAGCTGAGTATCTCCCCGCTTGTCCCTAAAGATTCGGGGGCTGGCGCGGGTGACAGGTGAGTTGCGGCAGGGAGAGAGAGATCTCCCCTCCGTTCCTCCCCGCTCGCCGCCGGCCTCCGAATCTTTAAGGACGAGCGGGGAGATACTCGGCTAAGGCACTACTCGCTCGAGTAATGTGCCTTAGCGAGTATACTCGCTCATCTCTAATAACTACCTTACCCAACTTCTGCGGGAGTCAAATAGAGGGAGGGCCACTCTCGACTTAGTATTAACTAACAAACCAGACTGAATAATGGGGGTGCAGGTTGAGGGGCACTTGAGGAACAGTGACCACAATATATTTAATTTCCAGCTGTCATTCAATAAGAAACCTTATCAGGGAGCGACAATAAACACTAAACTTTAGTAAAGAAAAATTTGATCAGCTCAGAACTACTATCGGTAACATTAATTGGGAGAACATCCTAAAAAATAACAGTACAAAGGACAAATGGGAAAAGTTTAAAAAGATCCTAATCACCTCATGTGAACAGCTCATACCCTTTAAGAATAAAAGAACTGCAAGTTGAAGGAAACCAATGTGGCTTGACAAGACTGTAAGGGGGGTAATAAACAAAGAAAAGAAAGCATTTAAACTACTAAAACAAGAAGGCAGCGAAGAAGCGCTAAAATCATACAGGGAAAAAAACTAAATATGTAAAGAAAAGATCAAAAGTGCCAAGGAGGAGGCAGAAAGACTGATCGCCAAAGAGAGCAAAAACAACCCTAAACTATTCTTCAATTATATTAACAGTTAAAGGATTTGCAGGGAGAGCACTGGCCCTATATCAAATAATGCAGGAGAAATCATAGAAGACGATTTGGGGGAAGTCAAACCTATTAAATAGTTTATTTTCAAGTGTATTCACGAACGAAAAGGAAATGTCACATGAGATGCAGGGGAATAAAATGAACCCCCCGCAAAATATCTCATACCTAACGCAGGAGGAATTACGGAACCAGTTAAAGAGGATTAAAATTGATAAATCGCCAGGCCCAGATGCAATACACCCAAGGGTTCTAAGGGAACTAAGTGATGTGATAGCTAGACCGCTATTTCTAATATTTATGGATACTATCAAGAACGGGGTTGTACCACTGGATTGGTGCATTGCCAATGTAGTTCCAATAAACAAAAAGGGGTCCAAAAGTGAGCCTGGTAACTACAGGTCGGAAAGTCTCACTTCAGTAACTGGAAAAATATTCGAGGGGTTTCTGAGAGACGCCATTCTAGAATACCTCAAGGAGAACAACAGCATAACTCCTCATCAGCATGGGTTCATGAGGGGTCGATCATGTCAGACCAATCTGATCAGTTTCTACGATGAAGTAAGCTCTAGGCTGGACCTGGGAGAGTCTATTGATCTCGTATATCTGGACTTCTATAAAGCATTTGAAACCGTGCCGCATAATAGGCTGATATATAACATGAGACAGCTCGGATTGGGTGCAAACATGTGTATCTGCGTAAAGAACTGGCTCACAGATAGAAAGCAGAGGGTGGTTCATACTCTGGTAAATGGTTCGTACTCTGATTGGGCCACCGTTGCTAGTAGGGTGCCACAGGGTTCACTATTAGGCCCCATTCTGTTCAATATATTTATCAATGACCTGATAGAGGGACAGCACAGTAAAATATCAATATTTGCAGATGACACAAAATTATACAATATAATCAATGCAAGCCCAAGCTGGGGGCTTGGGCAGAAAAATTACAAATGAAGTTCAATATTGGTAAATGTAAGGTTCTGCACATGGGCAGGAAAAATGGATGCCACCCATATACACTAGATAGGGTACTGCTAGGGAAAAGTGATATAGAAAAAGATCTGGAGGTACTAGTGGATTGTAGATTTAACTGGAGCAATCAATGCCAGTCAGCTGCTGCAAAAGCAAATAAAGTCTTGGGGTGCATTAAAAGAGGTATAGGGGCGAGGGACGAGAACATTATCCTCCCACTATATAAGGCACTAGTCAGGCCTCACATGGAATACTGTGTACAGTTCTGGTGACCGGTGCTCAGGAAAGATGTCACAGTGCTGGAGGGGATTCAAAGAAGGGCAACTAAACTAATACATGGAATGACGGGACTGGAATACCCAGAGAGGCATCAAAACTGGGATTATTTACTCTGGAAAAAAAGACGGGTAAGGGGCGACCAAATAACTATGTAAAAATACATTAGGGGACGATACAAGAATCTCTCCTATGATCTGTTTCATCACAAACACAGAAAGGGGTTCCTTACTGTAAGAGCAGTGAGACTGTGGAACTCTCTGCCTGAGGACGGGCTGACTCCACAGTTTTTGAATGAACATAAGCAAAGCAAAAGGAAAAATTACAATTTTAATTTTTTTTAGCAATCGTGTCATTTAAAAAAACATTATTTTTGTACAGCGTACATATGAATGAAGACTTGGGCCCCAAAATTAATACCCCCGTTTGTCATGTGTTCAGAAACATACCCATTGTGGCCCTAATATGTCCGTATGCACAACAGGGCCCAAACCGAAAGGAGCAGGCAGGGGCTTTCAGAACAGACATTTTGCTTGAAGGTGATTTAGCCCCATTGCCCACTTGTAGAGCCCTTGAGCGGCCAAAACAACAGAGAACCCCCACAAATGACCCCATTTTGAAAACTAAACCCATCACTGAATTCATCGGGGGTGTACTGTGTATTTTGAAGCCACAGTTTTTGAATGAATCTAAGCGAAGAAGAAGGAAAAAATTACGATTTTTTTTGGCAATTATGTCATTTTAAAAACAGGTTTTTTTTGTACAGCATACATATCAATTAAGACTTACACCCCAAAATGGATCCCCCTGTTTGTCCTGTGTTCAGAAATATACCCATTGTGGCCCTAATCTTATGTCTGGCTGCACAGCGGGGCCCAAACTGAAAGGAGCATTGAAGTTCAACTGTTTATAACTTTTATGTGATTGCCGTTATCCGTTGGCTAACTGACTGGGGACCGCGGCCCTTGGTCACTGCTCCAGGCTCTCAGCTACCGCCATTTTGCCAATGGGCGCATGCGCCAAGGTTGGGGAAAGGTCAGCAGATAAAGATCCCATCGAAGGACATCGCCGGAGGCCTTAGGTAAGTAATTTCACCTCCCCTCATGAATTGGATCCATGATGGGAGGTGAAATTTTAACTTTTATGTTTACGTGATCGCCATTATCCATTAGATAGGGGCGATCACATGACCAGGGAACGCATATCATGGCACCCTGTAAAATCTCCAGGCTCTCAGCTACGTTTGGTAGCCAGGAGCAATCTGCGGCTTTTGTGCATGCGTCCGCCACTTTGGCGACGGGCGCATGTGCAGAAGCGGGGGTAAGGTTTACAGATAAATCCGGGGCCTTAGGTACATCATTTCATCCACTCTCACGGATATGATCCGTGACGGGAGATGAAACTTTAACTTTTTGAACTTTTTTTTTCTACACTTTTTTTAAACTTTACACGATCACTGTTATCCTTTGAATAACAGTGATCTTGTGACTGGGAACTGCATACAGCGATCCCCGGTAACATCTCTCTGCTCCAGGCTGCACATGCTGGCCGGAAGCAGAGGGATTTTAAACCTCCTGGGGGCGCGAGCCCTTCTGTGCACACGCTCGGCGTTTCCGTCAGGCGTGCATGTGCAGAAGGCGAAGCGAGGTCCTGGAAGAACCAGATCACTGCGGGACATCCCGGAGGATGGGAAGGAGTATTTTCACTTCCCCTCTTGGTTTTCGATCCATGAGAGGAGGTGAAACTTTAACTTTATTTTACTTTTTGGCACTTTTCCGTGATCGCCATTATCCATTGGCTAGTGGTGATCACGGACCCAGGGACCAGTCTCATCAGTCCCTGGTGACATCTTCTGCTTTCCAGCTACCTTCATTATAAGAACGGCCTGATAAGAACGGCTCCACTGTCGCTAACGGAATACAGGAGAGAAGCAGAAACCAAAATGGCAACAGCAAGCAAAATAAATGTACTATCAGAGGTATAGATACCTATAATCAATACTCTAACCACATTAAATAATGCAAGGTTCTTGGTATATAATGTGATCGAATTACATTGGCCCGTCTACCAACGTCCAGGTGACCAAGGTCTCAGACGGGTCCTAACACTAATACCAGGTGGTTTAATAATAGCCTGGGAAAGTTGGGTTTCTACCTCTCAGAATGCTCCTCTCTAAGTTTCCAGTTGTATTGTATGTTGCAGCCATGGTTTAACATGCACCTATATATTTCTATATATTTCCATTTGGTAGTGCTGATCAATTTTATCTTTTTTTTTGTACAAATATTGTGGAGTTTTGGCTGCCCCCACCTGGTCGTGCACACCTGCCGCCCATTTACCTTCTGTCCCTCCTACTGGAGCATATGAATGGTATCCTACCTTCCCTGGTTTAATTTGTAGGCTTAGTCCCAAGAGAGGAGCATTCTGAGAGGTAGGTACTCAGCTTTCCCAGGTTGAGATTTCCCAGCTGGTATTAGCATTAGGACCCATCTGAGAGCTTGGTCACCTGGACGTTGGCAGATGGGCCAATGTAATTTGATCGAATTATATACCAAGAACTAGAGATGAGCGAGCGTACTCGGTTTGGGTGTTTTTGAACTCGAGCACCGCTTTTTCCAAGTAACTCACTACTTGGATGAAAAGATTCGGGGGGGGGGGGGGAAGAGAGCGAGAGCTCCCCCCTGTTCCCCACTGCTACCCCCCGCTCCACCACGTAAGTGTTTGATCCGTAGTAATAAGCGAATCAATGAAATGCATTAGATTACACGTTTCCGCTCACATTAGCTGGTCATAGAAAGCAGAACGCAGCATGTTCTAATTTACCACGGATATCCGCAACATAGGGCCGCTTCTCCATCAATAGTGTCACGTGTCATAGAAGGCGTTACCACCGACAATGGGACAGCACAGTGGTGCCCATGGGTGCTCAATGACCATGACCAGCGACATCTCATTAGAATTGTCAGTGTGAACAGAAAAGCGACTCTGGCAGAAATCACATTCACATTCAGTGCAGGAGCCCCCCATGTATATCCCACAGGTCAGTGCAGGAGCCCCCCATGTATATTCCACAGGTCAGTGCAGGAGCCCCCCATGTATATCCCACAGGTCAGTGCAGGAGCCCCCCATGTATATCCCACAGGTCAGTGCAGGAGCCCCCATGTATATCCTGCAGGTCAGTGCAGGAGCCCCCCATGTATATCCTGCAGTTCAGTGCAGGAGCCCCCAATGTATATCCCGCAGGTCAGTGCAGGAGTCCCCCATGTATATCCCGCAGGTCAATGCAGGAGTCCCCCATGTATATCCCGCAGGTCAATGCAGGAGTCCCCCATGTATATCCCACAGGTCAGTGCAGGAGCCCCTCATGTATATCCTGCAGGTCAGTGCAGGAGCCCCCATGTATATCCCGCAGGTCAGTGCGGGAGCCCCCAATGCATGTCCTGCAGCTGAGTGCAGGAGACCCCACATGTATATCCCACAGGTCAGTGCAGGAGACCCCCCCATGTATATCCCGCAGATCAGTGCAGGATACCCCACATATATATCCTGCAGGTCAGTGCAAGGGTCCCCCCATATATATCCCGCAGGTCAGTGCAGTAGCCCCCCCACGTATATCCCGCAGGTCAGTGCAGTAGCCCCCCCACGTATATCCCGCAGGTCAGCGCAGGAGACCCCACATGTATATCCCACAGGTCAGTGCAGGAGACCCCCCGTGCATATCCCGCAGGTCAGTGCAGGAGCCCCCACGTATATTCTTCAGATCAGTGCAGAAGACCCCACGTATATCCTGCAGGTCGCCTCTTTATTAAGTTCCACTGGAAAACATAGACACCATTTCGGCTGGACACCCAGCCTTTTTCAAGCCGTACTAACACTGTTATAAGGAGGCGTCCTCGGTGCTTTGCGGATGTGAATTTTTACTTTTGCCCCAGATTGCTGCTCCATCTATTTTCTTTGGAAGTGTTTGAAGCTTGGATCCGTGGTCGGGGTCTTTTTGGAGCGTGCATCAGCTGTTCGCTTCCCACTACGTGTGTGGTATAAGTGTGTGCTGCTTCTCACATATAGTCTTTGGACACCCTATAGGACCCAATCAGGCATTTATAGGATGTGGTGGAGAAGTCCATTTATACCCAAGATCCTGCACCTACAAATACCCCGCAGCAGTGGGGGGCATCCAGACGGCTCAACATCCCTCCAGACGGCTCAACATCCCTCCAGACGTCTTCCATCCACTTGTGGAGTCGATGCCATATCGAGTTGCTGCACTTCGTCGGGCTACAGGGGGTCCTACATGATATTAGTTCCTGTCCCAGGACTTTTGACATGTCAGTGTTTAACCCCTTTTTCATCTCAGATTAATGGGACCCAACAACTCGCTTGAGAATAGAAGAGAGAATGTTATTTTCAGCCTTCTCCACCAGGGGGCGCTCTTGCTTTACCTACGATAAATGTTGGGTCTTTTAAAGTGCATTTCCTGAATTAAATTACATTTCATTTCTTTACATTCATATTATTTATTTATTTTTTGGAAACATGAACCTTCAAAGACCAATCACCATGTATGGGATCTAGGGGGGGAATTACTGCAGAGAGAAGGGCAGTGAGCTGCATATTCTAAACGATCATATGGGTTTAGGCCGCTTTCAGACCTGCGTTAGGGCACTTTTACATGTCCGAGAAAATCGTGTGAGATTTGTATGTGACATCAGTCCTCGGCTCAGTCCGGGGTTTCCATCTCTCTGCTCCATTTTTGGAGGAGAGAAACTGAAATCAAACTGAAAAAAAAACAACAGATCAGTTTTTTCCCCATTGATTTCAATAGGTATTTTAACAAAAAGAAAGACTTCCGTTCCGTCAGGACTGCGGACTGCGCTATTTTTCTGTCCAAAAAATGTAAACCTGACAGGATCAAGATGCTTGATAAAGGCGTCGCATGACGCAGAAACGCGTTGCATATTTTATTGTACGGCTTAAGAGGTCCGGATTACCTGGTATTTTTTTTATATCTATGTTATTAAATAATTTTTTTTTAAAAGCAACACTTGGACCGAGGACCTTTATCCCTTTCTATGGTCTGTGAGGCTAATCCATTGTAGCGCAAGCATATAAGGGGGCTTTTTATTATTTTCTGTTATTGTTTATACCCAAATTTTTTGCCAAAAAATTGGAGTCCCGCCCCAATGCTGCAGCTCTCCAAGCAATTGGATAGGATGGAAGACTCCTCTAAAGAAACCTGCTTAAGGCTTGCTTGGACTTCAGGTGCAGGCGGGACGCATACCATTTGTGTCCGGCCTGACACCGGCTAAGTTATACTGCCTTTTGGACCACATTGTGTATACATATAGTGTGAGGCGCTCTCCCCGATCATCAGGTGTGCTTGAGATAAAACACATCAAATACCTGGACTGGCGAGAGCTTTGACTGTGATGCTTGATTGTTACAAACATGGCAGCCAGGAGACGGGTCCAGAAAGTAAAGAGAAGAGATTATTGCCTTGTACAAACAATGAAAATGTTACAAAAAGATGCAAGTTCACTGAATGTTCCTAGAGATCCAGCTGGAAGCAGTTCACAAGTACAGAGTTAAAGGAACACTGTCTACACGACCTGGACATGGGAGAAAGAGGAAGCTATGACCGGCTGCCACCAGATTCCTGAGGAAGCAGGAGGTCAAAACCCTCCAGTGACTGCAAAAGACTGTTTGTGCAACCCGAACTCCAAGATGTCCATCTCTACTGACCCAAAAGCACAAAGGAAGTCGATCCGATAGGCTCAGAGCCATATAAATGAGCCACAGAGGTTTAGGGATTCTGTTCTGTGGAACGATGAAACAAAACTGGAGCTTTTCGGACCTCTGGATCAGCGGAGGAACAATGAAGCAGGTGCTAGAAAGAACCCCCTGCCTACAGTGAGGCATGGCGGCGGCTCGGTGAGGCATGGCGGCGGCTCTGCCTCCTCTGGCGATGGAAACCTGCAGCGAGTGGGGAAAAGATGGATCCAATCAGGAGATCCTAGGAGACAACGTCATGTCTTCTGTGAGGAAGCTGAAGCTTGGGCGTCATTGGACATTCCAACGGGACAAGGATCACAAGCCTACCTCAAAGTCCACCAAGGCTTGGTTTCAGGAGAAGTCCTGGAAGACTGTAGAGTGGTGTCAGAATTGTCTGATTTGAACCCCATAGAAAATCTTTGGTGGGATGTGAAGAAGACGGTTGCAGCACACAAAGCCAAGAATATTAGTGATCTGGAGGCCATTGTCCATTTACATAATATACAATGTAACAGGCGGCAGAGATAAGCGGCACGTAGGAGCATGTTACAGCCTGATCACCCTGTAACCTATATGATAATGACCTGCAACATGACGATGGCGTGTAGTGATGTGCGTCCTCACAGTCAGCACACATGGTCTGCTTAGATACCCTGGCTCAGCAGGCAGTATCTCACAGGATAGGCTTAGATACATTTTCTCAGCAGGTGGTATCACACATAGCTTTAGAGATGGTTTGGGATGTTTACTTACTCAGTTTTAAGCCAAGCTCACACGGCCGTAGGCAGCTGCGCACAAGCATGCATACTTGCTGCGCGCTGTCAATCCCCGTGCACTAACTTGGCGTGTGCAAATAATCCATGCTGAGATAGAAAACACTGTGTTTTTTTGTGCGCGAAAAAAAAATCTCAGCTGTGAGGGGCGCAATACAAACCAATGGGCTACTGCCATCACCTGCTGCGCACAGGAAAATTGTACACCCAACACGCAATGACAATACGCCCGTGTAAGACGGCCTTAAGCTACTTTTTCTCACTTGGGTTTAAGCTGTGTTTGGGCAGCTTCACATGCACATAATTCACTGTGCGCCCCCGCATGAGACAGTTGCGCGGCAAGTACGTAATGACATTGTGTACTTTTTGCGCGCCGCTGATCGCCATACACTAAGGAGCCCCTAGGCTGTGCTTTGCTTTTTTGGATTGAGGGCTCCTTCACACTAATGTATTGTTACAGTGCAGGTTTTGCGTGTGGAATACATTGTACCGATCCGCCATGGGCTCCCCTGCTGCCCATCACACATACTGCGCGAAATACGCGGGCAATAGAGATCGCAGCATGTTCCATATTGGCGCACATACATGTCAAGATACATTTCCTCTGCAGGCAGTATCACACAGGATAGGCTTAGAGACATTTTCTCCGCAGGCAGTATCACACAGGATAGGCTTAGATACATTCTCTCTGTAGGCAGTATCACACAGGATAGGCTTAGAGACATTTTCTCTGCAGGCAGTATCACACAGGATAGACTTAGAGACATTTTCTCTGTAGGCAGTATCACACAGGATAGGCTTAGATACATTTTCTCCGCAGGCAGTATCACACAGGATAGGCTTAGATACGTTTTCTCAGCAGGCAGTATCACACAGGATAGGCTTAGATACGTTTTCTCAGCAGGCAGTATCACACAGGATAGGCTTAGATACATTTTCTCTGTAGGCAGTATCACACAGGATAGGCTTAGATACAATTTCTCTGCAGGCAGTATCACACAGGATAGGCTTAGATACATTTTCTCTGTAGGCAGTATCACACAGGATAGGCTTCGATACATTTTCTCTGTAGGCAGTATCACACAGGATAGGCTTAGATACATTTTCTCTGTAGGCAGTATCACACAGGATAGGCTTAGATACATTTTCTCCGCAGGCAGTATCACACAGGATAGGCTTAGGTAGATTTTCTCTGTAGGCAGTATCACACAGGATAGGCTTAGATACATTTTTCCGCAGGCTGTATCACACATTCTAGGTTTAGATATGGTTTAGGCAGTGTGTGTTTGCTCACTTGGTTTAGGCTGTGTAGAGTGCTAACGATATTGGTTTGCGACAATACGCTACGTGAAAACGAATTACCGATGTCTGAAAAGAAGTCATTTAGCATTTTTCCTAAGAGGCAAAACTGTATTGCTTGTTCTGGTTGGCTCTACTATCTTTGGTAATTTGCTGCCATCTTCTGGCCAACTCTGGTAATGCTGTTTTAATGTGATGTCCAGTGATTTTTCTGATTGGCAGTGGAGATCACATGACGGTCTGGGCAGAGGCAGGAAGTAGGATCTAAGATCCTCAGAGTAGCAGAAACCACGTAAGGATTTACATTACAGAATCCGCGGTCAGCGTCCGCCACAAATACCGTTTGTTACATGCTATGGAAAAATCGCTTCTTCCTGCACAGTCGCGGAATCAAATTGCGAGGAAAAATAGTAGCATGTTCTATTTTAGGGCGCCCACCCACTGGCGATTTTGCGCGATCGCAATTTTAACATTACAAGTCCCATAGACCCCTGCAGAGAAAAAAATGCTGCGAATTTCGCAGGGAAAAAAAATCGCCAGTGGGTGGGCGTCCTTAGTGTGGATTCCGTACGGACGGCTACTATTGAAGTCAATTGAAGCCGTCTGACCCGCAGCACTTTTGTAATTGACACTGCGGAAAGGTCGCGGATTCCGCGCCATCGCTTAACGATGAAACAAGAAAAGCAAACATTTAATAATGAAATCTGTACTGCGTGTGTCTGCATAGGTGTACGTGGACGCCGGCTGCTGTCAGGGCCGGATTCAGCTGCGGACTCCCGCATGTGGAGCTTGACCCGTTTGTGAGCAGGTGGCCTTACTGTTCAGATGTAAATCTGGCGGCTGTATCAGGGCCTACCGTTCGGCCACAGCTTAGGTGGAAAAATTCCTTTTCAGCACAGAAGGTCTCCCCAACTACTATGGGAGACCCAGAAACAGAGTATTCATATAGCCCAAAGAGTCCACATTGTCTCTCCCGAAATCGAGTTGGGGCCACATGCACACACCAGTGCTGGACGCCATAAGGCCTGGACTCTGACCATCCTGCTGTAGTCATTGTAACAGTTCCAGCATTTATTAGCTTACCTCTGTATAGTGGAAGAGGTTAAATCTTTAATAAATTGTTTTAGTGCTGTTGGAGTAATCACTTAATTTAGGTGATACTCAAGGGGTATTAGTAGCCTTATCAATCAGGTATGCCTAATTATTAGTCGATGCATCGGAGAAAAGAACAATGAGAAACACTTAAGTAATGCTTCTAAGCCCTTCTTCTGAACATTTCAGCCCCCTTACAGGTCTGTGGGCGCCAGCAAGAAGTGCTGGAGAAGTCGTGGCCTGGAGTACGGGGTGCCACCGGCCGGAAGTGTAGGGGGAAGTCCGATAGCGGTTGATTCCTGCGGCCGCCGGAGTGGAGAGACCCGCAATCTGGCGGAGGAAGCCAGGTGCCGCTGCCAATAGGAGCAGTGAAGGGATGCCAGTAAGAGGAGGGTGAGAGGGGCTCCGGTGAGGCTGCTGGTGGTGGGAGTGCCACGGGACACGGCAGGTGGGTCCCCGGGCACAGCACTGGAAGAGTCACCGCTCCCTCAGGGCCACAGCACCCCACCAAGAAAAAAGGGGGTTTACCAGGGACGCCTCTAGGTCCTGAAGTGACCCCAGATAAGGCTCGTCAGAGCTGACAGAGGAGACTGGGTCCAGGGAGGGCTCTGGAGGAAGGCAGAGGCCTCTTCCCCAGCTTCTGCAGACAGGACAACAAAACTGCTGGATAAGCAAGGCTTGGGCAATAACCCCATTGCCACCAAAATAAGACAGAGAAGCAGGCTCGCCACGATAAAGGGGTACTCTACAGGAACTGGACTGTAAAATTAGGTCTTAAGTAAGCAAAAGTTTTAAATCCAGTTCTATAGAACTCTGCTGCCACCTGCTGTCCGTTCTGCAAATGACAGCCTTTCAGATTATCTCCTAATATGATATAACACAATACAAATTATATTTATCAGGGTGTTTGTGCAGTACAGGATGGATTGGAGAATGCATCCTTAGTTTCTGCTCCCTCCGGAGTTTTGCACCTTGATGTGCAATAACAACCTACTCAGCATATTCTAGCACTATTTGGCGTTTTTTCTAGATCTTCACACAACAATGATTAAAACCAAAGGCAAATCATCGCAGTTCCCTTAGAATCTTCTAGAGCTGCTCTACCTAGCATGTTTACTTCACAATCTCAAACTGACCCACCCTCCCCAACGAATCCGCAAGCCTCAGCAGCAGCAGAGGCGACCTCGCCAAGATCACAAGATGAGACGATTTTGGAAGCTAGCTACGTCCACTTCAACCAATCTGAGCAAATCCGGGACTTGGGCCAGAGGACGGATGAGCTGGGAAAAAAAAGCGACGACATAGTGGACAGTATCGAAGCAGACCGCCAACATGTGGCTGACCTCGAGGCCAAAACTGAGCTACTGGAGTCCAAATACGAGGACTTGTAGAACAGGTCTCGTCACTCCAATATTTGCATCAGAGGTCTGCCCGAATACATTACAGCTCTAAGGGAAACGGCAATCAACCTATTTTCAGCTATTCGCCTGCAGATGGACCAGACATCCTTTAGGATCGACAGGATACATAGGCACTGGCCCATCCACTGAATCCGAATCTCCCAGGAGACGTGGTCCTTAAATTATATTACTATGAGGTCAGAGATTAGCTGTTATCGGCCGGCAGAAATCTGACCTAATTACCGGGAGTGCCCACTTCAGCTCAGCTATATGCAGATGTAGCCCCATCGACCCTGGTCAAGTGAAGAGCCCTCCTGACGATTACACAGGCTCTGAGTTCAGCCAACGTAAGATACAAATGGGGGTTTCCATTTGCTCTCCATTTCCAGCACCATGGTAGGGCCTATACTGCCAAAACTATAGAGGAGGCGTTTGGTGCCCTAGAGAGAGCGCAAATTCCAGTGGAGAGATTAAGGGAAACCGGTCTCTCGCATCCCCGTCCCGGGAGGACCTGGAGCAGGCCTCGTCCTCCAAGATCGTCGACAAGGCCCCTACCTCAAGAGTCTGATGCTGGTTTGTCCACCTCCTTATAAAGGGGGAAAGGGAAAAAAATGTTGATTTAAGGATCTTCTTCACTCTGCTAAACAAGGAGGGGACTGTGAGCGACTGAGGGGGGGGGGGGTATAGGAGTCGCAGAGGGCCTCTCTACCAGGGCAACAAAATAACATTGTTACTATGCGGGTAGTGGAGATAATGAAGAATATATGGACTAAAGTACAAGGACTGCTTGATGTTTAGTTACAGGTAGTAAAAATTCATTAGCTACAAGAATAGAGATGTGAATCTGAGAGGGACAGATAACTGCCCTGAGTTTTTAATGATTGGCAGCCCTCCTTTAACCCCTTCCCTCTCCATGACGTAAGGGTAAGTCATGGGAGGCGGGTACTTCCCGCAAAATGACGTACCCTTACATCATAGGGATAGCACGAGATCATAGCAGATCTCGCGCTATCCTGCAGCGGGAGCCGGCTGTCACTAGTAGCCAGCCTCCCTCTGCGACAGCTGGGGGCATCGAAGATATGCCCCCCCCCCCACTGTTAACCCCTTCCCTGCCGCGATCTAAGTAGATCGCAGCAGGGAAAGGGTTCACAGAGGGAGCCCGGCTGGTTGCTATGACAACAGGACGCCAGATACCGGCGTCCAGTTTTGCCATAGCCTAAGATCGCTATAATAAGCGATAAGGCATGGCAGGAGAGAAGTCCTACCATGTCTTATAGTAGCGATCTTCATTCCTGCAGTGTAAGTCCCTCAGAGGGACAGATGGTGTAAAAAGAAGAGCAAAATAATGTACAATAAATAAAAATGTAAAAAAAAAAGTTAAAAAACCCTTTTTAATGTTTTTTGCCATATTAGCATAAAAAAATTAAAAAAAGAAAATCCCACATATTTGATATTGACGCATCCGTAACGACGCGTACAATAAACTGAACAGGCTTTTTAACCTGCATGGCAAAAAGCGTTTAAAAAAACCCTAAAAAGTTGAGGCAAAATGCTAATTTTTAGCATTTTGCCTCCCAAAAGAAGGCAATAAAAGTGATTTTAAAAACAACGTATGTACCCCACAATGGTACCAATAAAAACTACAGCTCGTCTCACGAAAAATAAGCCCTCACAGAGCTCGGTCCATGGAAAAATAAAAAAGTTACAGGACTTTGAATGCAGCGATTTAGAAAAAAATAATAATTTCCAAAAAAAAGGTTTTTTATTGTGGAAAAGTGGAAAAACCTAGAAAAAATAAAAGAATTTTGGTATCGTTGTAACCGTACCGACCCGCAGAAAAAAATGTAGTGCGTCATTTATGCTGCATAATTAACACTTAAAAAAAAAAAAACTATGGCAGATTTGATGCGTTTTCTCTCCCTACGATCATAAAATTTTTTTTACAATATAGTCAATGTATGCAAAAACGGTACCAATAAAAACTACAGTTCGCCACACAAAAACAAGCCCTTATACGGCCGCGTCGACGGAAAAATAAAAAAGTTATGGCTTTTGAAAAATGGAGATGAAAAAATACCAAAAATCGTTTGGTCCTCAACGCCAAAATAGGCCATGTCATTAAGGGGTTAAGGAGAGTTGTCTTTAATATTGATTATTTTGGTCCTAGGACCTTTTCTGGTTTATATTCTGTTCCATTGGTGATGTCCCTTCACCGGGGGCTCAGGAGGGGGGCATCAAGTGTATGCATGTTTGCTTGTTTTTCTAGAATTTTAGGTCTTCCATTTCACAATGAGTATGGTAGACAAACTAGCCCAGCAATATCGGGAGTTCGGGGAGCGACAAAGGTAGAGCGATGTCATCAAGACATCCAATGGTATGTATAATCTCCCATCATGTAAGGGGGTTCAATTCTCCCAACAAAAGAAAAATGTCTCTCCTGTCGTACCTAAAACATAAGCCTGTTATAGTTTGTCTTCAGGAGACCCATTTTTCCCCAAACCTCTGTTCCCAGATATTTTCACCAACATTCCTCTAGATATTTTATAGCCACCGCACCTAAAAAGCAGAGCGGAGCCCTCACCCTGTTACACAACTCTTTCCCTTTTCAAGTAGAAGAGACGGATATCGATCAAGAAGGTAGATTTTGTATCCTGCTAGGCAAACTATACACCCAACCGATGGCCATAGTTAATATTTAAGCTCCCTCAGAAAATCCTTTGCCCACCATACAGGTGATTTTCCATAAACTTCCTAAAGTCTCTCAATATAAAATCTTGTGGGCAGGCGACTTTAATTTCCCTTTCTCGGCGACCCTTGACAGGTCCAACAATAATCCCAATAGATTCTCGGCTCTCCAGAGGAGCGAATGGGGAAACAAATTATCTCTATTGGCGTTAGCTGATAGCTGGAGGGAAATACATGGCAACAAGAGAGGCTAGACATCCCTCCTCCCTGTACTTGTAACAGCTAGGCACTACCCACGCTCGTGGTCAGACCACGACTCGGTTCTCTCGGTGATCCAGTGTGACAAGATCCCCAAGCCCACATATAATTGGAGACTTAATGAAGCCCTTATTCAGGATCCCAATATCTCAGAACAGATCTCTAACCAGATTTCAGACTTCTTTAGTCCCGGGAAACGCATCCCCACTGGGTCTGGCTCGCTCATAAGGCCTGTATCCGAGGTCAGCTAATTCGTCTAGCTTCGCAGAGAAAAAAAAAAAATCGCAAGCCTATTTGGCCCTTGAGAGAAGACTGTTTCTGTTTGAAACCTATAATCAGCATAATCCCTCGAGGGCCACAACCAAGGAGATTAGGGATACCTATTACTCCTCGAGAATATGGACAAATATCCGGTTTAAATATACGCTTTCTGCCAGACCCTCTAGGATGCTTCCTATCATCCCGAACGTGAGACTCCCACTGAGCCTGGACCTGATCCATTTCCAATGGTGGAAGATTAATGAACTGACAGTCCTCCGCCATTTTATGACTGGACTCCATCTATTAACGCTAACCCAATTTCAAACTAAATTTAATCCCCGGAAGCGGAAATTTCCCGAATAAATCAGGTTTTCAATTTTCTGCATTCACTGAACTTGCAACGGGTAATTCCCAAGATGACAATGCTTGACAGATAATGCAAAAATGACCCTCTGAGAAAGGGAACCTAGTCCTCACTATAATTTACTGAATAATCCCAATACAGAAGGCACGCTCCCGTTCATGTGAAAATGGGAAACAGAGTTACAAATCCACATGTCAGAAGAAAGATGGCACCACTGCTGCGAAACAATTACTAAAGGTAGTCATCAGGTCACCCTAATGGAGACATCCATCAAGATCCTACATCAAACACATTTAGTACCAGTCAGGATAAACAAATTTTTCCCCTCAGTTTCGCCCCTATGTTTTAGAGGATGTACAGAGATGGGGTCTCCAGCGCATATATGGTGGAGGTGTCCCGTAGTAGCCAGACTCTGGTCCCAGGTTCACAGATTATTGCATAGATTGTTTATAGGTCCACTTCCAAAATCCCCAACGATGTATCTATTAGGAGACCGCCCTCCAAGAATTAAATCACAAGCACATAAACTAATCCAGTATATATGCATGGCAACTAGGATCCATATAGCAGCCAGGTGGAAGCAACCCACCCTGTCATTTAATGAGGTAAAGAATCGGGTCTCACAGATTGCCTTGTATGAAAGGCTACATGCCATACAATCAGACACTCTAGCGAGATATGGTGAACTGTGGGGACCCTGGCTCGAGATGATTGATGTTCCAGGTCTTAGACATAACCTACTCTCGACCTAGAACTATCCCCATGATCATTTAAGTACTACAAAAAAAGGCTTATGTTGAATTGTTGCCTACTGTGACTATTGATTCATTGAAGAATGCCAAGACCTTTGTTTTGGTTTATTTGGTTGGTAAGAATTCTATTTTATATTCAGGATCATTTGATATTTCAGAATTCTGTTTAATATGAGAAAATATTTAAAAAAATATTCAAAATGCAAGAAGATAGATTACTGTTAGAGATGAGCGAACGTGCTCGTTTAGGACCATTACTCGATCGAGCATCGCTTTTTTCGAGTAACTGCCTACTCGGGTGAAAAAATTCGGGGGGCGTCGGGGTGGAGCGGGGGTAGCAGGGGGGAACAGGGGGGAGCTCTCTCTCTCTCCCCGCCCCCCACTCCCCACAGCAACCCCCCCCCCCCCCCCCGCCCACCCCCGGCGCCCCCCGAATCTTTTCGCCCGATTAGGCAGTTACTCGAAAAAAGCGATGCTCGATCGAGTAATTGCTCTAAACGAGCTTGTGCACTCATCTCTAATTACTGTTATTCCTTTTACTCATCATTCTGCCCCCTGTGTGGGGTAATGTGAAAGCATGAATGACGAATGTATCAATCTGTGCGTTTTAATAAAACTCGTTGAAACTAAAAAATTAGGAATAACGCCGGGACATCTGGAATACATGCTTTCATTTGTCCAGTTCAGTTTATTACAAGGGGTTGACTTGTTGCTTTGTGATGGGAAGGAATGATGTAATGCAACATTGTTCTGGGTTACTTTCACAGTTGTTAAGCAACAATATGGCTAACGAGTATTTGGTCCCCGCCACTATCTACTCTACCTGAGGCTTTATTCCCACAAGTGTATATTGTCCACTGTTTTCATGGCCGGCCGATATATGCTACAATGTGAGATGTAAAACCTTGTGAGCCGGTGCACAAATCTAACATTCGTGTCCCCGTTCAGATGGCATGGGCCCCGGCGCATATATGCCAAGGCTGCTATGCCATTTCCCCTTCCCTCCCTGGCTCACCTCTTCTCTCCTCCCCTCCCCTCCGGCTGATTGCAATGGGAGGGGGCGGGATGGGGGTGGAACTAAGCACCGCCCCATTCCGCCTCCTCCCATTTCTGACAAAGGGCAGGAGATTAGCTCCACCTCCCACGCCCCTTGTACGCAGCAATAAGAGGTGGCGGGACAGGGCGGTGCTTGGCTCTGCCCCCTTCGATTGCAATCAGCCAGAGGGGAGGAGAGAAGGAGTTTAGCAGTCACGTTGTTCATCAGGCGGTACTGTATCTTCTTCCTGGCCCATAACTTCTACTTCCACTAAAGACGTAGGCGTAACTGATCTGCTCGCCCGAGTGATGAACATCGTTATAGGGAGTTGCTGGCGCTGCTTTTTCTTTTGAGTAAGAAGGTTTTTATAAACTGGCATGGATTCCTCGATTGCATTTACAAAAGCAACGAACGAAGCATCTGGGGGTCCCATTCTTCGGCCGCTCACTGAAGTTTGGACATTCTGACCATGCTTGCAAGACGATCGAGTGTTAGGCCAACCTCCTCCTCTTCTCCAACCTCTAGTTCACTTTGTTCCTCAGCCTCTTCTTCACTTGCTGACTTCGTCAACTCCATCAGGTCTTCGTCTGTCAACAGTTGTGAGTGGACTTCAATCAGGTCATTCACGTCATCAGGAGTCATATAACTGAAGCCATCTCCACCCAGTAGTTTTGCCAGCTTCATGGCCTTAGCTACCGCAGAGTGTTGGACTTCATCAGGAGAGAATTCTGTGTAATTGTGGAACACTTCTGCCCACAATTTTGGCCATCTTGCACTTACAGTTTCACTCTTCATCTCGTTTATGGCCTTCTGAATAGTTAGGAGACACGATGTAATATTGTAGTCACACCAGTACACCTTTAGCGAGAAGTTTTCATCTGAGTCCGTAGCTTCAACCAGGTTTTGCAGGGCGGTTTGTGTGTATAGCCCTTTAAAGGCACAAATAACACCTTGATCCATGGGCTGAATGAGCGATGTGGTGTTCGGTGGCAAGAACTCTATCTGGACGCCGTTATATGACAGATCGGCAGCATGGCCTCCAGCATTGTCCATGATCAGAAGCACTTTGAACTCCAGGTTCTTCTCTCCCGGATAAAGCTTTACTTCCGGTATAAAGCACTGGTGGAGCCAATCAGCCGTGAGGAGTTTCGTTATCCAGGCTTAGGGTTGTGCATCCAGTACATAGGCAACACATTGTTGTTTTTGTTTTTTAGGGCCCTTGGGTTTTTTGCCTCCTAAATAAGCCCTGGCTGTATTAGAAAGCCCGCAGCATTCCCACACATAATTAGAGTGACTCCATCTTTTTGGGCCTTCAGACCAGGGGCTTTGGCTTCATCCTTCATAATAAAAGTGCGAGACGGGAATCTGTTTCCAAACTAAGCCCGTCCCATCCATGTTAAAAACTTGTTCAGGCTTAGAGCCCCCTTCCTCGATGATGGATTTGAACACGTCGCTCACGTACTCCTCGGCTCCAGCTTTATTCGCAGAGGCATTTTCTCCATGCAGAGGAACGCTCTTGAGTCCAAAGGGTCTCTGAAATTTGTCAAACCAGCCCTTGCTGGCGCTGAATGGCGTTGGTGTGGTGAGAGAAATACTTGGCGGTCCCGCTTCTGCGTCATCGCCCTCGTCGTCTTCATCATGAACATCCGTGCTTTCTGCAGACCTATCATAAAGTTTCTTGGCCTTCGTCCGGATGATGTTGGTATCCAGTGAGATATTCTTCTTCCTGCAGTCATTTCTCCACACAGCCAATGCAGACTCCATCTTCACAATGGCCTTATTGCGGGAAGTGACCACCCTCTTTGCAGTCTTGCTAAAAGTCATTTTTGCCGTAGTCCTAATATTCTTCTCATCTTTCTTTCTGTAGTGAACTGTAGATTCGTTTATACCATAATGGCGGCCTACAGACGCATAACGTTTGCCTTCCTTTAACGTGTCAAGAAGTTCTACCTTTTCTTTGATAGTAAGCATTCTCCTCTGCCACTTGGGTTCACTGCCAGAAGCCTTAGAAGGCGCAGAACGTTTGGGTGGCATCGCAGGGCTTGAAATACAAGATGTACTATAAATGCAAACCTGCACAAACTTTTCTCTCATGGGCAACTACGGGCACAGTGCGGGAGAACAAACAAACCGATGATACGATCAGTGAGCCAATCAGCGCCCAGGATACAGAACACATTCCATCAGCCAATCGTGTGCCGCGTACAATCTCGCATTGGCAAGCGCTAGTGCCGAACTGTATTTCCTGTATGTACTGCAAAATTCAGCGAAAACAGAATTGTATATGGCAGGGGTCCCCAACTCCAGTCCTCAGGGACCACCAACAGGTCATGTTTTCAGGATATCCTATGGTAAGAACACCTGTGGCAATGTGTGAGGCACTGACAATAATGACATCACCTGTGCAATACTGAGGAAATTCTGAAAACCTGACCTGTTGGCGGTCCCCGATGACTGGAGTTGGGGAACACTGATATATGGTCTATCTAAAATCCGCGATGCACTGAAGCCGCAATAGTTGAACCGCGATATAGCGAGGGATCACTGTATATATAAAAAATACAGCTCCAGGCGCCACCTGCAGGTGACACAATGAACTGCTGACACTGCTGTCCTCCAAGGGAATCACAAGCTCTTGGAGCCAGCTACAGGTGACACAATGAACTGCTGCCTATAAAAGGAATGACATGCAGTTGGCGCCACCTACAGAGGACACAATGTGATTCACATAGAGAACAGCAGTGTCAGAAGTTCAGTCTCTCAAAGCCACCTACAGGGGACACAAACTTCTGACACTGCTGCTCTTCCAAGGGAATCACAAGCTCCAGGTGCCACCTACTGGGGACACATGGTACTACTGATACGGCGGCACTGCGAGGGAATCCCAAGCTCCAGATAACACACTGTACAGAGAAAGAAGTAACTAAAATATACAATGTATAGATTATGTAAAATTAACCCTGTCTCTGCTGTTGAATGGGCTTCAGTCATTCTGTAATATGCTGGAAAGAAACAGTATTCTGGGGGAAAACTTCGAGTTTTTCTGATTGGAAGTGATAAGAATTTGTATCTCTGTTAAGCTTTGTCTTTGTGTCAGCAGTTGGCGTCAAATTCTTAAAGGGATAGTCCCATCTTGAACCTCTATGGTATATCCAAAGTGTGACAGATGTAGTCGCCCCCCCCCCCCCCACCCCGAGCCTGACTACCCCCTATCCAGCTGTAGGGGTGAGGAGTTATAGACCCAGCCAGCGGGATGCAGCGCACAGAGGAGTATTCTCTTCTCAGCCATGGTGGACCTAAATGGGAATATCCCTTTAAGAAAAAAGTAGAAAGCGCACTGTGACATGACGGCAGCGTGCAGTTATCACAATGTCCTAATGTTGGGTCTTGCAGGAATTTCACCTTTACAGGGTTGTATCCCCCAGCTGTACTGCACGATGAATCCCCTCCATGACTTTATGGAAACCTGGAGACACAGAAGGATGAGAATGCAACTAGTATACATTGTGCAATGACAGACTCAGCTCTGCCACATCCAGAACTTCATACAACTACATTATACAGTTTAGCACTGCCATCTACTGGACAGGAGCAGTACTGTCACTGATATCCCATCACCTGCAGTCATCTACATAACAATGCCTCCAGAAAAAGCACCCTGTGACTGGCATTGTATCATGTACTTCTCGGCATTTACTGTCCCCATGGTAGGAAGGTCTGCATTGACTTTCCAGATTGTGACCACATTGCTGCAGGGAGCTGCGTACACATGCCATCTCTGTGCCATCCCCCCCCCCCCTCATTACAGCACCGCACCATCCCTGTGCCATCGCCCCCCTCACTACAGCACCCCGCTATCCTTGTGCCATCACCTCCCCCTTACTACAGCACCCCACTATCCCTGTGCCATCCCCTCCCTCACCACAGCACCCTGCCATCTCTGTGTCATTCCTCCCCACTACAGCACCCCACCATCCCTGTGCCATCTCCCTCAGTGCAGTACCCTGCCATCCCTATGCCATCCCCCTCACTTCAGCACCCCGCTATCCCTATGCCATCATCTCCCCCTCACTACGGCACCCCGCTATTCCTATGCCATCACCTCCCCATCATTACAGCACCCCGCTATCCCTATGCCATCACCTTCCCCTCATTACAGCACCCTGCTATCCCTGTGCCACCCCCCCTCACTACAGCACCCTGCCATCTCTGTGCCATTCCCCCCCCCCCCACTACAGCACCCCACCATCCCTCTGCCATCCACCTTACTACAGCACCCCGCTATCCTGTGCCATCACCCCCACCTCACTACAGCACCCCACCATCCCTCTGCCATCCACCTACTACAGCAAACCGCTATCCTGTGCCATCACTCCCACCTCACTACAGCACCCCACTATCCCTGTGCCATTCCCCCCTCACTACAGCACCTCACTATCCCTGTGCCATTCCCCCCTCACTACAGCACCCTGACATAATTTTGTCCTTCTGTCATAATTGTAGCACTAAGCCTAAACTGTGTCATACCCCCAACACTGTAGCATGTCGCCATCACTGCAGCATACTTCCAACACTGTGCTATATCCCTAACACTATGACCACTGGCCTACTTCCACTAGTAATAATAATAATAATCTTTATTTGTATAGCGCCAACATATTCCGCAGCGCTTACATAGACAGGGGGGAATACAGAAAGACAAAATACAAACATTACAGAACCACGGTTACATATTAATCAGTTGGTGGAAACAATAGGGGTGCGGGTCCTGCTCCAATGAGCTTACATACTACAATAATGGGGTGATACAGAAGGTAAAGGGCTGGAGATGTGCACGGCATGGCGAGGTGGAGTGTGAGGGATTCTATACACATAGACAATGGTCAGATATTTGGCCGTGTGATGGCAGAATCAGTGTGACCGCAGGAGCGGTTTATGATGGCTAGCAGGGATTGCAGTCAGTAGGTCAGAGAGCATGTTATCAGGCGGAGTACAGAGGGCTTTGTTTAGGGAATGCGGTATGCCTGCCTGAAGTTTTGTGAGTCCTGGATTGCCCGGGTATCCTTTGGTAGCGCGTTCCAGAGGACTGGTACTGCTCTGGAGAAGTCTTGGAGGCAGGAATGAGAGGTTCGAATTAAAGGGGCGCTCAGTCTGGTTTCGTTAGCAGAGCAGAGAGCCCGGGCTGGGTGATGGATTGAGATGAGGGAGGCAATATAGGGGGGCGCTGCACTGTGGAGGGCTTTGTGGATGAAGGTAGTGAGTTTAAATTGAATTCTGTATTTAACGGGCAGCCAGTGCAGTGACTGGCACAGGGCAGAGGCGTCGGAGTAGCGGCTGGACAGGAAGATAAGCCTGGCTGCCGCATTCAGGATGGATTGGAGAGGGTAGAGTCTGGTGCAGGGGAGGCCGATCAGCAACGAGTTGCAATAATCGAGCCGGGAGTGGATGAGGGCAACAGTAAGCATGTAAGCATATAGGATGTAGGGTGTAAAAGATAGGTCAGAATCGAATATGACCCAAAGGCAGCGGGCATGTTGTCTAGGAGTTATGGTGGCTTCACACACTGAGATGGAGATGTCAGGATGAGGTCGGTTAGTGGAGGGTGGAAATACCAGTAAGTCAGTTTTAGAGAGGTTTAGGTAGAGAGAGGACATAGTGTTAGAGGCAGTGGACAGACAGTTGGTGATGTTTTGGAGGAAAGGTGCAGAGATGTCATGGGAAGAGGTGTATAGCTGGGTGTCGTCAGCATACAGGTGGTATTGGAGGCCAAATCTCCTAATGGTTTGTCCAATTGGGGCTGTGTAGATAGAGAAAAGGAGGGGGCTGAGGACCGAGCCCTGGGGAACCCCAACAGCAAGGGGAAGAGGAGGGGAGGTAGAGCCAGCAAAGGAGACGCTGAAAGAGCGGTCAGATAGGTAGGAGGAGAACCAGGAGAGAGTAGTATCCTTCAGGCCGATGGAGCAAAGCATACTGAGGAGGAGTTTGTGGTCAACAGTGTCAAATGCTGCGGAAAGGTCGAGGAGGATCAGTAGGGAGTAATCGCCCCTCGATTTGGATGTCACTACATTGATGACATTATAATTATCTGGAACAACACCGAACAAGAACTAATAAAATTCCATGAGAGATTCAATGCATTCCACCCCACCATATACCTGACATTAAGCTACTTGTATACAAAAATCAACTTTTTGGACACCACCATAAAAATTTCAAACAGCTCAATACAGACATCCCTATACCGGAAACCGATTGATCGGCCCACATACCTCAGATGGGACAGTTCCCACCCTAAACACCCATCGTCTTCCACCCTAAAGTCCATCATCTACAGCCAGGTCATCAGATACAACCAGATCTGCTCCAACCCAACAGACAGGAACATCTATACCATGTTAGAAGGACATTTGTAAATCAGGGCTACCATCCCACTTCAACTGATGACCAAATCACCAGAGCCACCAGGATACCCAGAAATCACCAGAGCCACCAGGATACCCAGAAATCACCAGAGCCACCAGGATACCCAGAAATCACCAGAGCCACCAGGATACCCAGAAATCACCAGAGCCACCAGGATACCAAGAAATCACCAGAGCCACCAGGATACCCAGGGATTAAAGGAGATGTCCCGAGGCAGCAAGTGGGGTTATACACTTCTGTATGGCCATAATAATGCACTTTGTAATATACATTGTGCATTAATTATGAGCCATACAGAAGTTATAAAAAGTTTTATACTTACCTGCTCCGTTGCTAGCGTCCTCGTCTCCATGGTGCCGACTAATTTTCGGCCTCCGATGGCCAAATTAGCCGCGCTTGCGCAGTCCGGGTCTTCTGTAGTCTTCTATGGAGCCGCTCGTGCCAGAGAGCGGCTCCGTGTAGCTCCGCCCCGTCACGTGCCGATTCCAGCCAATCAGGAGGCTGGAATCGGCAGTGGACCGCACAGAAGAGCTGCGGTCCACGAAGGCAGAGGATCCCGGCGGCCATCTTCAGCAGGTGAGTATGAAGACGCCGGACCGCCGGGATTCAGGTAAGCGCTGTGCGGGTGGGTTTTTTAACCCCTGCATCGGGGTTGTCTCGCGCCGAACGGGGGGGGGGGGGTTAAAAAAAAAAAAACCCGTTTCGGCGCGGGACATCTCCTTTAAGTACTCTGACACACAGAGAAGGATGGAAACAATCGTGTGCCTCTAGTAGTGACCTACAATCCACAGCTAGAGGTACTAAGGAAGACTGCAAAGAAACTCCACCATACCCTACACAAGGATGACCGCCTGAGGACCATATTCCCAGACCCTCCCCTTCTGTGTTATAGGTAACCTCCAGATTTGAGGAACTTTATAATTAGGAGTCCATTGCCCTCTGACACACAAAAAGGAACTTATCCCTGCAATGTAAGGAGCTGTGAGCCCTGCTCACATATACTGACTGCAGACAGGATACAAATCCCCAACACACAGCAGGACTGTAAGATCCTGGGGACATTCACATGTTCCACATCCAATGCTATGTACCTGATCATGTGCAGTAAATGTCCTGTTGGGAGGATTTATGTCGGAGAAACAGGACAAAGACTGAAAGCCAAAATGAGATCTCATCGCCACACGATTAAACACAGAAAGACAGAATTCCCTGTGGTCGAGCATTTCTCTAGTCATGGACACAACACAGAAGATATGAAAGTTGATACAGAAAGGGTGGTTAAAGTCACAAAGCCATAGAAGAATTTAGTAATACAAATTCATAACTTTTGACACTTTTAACAGAGGGTTAAATCATTCACAAGGATTTATGTGTGAGTGGGAAGT